>NW_020185336.1:6402907-6465331 GCF_003031525.2 Neophocaena asiaeorientalis asiaeorientalis
ATGAAATGGCTCTCTAGTGAAGCTACTTCCAATGCATTACGTTTTTTCAATCTCTGGTTTTAGGTACCACAAACACAGTCATTAATTACTGATTTCTGCTAACTACTGTGTTATTCACAGACAAGAAACATCTTTTTTTTTTCCAGCTACATATGTCACTGGCTAAACTGATGAAGAAATATAATGTTCAATTAGAGATTTAAGCATAAAATACCTTTTTCAAAGTGTGCATTTTTGAAATATAAAATATTTACTTTGAAATGAAAAAATGTGTCAAGTATGCCAAAAAAATGCATTGCTATCTTCAAATTGCATTTTTTAAATTAAAATTTAATGTTTAGCACCATGAGCAACAGATTCTTCTCAAACTGATAGAAGTTCAAGATACACTTGTTTTTTTCTGGTTTACATTGAAAATAAACATTTGATTGCTTGCCTTTTTAAAGGATTGATGGGAAATTTTTTTTCTGATTTTTAAGAAGTATTCACCTACAGACTTTGATTTTATAAGTAGGTTATAAGCAAAATATTTTATCATTTGTTTTTCTGAAGAATAACAATTTTTACTTTACCGAATTCCTCAAAAAATATATAAAAATATGTACATATGGTTATTGTTTGTTTCTTAAATCATAATAACATTTAAATTAAACAACATCAGTGAAACCAGACAAAAAATCCAGATATGAAACTCTGGAATATTCTCAAATGAAGAATTCTAAAACACAGGGCCAGAAAAGACTTTAAGAGGTCATCTGCTCTATTACCGTTAAGCCAGAGTTTTCACAACTCTTTAAGTGTTTGAAGCCAAACAGTGAGTGATAAAGAATATAAAAAGATCTCTTGTTTCTTTATCAGTTGGAAACAGAAACTCAAGAGATTGCATGCTGTTATCCAGAGTTAATTTCTTAGAGTACATGGTTTAGAAAAAAGACATAGTTGCTGAATTTTGTTATTAACAATGCCGTCTTCTAAACTGGACCAGGAAAAACTAGAGTCCTGTTTTTATCTGAAGGTTATAGGATTTAATGTATTAGTATTATATGTAACTGCTTAAAAGATATACTTGCCAATTCAAAAAGCAGATTTGTATTGTTTTGAGCAATGATAAATGGTTATAAAATAGCAAATCAGAGTGGACTAAATAAATCTAAAACCAACAGGGGACAAAAGCAAAGTGTTGTCATGAATAATGACACCAGAAGCCAAGCTCACAGACAACTTTTATCTCCCCATTATCCAATAAATGCCATAGTACAAGGTAATGGAAGAACCAGTGATGTCCCCTGGGTTTAGAACCAGCACAGTGCCTAGTGGTCCTGACCGTAGCCTCCATGGTGTAGGGCCTTGCTGGCCTCCTAGCATTGTAGTTTCAGGCACCAGCTATGCATGATAATGATGCTACCCTGCCTCAGAGGGGAGAAGGAAAAACAGATCCTATGTTATAAGAGCATGAACCAGTGGAAGTGTAAGGAAACTGACACAGCATCTAGAGAGTATTTACTTTTATATACCTTCTTTTTTTTTATATACCTTCTTTCTGAAGCATATTTATGTAAGGTTCTGCCACTGCAATCTCATTTAAAAAGAACTTTTCTAATTTCAAATGTGTGCTATTTAGATTATCAATAGACTATCTGCAGAAAATATTCACTAAAGCATATGCTCTGCAAAGATGAGTATCATGGATGCCTCATAAAACTAACTGTTGCTAGTGATGTTCATAAGGCAGTTAAAAAGTTTGCCTCTTTGTGTTCTTTTCTCTTTCTCTCCCCTATTTCCTTTGAGACTCCTCTATTCTTGAATGACCCCATTTCTTCTGCTTCCTTTAGCAAGTTAAAGATGCATGGTAATGAAAAAAAATCCAAAATCAGATGAAAAAGTCTAATTTGCTTTCTCCTTAGGTTTCCTGGATAATTTCATCAGGTGTTTCCTTTCTTAATGACTCAGCGGGTCTGGCCAAAAGTTACCACTGTTTGAAAGGTGTTTCTTCAAAACTTTACATGTACTGAAAGTAAATTTTTCAAGATAGTTTCCAACTTAGCTTAAAATTTCAATGCTGGTTAAAGTTTAATACATGTTTCGGTTAGGTATTCATCTGGAAGCATGTATACAAATTTTCTAGATTCTGCTTTCAATGCATTCGTGTTGAAGAGGGAGCACTGCCAGCAGTCAATGAACACTAATTCATTCAGCTGTTTGGGGAATATAGTGGGTGTACTTCTTTGGATTAGTTCCTAAGGTTTTAAATTTATCTTCAGTGAATAGGCTCATCTGAACACATTTGAATAAGCCAGTGACTCCATGTGCCTGTGAACAAACTGCTCTGGGAGACATAAAATTGCTACTCCAATTTCTGTTCCATTCTCACCAGGCAAGTGTGGTGGGTGGGCACATGTGAACCCTGTGTCCGGCAGATGCTCATTCAGAAAAACATTGTGTCCCTCCTCCTCCCTCTTCTCCACCTCCCCCACCACCACCTCCCCACCACATGCACATTACAGCATGTGTGTGCTGTGTGGCCTAATTACACAATAGGGCATATGTTGCGCCAAGAAATGTATCGCTAGCTTTCTGAACTTTACTACCTACACTCCGAAACTGGAACCGGACTCTGTTCCTTGAAAGAATTGAGCACTACCTTTGAGGATCAAATTTTCCTCACTCATATATTTCTGGGAATTGCACTGATGTTTGGCATTTATTAGTAACATTCAGGGTCTTTGAGTATTTTTCTGTCCCATGTTCTAAGGAATTCATGAGAAATGCTTACACGGGTGCCATTCTGTGCACCTTATTATGTTTTAACGACATTTCTTTATTGCCCAGAAACTTACTATAATCATTTCCTTTTTCCCTTTTTCAGGTTTGAACAGGCTTTTATTACCAGTTTGATCAGTAGTGTGGTAAAAACGAAGGACACTTATTTTTGGATAGCTCTTCAAGATCAAAATGATACAGGAGAATACACTTGGAAGACGGCAGGGCAGAAGTCAGAGCCGGTGAAGTACACACACTGGAATGCACGTCAGCCCCGTGAGTAGAGGGCACTGTCACACCACTTCTCCCTCCTGTTTTCTTTGCCCCCAAATTCTATCAACCTCATGGTCCACCTCCTCTGATTCTTCCTTAGTGTTTTCTTAATGCATAAATCAACTAAAACAATTACCACCGGTTCTCAGGGGTGATATATGCCTGGCCATTTTTTAAAGTATAATTCATATGAGTCATTTGACGAGTTCAAGGTATAAATTCATTGCTCAAGACCACACATGCCTTTGTTAGCAGAAGTCCAGTTTCTCCCTCCTAAAGTCTTTTCCTCATCCGCCCTCATTGTCCAAGAATCTCAGGGGCTTACTCAGTCCAGAATACTCTGTCATACTTCAAAGCAGAGTGAATGGGCACATTTGAGCATATCTAATCAGTTCACAGTCACTGCCACTTGACTTTGCTGTGGAATGTTACTTAGGTAACATTCTTGCTAGTCCATCTCCTCCATGGACTTCTGTGGTACCTTAGCCAGAATTTCAGAGTTACAGGTCTATTAATTCACCATCCTGTGCTCAGCTCTGGATCCCAAAGCATGAAACTGTGCCAGAGAAGCTAATGGTTTCAGCCATAATCTACACTAAAACCAGGCCCTGTGGACCAAGCTTTAGGCCCTTGTGTTAATCTTAGGTCACCAACCTAGATCCAACGTACCTTTACCTCAGTGTGAAACGTTTTTGGATGCCTTGATCCCTTTCTTTTTTTAAAAAAATAAATTTATTTATTTATTTTTGGCTGCATTGGGTATTTGCTGCTATGCACGGGCATTTTCTACTTGCAGCAAGTGGGGGCTACTCTTCATTGTGGCTTGTGGGCTCTAGAGCACAGGTTCAGTAGTTGTGGTTCACAGGCTTAGTTGCTCTGTGGCATGTGGGATCTTCCCGGACCAGGGCTCGAACCCATGTCCCCTGCATTGGCAGGCAGATTCTTAACCACTGCACTGCCAGGGAAGCCCTTGGTCCCTTTCTTGCCTGGGGATCTCAATCAGGGCTACCCCAATAGACAATAGGCAATAGGTTATCTTTACATTTGTATCTAGAGGAAATGGGTTAGAGGCCTCAAGCTCCTCCCTGAGGAAAGATAACTATTATTATAATATTATAATAATTGTTATCATATATCACATATATAACAATAATTAGAGAACTAAACACCAATTAAAAGATATTTTTAGAGTGGTTCAAAAAATAAGACCCAAGTATATGTTGTCTAAAAGAACCCCACTTTAAATATAGACACCTATAGATTAAAAGTAAAGGGATAGAGAAAGATATCCATGTTAACATTAATCAAAAGAAAGCAGGAATAGCTATATTAATTTGACACAGAGCAGACTTCAGAACAAGAAAAATTTCCAGGGATAAAAATGGACATTACATAAAGATAAAAAAGTCAGCTCTAAAGAAGACATAACAATCCTTAATGTGCATGTACCTAACAACAGAGTATCAAAATATATGAGGGAAAAACTGATAGAACTCCAAGGAGAAATAGATGAATCTACTGTTATAGTTAGAGACTCTTAACACCCCTATGACAGAAATGGACAGATCCAGCAGACAGAAAATCAGTAAGGACAAAATTGAACTCAACAGCACTATCAATCAACTGGATATGGTTGACATCTGTAGACTACTTCATCCAACAACAGCAACAGCAGATTACACATTCTTCTCAAGCTTATGTGGAACATTCACTGAGATAGACTACATTCTAGGCCGTAAAACACACTTAACAAATTTAAAACAAGTCATACAATGTCTGCTCTCAGATCACATGAAACTAAATAGAAATAAAGAACAGAAAGATAGCTGAGAAAATTCCAAAACACTTGGAGATTAAGCAGTACACTTCTAAATAACACATCGGTCAAAGAAGAAATCTCAAGAGAAAATTTTTTAATATTTTAAATTAAATGAAAATGAAAATACATTTATGAGATGAAGAGAAAGCAGGGCTTAGAGGGAAATTTATAGCACTGAATGTACATAATAGAAAAGAAGAAATATTTAAAATCAGTAATCTAAGCTTCCACCTTAGGAAACTAGAAAAAGAAGAGCATATTAAATCCAATGTAAGTAGAAGAAAAGAAACAATAAGAATTAGAGCAGAAATCAATGAAATTGAAGACAGGAAATCAATAAAGAAAATCAATGAAACTAAAAGCTGGTTCTTTGAAAATATCAATGAAATTGATAAGCCTCTAGCCAGGCTCACTAAGAAAAAAGAGAGGAGACACAAGTCACTAATATCATAAATGAAAAAAAGGGACATCACTACAGATCCCATGGTCATTAAAAGGATAAAAAAGGAATATTATGAGCAACTCTATATCCATAAATTTGACAACCTAGGTGAAATTGACCAATTCTTTGAAAGACACAATCTACCAAAACTCACACAAGAAGAAATAGACCCTCTGAATAAGCCTACATCTATTAAGAAATTGAATCAGTAATTAATAACTTTCCAAAACAGAAAGCAGCAGGCTCATATGGGTTCAACTAATGAATTCTACCAAACATTTAAGGAAGAAATTATACCAGCTTTCTACAACTTTTTCCAGAAGTTAGAAGCAGAGGGATACTTTGTAACTCGTTCTATGAGGGCAACATTACCCTAATACCAAAGTCAGACAAGGACATTACAAGAAAAGAAAACTACAGACCACTATCTCTCACGAACATAGGCACAAAAAATCTTTAACAAAATATTAACAAATTGAATCCAACAATGTATAAAGAGAGTTACACACCTCAGTCAAGTGGAATTTACCCCAAGTATGCAAGGCTGGTTCAACATTTGAAAACTTATTAATGTTATCCATGACATCAACAGGCTAAAAAAGCAAAATCACATGATCGTATCAATAGATACAGAAAAAAGCATCTGACAAAATTCAACACCCATTCATGTTAAAAACTGTTAGCAAACAAGGAATAGAGGGGAACGTCCTAAACTTCCAGAAAAACTAGAGGCTTCCCCACTAAGATCAGGAACAAGGCAAGGATGTTCCTTTTCAACACTCTTTTAAACATTGTACTAGAAGTCCTAGCTAATGCAATAAGACAAGAAAAGCAATTAAAAGGTACAGATTGGAAGAAAATAATAAAACTTTGTTCACAGATGACATGATTGTTTACGTAGAAAATTAGAAAGAATCAAAAACAATTCCTGGAACTAATAAGCAATTATAGCAAGATTGCAGGATACAAGATTAATGCTCAAAAGTCAATTGTTTTCTGTATACCAGCAATGAAAAGGGGAACTTTAAATTAAAAACATTACATTAACACCCCTCAAAATGAAATTTTTAGATATAAATCTAACAATATATATAAGATCTATAGAGGAAAACTATAACTTTTAATGGCAGAAATCAAGAAGAACTAAATAAAGAGAGAGAGATTCCATGTTCATAGGTAGACTCAGTATTGTCAAGATGTCACTTCTACACAAATTGACCTATAGACTCAATGCTATCCCAATCAAAACACCAGCAAATTATTTTGTGGATATTGACAAACTGGTTCTAAAGCTTATAATGAGAAGCAAAAGACCCAGGATAACCAACTCAGTACTGAAGGAGAAGAACAAAGTCAGAGGATTGATGCCACCTGACTTCAAGAGTTATTATAAATCTACAGCAATTAAGACAATATGGTTTTGGCAAGAAAAAAAAAAAAGACAAATAAATCAATAAAAAAGTATAAAGAGCCTAGAAATAGACTGACACAAAAATAGTCAGCTGATCACTGAAAAAGAAGCAAAAACAATACAATAGAAAAAACTTTTTGACAAATGGTGCATGGCCAATTGCACATCCACATGCCAAAAAAAAAAAAACTAGACACAGGGTTTACACCCTTAACAAAATTAACTCAAAATGGATCATAGCCCTAAATGTAAAACACAAAGCTTTGACATTCCCAGAAGAAAAGAGAATAGAAAACCTACATGACCTTGGGTATGGTGATGACTTTTTAGATACAACACCGAAAGCAAAATCCATGAAATAAATAATTGATGAGCTAGATTTCATTAAAACTAAAACTTCATTAAAACTTGTGCTCTGAGAAAGATAATGTCAAGAGAATGAGAAGACAAGCCACAGAATGGGAGAAAATATTTGTAAAATCATATCTGATAAAGAACTGTTATACAAAATATACAAGGAACTCTTAAAACTCAACAACAAGTAAGCAAAATACCCAATCTAAAAATGGACAAAAATCTTAAAGAAGATATATAGATGAAAAGTAAGCATATGAAAATATGTCAAACATCATATGTCATTAGGAAATTGCAAATTAAAACAACGAGATACTGCCACACACTTATTAGAATGACCAAAATCCAAAACACTGACAACACCAAATACTGGCAATGATTTGGAGCAACAGGAGCGCTCATACATTGCTGGCAGGAATGCAAAATGGTATAGCCACTTTCAATGACAAGTTGGCATTTGCTTACAGAAGTAAACATACTCTTACCATACAATCCAACACTTACACTCCTTGGTGTTTACCCAAATGAATTGAAAACATGTCCACACAAAGACATGCATACGGATTTTTTTATAGAAGCTTTATTCATACTTGCCAAAACTTACAAGCAATCAATATTTCCTTTAGTAGATGAGTGAATAAACTGTGTTACATGCAGACAATAGAATATTATTCAGCGCTAAAAAGAAATGAGCTATCAAGTCATGAAAAGACATGGAGGAAACTTAAATGTGTATTACTAAGTGAAAGAAGCCAATCTGAAAAGGCTGCATACTGTGTAATTCCAACCATATGACATTCTGGAAAAGGCAAAACTATGGAGACAGTAAAAAGATTAGTGGTTTCCAGGGGCTGGGGGAGGGAGGAGTTTATAGGCAGAGCACAGAGGATTTGGAGGGCGGTGAAACCATTCTGTATGATACCACAATGGTGGATATATGTCATTGTACATTTGTCCAAACCCGTAGAATGTACAACATCAAGAGCGGCCCCTAATGTAAACCATGGGCTTGGGGTGATAATGATGTGTCAATATAGGTTTTAACAAATGTACCATTCTTGTATGGGATGTCAGTAGTAAGGTACGTGGGGCACAGGGTATAAGGGAAGTCTGTACCTTCTGCTAAATTTTTCTGTGAACCTAAAATGCTCTAAAATATATTGTTTATTTATTTATTTTTTTAAAAATCTATACTTTTAAAGGATGCATGCAAGGTGAAGTAAGACAAATTAGATTCTTTGTGTATAACCATCGGTTTAGGAAATTTGTATATAAACCGGTGACTGCATAGCTCTAAACAAGAAACATCACAATTCACTCAATAAACAACCTTCTCATTCTACAAATTTATGAATGTTATTAAAATGCAGAGAATAGTAAAGTTCCATGTCACACTATTACTGGAAAAAAAACCCAGGTATCATTTCTAATATACTTTGTAATTTTGTTAGGAGTGTCTATACCTGTCAAAATAAATTAATATATTTTGAGTAGACAAAATTCTTAGTTTTTAATGTTATCTTCCTTGGGGCATATTTGAATGTCTAAAATTTGGAATTGAAGCAGAACTCCTTGTCATTCATAAGTTTCTGCTGTAATTTATTTGAGTGGCACTACTCTTTTTCTCTTTTCCCTGAAGCAAAAATAATACCGTGATGCTCAGTTTGGCTGCTCAGGCTGATTGACATTGAGTAAATTGTCTCTGAAAATGCAAAACTTTTTTTGAAGAAAATAGCAATATAAAAACCCCTGTGTTTCCTTTCTTCTTTTAAATTGCAGTTTGCAGAAACACCATCCTAAATGACATTTTTTTTTCCTGCCTGTCACAAAAGAATCCATTAGCTTGGTTCCCATGTCAGAACCTTAATCCAGCCCAGACTGACTACATAAATTGACCACTGAACAGGAAGCCCGCAGCTTTTTATAAACTCAGTGAAGACTCTGTCCTTATGTCATATCATCAAAATATTCAATCTGTGGTGGAATCATAGTCCTGCCATTTCTTCAACCTTATATTATGTTCACCAAATAGCATAATGAACCACCATATATACCCATCACCCAGTGTCATCAATAATCAACCCATGGTCAATCTTGTTTCGTCTATACTCCCAACAACTCCTCCCATTTCCCGTATTTTTTCACAGAAAATCCCAGATATCATATCATTTCATCCATAAATATTTCAGTATTATCTCTAAAAGATAAAGACTCCTTTTTAGAAACATGACTATAATACAGTTATCACAACTAAAAGTAATTAACTATAATTCCATAGCATCATAAATCTTCAGTTAAATGCTCAAATTTCTAAATGATTCATAACTATTATATAATGGATTTTAGAGTTCTTCATTTGAATCAAGATCAAGAAAAGGTGCATGCACTGTAATTGGTTGGTATATCTCCTAAAGTCTGTTTTAATCTGTGTTTTCCTCTTCCTTGCCCACTGTCATTTTTTTAAATTTTTATTTGTTGATGCAAATGTGTTTGTCCTGTAGAGCTTCCTTCAGTCTAGGTTTTATTATTTTTTTTTTTGCGGTACGCGGGCCTCTCACTGTTGTGGTCTCTCCCATTGCGGAGCACAGGCTCCGGACGCGCAGGCCCAGTGGCCATGGCTCACGGGCCCAGCCGCTCCGCAGCATGTGGGATCTTCACGGACCGAGGCACGAACCCGTGTCCCCTGCATCGGCAGGTGGACTCTCAACCACTGCGCCACCAGGGAAGCCCCTAGGTTTTTTTACTGTATCCCCACAACACATTAAAAATGTGTTACTCTTCTGGAAGAGGCCCGCCTGCTATTCTAGGAAGTAACAGTTCACTAAAGAGTATATACTGCTTGTTGAGCTGGAAGAATAACAATATACTACCTTTGGTATAAAAAGCAAACATTTGAGTATTCTTTGCGCTGAGTGTCACAGTGCTAATAAATGGAAGTCTTTAATATAAAAAGAAAGTTACTCTATTCTTTTTATTTTTCATAAAATTGACATTTTTAAAATGACATTTTTAAAAAGTTGGAATCAGAGGCCTGATCTAAATCAGACTCTTATTTTTTTGGAAAGGCCATTTCATAGATAGTTGTATGCTCTATATGGAGGCATATAATGTCCAGTTCTCTTACTATTTGCAATGTTAGAAGCCATCAATGATCGATGCCTAGATCCATGGATTCATTAGGGATTTCTTCATAGCTTCATAGCTGGGATATTTCTATAAAGAGATAATTTCCTGCTATCCTTACTAAAACAAAAACAAAGAGACTATGGTACTTGGTATTTAAGAGAAGTAACCATTCAGGTAAAACAGGAAAAACAGTTTTGATCCATACTAACTAGTGCCACTGATTAAAGGGAAAGATGGCAAATAGGGCCTTTCTCATTTAGGGAGAAGCTAATGCATTAGAAACCTAAATGTACTTTGTACTTAGATTAAGGATTCAATATAAATGGAGGCTGCTCTATGGAGAAAGAAAACAGGTTAGTCCATCCTTTAAGACATTCAAAAATACTTTTCCAGGTTATATTAGAGTTTCACAGTTATTTCACAGAGAAAATTTTGCATCCATCCATAACTCAGGCTCTGCAACAAAAGGTTTGTGTTTCTAGATCTAGATAGCACTGTGAAAAAGGTATGTTTCACTCATGGGATAACTCCAGAGTATTTACCCTAATTGTCCCAAGTCAGTGGAAATCTTCTCTCAGTGACAAGGAAAATGGGATTGCTTAGTCAGATCTGTTTTCTTCAAACTGCCCCTACACATGGAAAGGAGAACCCTATCTAGCCAGCAGATAGATAGTTATCCATTTTAGGTCGCATCAGAGCACTGAAATGAACCAACACATAAATGAGGACAAACAGCCTCATTTCTGAGCACCCTTTGGGTATTTCCCATATCTTTTTATAAATATATAGGTAACTGTCATACACACTAAAAATGTGGTAGTAGATCTTCAATGAAATGCTATGGTCTCACAAAGGAGAGAAGCATGACCAGGGGAAAGAGAGGGAGCTCCATAGAAATGGAGAAGCATAATTAGAGGGGAAGATTCAAGCATTCATTCAACAGCTATTTATTGAATGTCCACCTCCTCTGTACCTTGACATTGCCTCATGGTAGACTCATTTAAATATGGTTTCAAATTCCAGATCAAACCCTCAAGAACTACATGGCCCTAAGGAAAGTTACTACACCTCTGTGCCTTGGTTTTTCCATTAGTGAACTGTAGATGCTAATATCCACCTCAAAGAGGTTTTGAAGTTAAATAGGAAAAAGACCATATAAAATGCCTAACATGGTATCAGGCAGATAAGCAGAACTCCATGAAAGCTCACCTTCCCTGACCCAAAGCTTCACTTTTCTCCACGGAGAAGGAGAGGAGAGAGATGGAAGGTGGCTGGGGCAGAGGGCCTGAGATTAAGGATGTGAAAGTTGTTGCAGGGAAAGGGAAATGAGTAGACAGGCTCAAGTAAAATAATTGTCTAAAGGCCCAGTTATGATTCCCTCCTGCCCTGAGGCCACAAATAGATTTTGTTTGTTTTCAGGTATAGGGCCAGAGAAGTGAAAGATGGAGGCTTTCCCAGGTTGGTTCAATTTACTATAAGGCTAGATAGCTTTACCAAATTGAAGAGACTAGACTAGTGAATTGGAATTTCTTAATTAACTGAAAGTGTTCCCATTTGTGTTTGATGGAGAGGGTAAAGAGGCGGGGATAGAGGGAGGCTAAGGCAGGTGAGGAGAATCAGTTCAAATGTGAGATTCACCGCTAAGGGATAGGATGACAGTTGTTCTTTTCCAGTGGGAAATGAGTTAATCAAATTGGAGAACAATTTCTCTGGGAGAAGAAACACCTCTGCTCTCTTCCACACCCTACCCTTATTATTTGGCTATACAAGCATCCCCACAACATAAAATTATAAATTTGGTTTATATCTCCCTTAGCCCAGTCTCCCTTTATTATACCATTGTACTGCTTCTTTGAGGCTGAGACTCTAAAATTTAGGTCAAATGTTCCATTAAGTTAACCATTTTCGAATACCAATAACACTACTGCACTTTTTATCTTCAGAGCAGTTCACAAACATCTTCTTCACTAATGAAGATGAGTTGAATATCTAGTGTCTAAAACCAAAGCTATTTAATCATTGTCTGATGTGGGAAAGTAAGACAAAATGCAAGACCAACGAAAAAGTATATCGCATTTTAAATGTGCTGATTTGAGCTTTTTAAAAATTCTTTGAACATGCAGGCAGAACCTGTGCCACAAAATCCCAGCTTTTGTAATGAAAACAGTCAAAATAAGAATAGAAGCAACATCTTAGTGATGGTTTTAGCCCTTCATATCTTTCAGGGAGCTTTTTAATATATTATTTTATCAGATCTTCATGAAAATCCATAAGAAGAAAAGGAATTATTGCCCCTATGTTTTAGACGAGGCTTTTTGTGATTTATGAACCTTGAGCTTCAAGTTACTAAGTATTTGTGCTGGGACTAGAACCCCAGAGTTCAGACCCCAAGTCAAAGGCTGCTGGGAAGGAAGGATGGAAGAGTCGGGTGGGAGTGTGTGTTTTTTCCTGCTCTTTCAGCTAGAGCAATTCCATCCATATACATATTAAGTTTTCGGATTCCACATGGATTTCCACTGTTCAATTTCATTACACAGAGCAGGCAGCATCTCCTCTGTTGTTCATGACTCAGCTAGATTGTGAGCTGCTTTCCACAATTACACTCAGCAGGCCTGCAGTGCTCCATTCACAGCAGGGGCAGTGGCATGCTATACTCTCTCCCCTGCTTGGCCCCCCAGACTCCACCTTGAACACTAGCACTTCTGGCCAGTGGAGCCAACTGATGGCCTTTGTGTGGACCAACTCTCTCTGTTGACTTCCATTCCTTCTGCATGTCACACAATCGTGTTTTCTTGTTTACCACTGGTCATTTTCATCTCCGTGGGTCTCTTTGACCATCAGCGTGCACACACACATACGACTGTGAGCTTTCTGCAGGTGTCTAACACGGGGCGTGCAACCAGGGTTGTTGAAGACACAAACACTCGTGTTGTAGCTTCATTATTCTTTCTCCTTCACAAACTCTTTTCCATTCCTTCAGGAGGAATGTAAATCTTTGTACATCTTCCTCTGTCTTCTTCCTTCTCATTCCACTCCTCATTATCTCTCTCTTTAGTCTTTCTATCAGCATTAAACAACCAAAACATGGCTGGCAAGGATAATGTCAATTACCCTGTATCTACAGAAATTGAAGCCATTACTTCTGAAGGGAAATTAAGCAAGACAAATATCTAGTACCAAGTGACTACATTTTTTAAAGTGCCTTTAGGTCCAGAATCGTCACAAGTCTTTAGATGCTTCATCTATAATCACTTGCTTTTTTAAAAGCATCCCTTGAAAACTTTTCTCTCCTTTTCAAACTTCAGCTCAAATGTCATTTCCTGCAAATCCTTTATTGACATCCTGAGACTCCATCACTCCTTCTGAAGTCTCTGCACAGAAATTTTAACACACTGTTACCATAGCACTTAATCCATCATGTTTGCTGCCATTAATCGTTTATTTGTTTGTGTCTCACACTAAACTAAATGTTTTTTGTCCTTCTATCTCAAGCAGCTAGTAATATAAAGCCTAGCCTGGTACATAGATACAGATGCATAATTTTATGTTGTTGTTGTTGAATGTTGATTTAGTTAATTGAATGATTGCTCTGGATTGATGAAAAAAGAAGCTCATTTTTACTCCATTTTTATTGTATTTTTGGAATGGGATTGTTTTCTACTAGTCACTGAAATTTGAAGTGCATTTTTTAGCTGTCTTATGAGTTGTATACATTTGATGACAAACTTGAGAATCTTAACATAGAAATTGCTTCTATGGAAAAATATGTTTCATCTTCCAAAATGTTCAAACATATGCAAAAGAATAAAATGGAATTTGTCCGTAACTAAATGGTCTTTCCCTTTTCCCTGATGTCTGCCCCATCCCTGCCCCCAGAATTTCACCCCATTTAGAATATACCTCATTCTCTCCACTCTTCCATGGTGTACAGTTTGGTTTTCTGTTGTGTACCTTGCAGTCTGCTTTACTCCATCATTTATGTATTTTTTCCCTGTTGAATCTATTTCTCAGAGGATCAACACCATGCATTTTTCATTGTTAATTTTTCACAGTAGGGTTTCAAAGCACAGTGTACAGGGTAGGTATTCAATAAATGGTGAGTTAAATTTTCCTCTCCACAGTTAAAAACCTCAATAATTCAAAGTAGAGGGACGTCGGCATTTGATGAGATATGGGGGATATTTCAGTCCCAAGTTGGAACAGCACCTAATTTCCCATAATTTGCCATCTGAGCTCAAAATGCCCCAATTTTAGGCTTCATATTCTCTCTTCTCTCACTTTGCCATCTACTATTCTCTTCTCCAGAGATGAAGAGAAATGAGACGATCACGCCAATAAAACATCCTTTTTCATCTTTATTGTTCTTGTCTGGATGCTTCATTATGAGATGTCAATTATTCAACACTCTAATGAGCTGTCTTCCAAGCACAAAATGTTCTAGTCATCTGGTATTAAAGTGTTGTTTTCTGCTTTTAGGCTACAGTGGTGGCTGTGTTGTCATTCGAGGAAGGAGTCCCCCCGGTCGCTGGGAAGTGAAGGACTGTAGACACTTTAAGGCAATGTCCCTGTGCAAGCAACCAGTGGAAAATCAGGAGAAACCTGAGCAAGAAGAGAGATGGCCCTTTTCCTCCTGCTATTTCGATTGGGAGTCAGAGCCTGGCCTGGCCAGTTGCTTCAAGGTAATACGAAGGTTACATGGGCATTCTCAATGGGACCAACATTATTCATACAGATTTACAGAGAGATAGATATAGAGTGAGATATAGATAGAGATATATAGAAGTAGAGAGAGATACAGATATAGATATATACACATATGTGTGTGCGTGTTAGAAATGTCTTTTTGCAAATCATCTTTAGAGCCTAGATTTAAATCAGTATCTACAATCTTCTCAGAAATACGTTTTTGAAATATGATGTTTTTGTTTGGTTGTTTTGTCTTTGGTTCATTGTACAAATAGAGATTTCCAAAATCCTGGGAGAAAGTTCTTCTCCAGCACCTGGGCACATGAAGAGCAGAACGGAGACAGCCTCTACCTCTAGAAACATTGCAGTCTCATAGATGGCCTGAAACACCTGTAATACACTAAATTTAAATGTACACAGCTATAATCCTACATTAAATTCATGGAATAATAGGCCCAGAAGTGACCACACAGAGCAACAAGTTAAACCTTAGAAATGAGTAAACTGCGGCATGAAGTGAGATGAAGTGATTTGCCCAAGATCACAATTATTTATTGACAGAGTTGGAATAAACTGTGGTCTTGGGACTCCCAGTCCAGTGCTTTTCCTACTACACATCACCCTGATATGTCAACAAATATATGGTGTGTTTGATGGGCATAGCAGTAGGACTTATGAATTTAAAGTGATTCGAGAAAAGGTTCCCAGCGGAGGTGGGTTTTGACATATAATTTAAAAGATGGAAATGCTGTGCTGTGGTCCATGGGACCGGGAAGGTTATTCATCCTGGTCTCAGCAAATCAGAGCCTGGTGAAGCCTGGCCGCAGGGTGCCTGCCGGGCATTAGAGACTCAGCATGGTGTCAGGCAGTTAAAAAAGAGAAGGGTGCAGAGGCCAGAATCTGAAGCTCCAGGTCTTCAGTTCCTCACCCTTGACCTTAAATAAAGTCAAAAGTATGCCCACCATTTGACTGACTTCTTCCTGCTACTGTGAGGACAGCTGAGAAACAGGAAAGAATTTAGTCATAGCTAAGACCCAAAGACCCTAGAAATATACCCGCCCTAGGTCCCAGGTCTCATTTCTTATTTCTTTGCCTGGGTTAGCCAGATTCATTCAGCTATGGAATACTAGGTCTAATCCTAGCTCTGCTAGTTTGCGGCTGTGTGACCTGAAATTTGTAACCTCTCTTATCCTGACTGTCCTCATCTCTTGACAAACATTTTATTAAGGGACAAGCATATCCCAGTCACAGGAAATTTAGGAGGGGGGAAAAAAGAGTTCTCAAGGAGGAAAAGAGTCCTCATCTGTTAAACTGAGCCTATCATATCCTCTGCATGACTTTGTCATGAGAATCAAATGAGATAATGGTATTACAACAACTAGACACCCTTTAGTTCAATAAATGTTATTTCTCCCTACTCGGTCAAGCTTTTAAAGTAGAATAATGACAACAATTATATTATCGTCATCTTCTTGTCCAGAATTAAACAGCCTCACCTTATTCAACCTTTGTTTCCTTTTACTACACAGGTATTTCATAGTGAAAAAGTTCTGATGAAAAGAACATGGAGAGAAGCTGAAGAATTTTGTGAAGAATTTGGAGCTCATCTTGCAAGCTTTGCCCATATCGAGGAAGAGAATTTTGTGAATGAGCTTTTACATTCAAAATTTAATCGGTAAATACTTGTTAATTTTGAAAAATTTCAGTCGCATATTGTGTCTCCCAGTAATGGCTTCTTAGGCATGAGTATCCCAAATATCGGGGGTATTTGGGATATTCAAAATCTCAAGTATTTAAGTCTAAAACCAACTAAACACTAGTTGTGAAAGAAAAATACATACTTACAGTTTTATATTTATATCGCACCAACTACTCATTCCATAAAACAAAGAACAAAGTGACGATTGTTTTGATATTTGAAATCTTTTCTGTGTACCTCAAATCAGAATTTTAGAGCTTTTCTGCCAAGTTCAGAAATTATCTAGCCCAGTGGTTTTCAAAGTGCTGTCTGAGGGTCCGGAGGGTCCTGAGCCCCCAGAGCAAGAGAGGCCAAGTGGGCAGAGCTCCTGGTTCCTTGCTCACTGACTCAGCAGGTCCAGCCAACTCCACTTCTAGTTGTTCTGTATATAACAGGAGTCCATGTGAGATTTGGTTTGAAAAAAAGAAAGTCCCACTAATTTTTAAAAAAAAATCCAATCCAACCTTCTAATTTTACCTCTGAGGAAACAGGCATTCACTTGTCTGCATCCGCTTTGCAAGTTTACAGAATCTTGAATTTAACGAAGTTAGAAAATCAATCAAATTTAAATTTGAAGAAACATAGGAGGTCTTGTGCTACCTCTGACCCAATACGGGAATTTCTTCTACTTACATTCCCGCGGTCATCTACTGTCTACATCAGGGGTCCCCAACCTCCGGGCCGCAGACCAATCCCGGTCCGCAGTGTATTAGGAACTGGGCCACACGGCAGGAAGTGAGCAGAAGAGCGAGCTAAGCTTCACCTGACGCTCCCCATTGCTGGCATTACCGCCTGAACCATCCCGCCAATCCCCCCACCCCCGGCAGTGGAAAAATTGTCTTCCACAAAACCAACCGCTGGTGCAAAAATGCTGGGGACCACTGGTCTACATAATTCCTTTCAAAGTGCTCTTTACTTGGGATAAAACCCATTCCATCGTTGGAGGCTAGTTTCAAAGATCAACTTTCTAGTAAGCCAGATCAAGTCTACTCTATTTTCAAATATTTGAATATAGCCATCATGTTCTCTTTTAGCAAGTCTTCTCATCCCTTGGCCTCTTTCTCTAGAATGTTCTTGTCGGTTAGCATGTATTTTGAGAATATCTTCTATGGAAGGGACCCTATTATATGCATGGGTGGCTGGAGAATGCAATAGATATGACAGACAAAATCCTGCCCCTGAGGATGTTGTGGTCTGGGGGCGGGGGCATGCCTCCATATATATGTAACACAAATATAATATCAGGTACTCTGTTCCAAGCTCTGGAAATCTGAAGTCTCAATGAAACACTTACCTGAATCTCAGAGAAAATCCAGAACTACTTTTTGAGGAAAATCCTGGCCTTCCCCACAAGTTTCCTTTAGGACCCTCCCCTAAGAAGGTTAATATGTAACAGCTATCAAATTATTCATCTCCAGCATCTACAAAAATGACCTCAAAGGTGGGAATATCTCCCAGTGTGTGTCTCATGAAGTACTCCAGGGGAAATAGGGGGATTTTGTGGTCAAATATGTTTGCAAAACAAGGCACGATCTTGGAAATTTGCCATATACTTTAGCATTGTAAAGGCTTCTAGAAGGAAGCAATTTCTTTGACTGCAAAACCCACTTTTTTTTTTTTGAGACCACTTACCAACATCCCATGGAACTGCTAGTCCCTGCAGGAAATGCTGGCCTGAGACCATGCTTCCCAAATCTGGCTGATTCTCACACTCACTTGGGAGACTTTCTCACACAGTGCCCTCTGGTCTCACGCCAGAGCCGCTGAGTCAGATTCTCTGAGGCTGAAGAAAAGTTCAAGAAGCTTCCTTGTTGATTGGTTTGCTAGTCTGGTGTGGGGCCTCAGATCCAAGGGAGATGTGATCGTCTCCACTGTTCTAAGTTGTAACTTGGCTTCATGACTTCAGCCCCTTGCAAAACATCCTTTCATACTTCCATATTGTGAGGTTTGCTATATGAAACACACGAAAACTGCTTCCAAGTTTGCTGTAACATCAAATTTCATTATAACACTTGTATTTATATAAATTCTCACACTTGGAATGTCAAGAATTTAGTAAATTTAGTGTCAAGTATCTATCAAATTATTGATCTTCGGCACTTAATCACGAAAGCTATATAACGTATGTTTTACTTTTTGTCCAGACTGCCAGGGACTTCAGTCAAATCTCATGCTTAGTTATACCAAATAAACCAATTCTCATAGTTAGCATACATGCTTCTTCTCCTTCTTATGGCGCTGCTTTTCTATTTTATTATATTCATATTATATTATATTAATTAAAGTTACATAATTTTTAGGAAAATGATGAAGAGAAAATAAACACCAGTTCATCGTTTAGGAGCCAATATACAGCAGGAAAAATGTAAAATTCTGAATTCAATGAGGAAAGGAATAAAAAGCTCTCAAGGCAGGGAGAGTGACGTGAGTTTTCAGCCTGGCCATTAAGATTAATATGCCTGGTTTAACCTTAAGGCAGCATTCTCACCTTCCCACAACCTTAAATGTAAGTTATTATCATGGCAGTGACCAATGCACCTCAGTGATTCTGACCTTTTTTAGTCACATTTTACTTTCATTTGTATTGTTCAGGCAAAGGAGCTCAAATATCTGAGAAGGGGATGCTTCAGAACAGGCTTGCTTCAGAACAGGCTTTCTTCTGTGCACCAAGGAAAATAAAGCATCTGTCATGACTTCTGAATCTTTTAAATCTTTAATTCTTCAAAATTATTCTCAGAAAATTATCTTAGATGATTCGTTGTACAATTAGGCTTTATTGCTTGATTTATTGAGTGCTCTCTGGTTTGATGCATTCGTCCTCAGCCTAATAGGAGGGAAGATGGTTCTCTGTGGGGCTTCTCACCAAGTCTAACCAGTGGTGACGGCTGAAGTTAATCTACCGTGCCTCAGACTGGTTTGCTGTGGAATTATTTACATTGGGACATTAAAAAAAACCCCAAAAAACAAATCTGCTGTGTACCTTTTATTAAATGGGGTGGTGGTGATTAACCTTCAGAGAATACATGAACATTTGACAAAAGAACAACAAATTAAAAAAGTAAAGTAGTATAAATAGTATAGTAAATTAGCAAATAAATAGTCCTCTAGGGAAAAGATATTCCAAAAGTTCTTACCAACTTGCTTTCATGTGTTCTTGTCTTAATTGAAAGATATTGCCATTCCTAATGAACATGCGAAAGCCATGTTCTCAATACGGGCTGACTGTTCCCCCAACTGCCCATCACCAATGAGCACACCATACAAACCAAGAGAAATGGGAAGTGAGATTAATCTTCTCTCAGTTCATTTTATAGCTCAGGTTTTGCTTACAGGAAATGTACAATAAATGCTTGCTGACTTGACCAGTTTTGCCAGTAGCATCAGCTGTTCCCTACACAACTAAATACTTTAAAATATTTCTTGAACATTTTACATAATGCTGTGAATTCAACGGGAAGATCCAAGTTTTTGTTTCCTCTCTTCATAGGACAGAAGAAAGGCAGTTCTGGATTGGATTTAACAAAAGAAACCCACTGAATGCTGGCTCTTGGGAGTGGTCTGATGGAACTCCTGTAAGTCTTTCCAAGCTAGAGAAAAGAAAATGAATTCAAAGCAGATGGTCCTGGAACCACTTGGTAAACCAACCAAGAGAACCTGGAAAGAATGACCATCTTCCCCATGACCCAAACCTAAATCAAAAACCGCACCAGACCTTGGTACCAAAAGAGTTATTTCAGCAAGGTCTTGAGAAACCTTTGCTAGCCAGATAGTTCTAAAGCCAGCTATAAGATCTCATCCCAAAAAGGAATCAAACTCTCTGAAAAAGCCCCCAAAACCATCTCCCATGTGAAGAATCTCCAGCAGAGAAGCAACTGTTCTCTAAAATAATACCAGGCTTCCTTTGCACCACCCCCCCGACACACACCTCTGCTGCATAGCACCTGATTGTGTGAGTGTGGGACCCTTGTCTGTGTCACAGTGAAAAGAAACATTTTCAGTTTCTCTCACTCTAAAAGAACAGAAATGCCAGCCTTAGAAACAGCTCCTCCTTCCCAGACAAAGCAAGTTATTTGGAAGGGGAAAAAAAGACTTGCTTTTCATTCAGCCTCACGTGTAAAAAAACCTCTGTGAAGGAAAGAGGGAACTCACAATTACGTTTTGGGTTTTTTTTTTTTTTCAGGTGCAATGAGGATTTCTCAGATTTTCCTCATAATAGGGAAAAAAACAGTAGCAGTAGCCCAGATTAAAATGAGATCCATCTGAAGGCACATGCAAAATCAAGTTACTCAGTTTCACCTGTGAACTGGGGTTAGCAACAGCCTGCAGTGAGCATTTAATGCAGCTCCTGTTCATTGAGCCCTAATTTTGTGCTCAGAACACATAATTGTGGAATTATGGCATTCCACAATTATGAAAACACAGGTTTACAATGCTGAGTGCACTCCTGCATGATCTCATTTCATCCTTAGGGTGATTCAATACAGTGGGTATTAAAATGATTAAAGAGTTTGCCTAAAATAATACATGAGAGACAGTATTTGTACACAGGTTGTCTGCCTCCAAAGCCACAATATCATAATGTCTCCTCGGTGGCAAAACAGTGGCAGCCAAACTTTGAAATAGTAAGATCAATAGAGAAAAGGGATCTATCTCTAGGCCTGCTACATAGACGGTGTTCAAATCTGTAGCAAGGAAGGGGTTTGCGGAAAAGCTACATGCTTATAGTGGGAACAAAAATAGTAAGAGTGTGCTAGTTTAAAAAAATAACGATTCTACCCCAGTACTGCTACTTTGAAAAGGGCATCAGGACCAGAGAACAGGAAGAGATCTTAGAGATCACCCAGCCCCACCCAACTGTTTTGCTGATAAAGAAACCAAGGCCCAGAGAGTGGAAGGGGCATAGCAGGGTGGACCTACCCCATAAATGGCAGCCACCACATGGCACAGTTGGGTGGTTAACATTAATACGGCACTTGGAGAATAAAATGTGGTACATAGAGGTTGAGAATGCGTTTTAGTAAAACAAACAAAAACTCATCAGTAATAGGAGAGGAATAGACAATTTGGTTCAGAATCAATGAGATTAAGCGATGAAGCAGTGGACTGAGTCCCTTGCCACTTCCCTCTGGACAAAATAAATATCAAACTCATGCCATTCTCTGAATCTGAGCTTATATATATTTAAGTTAGATGAATTGTTGCATGACCGTGTAGATGTTTGAGGAGTATAAATGGTTTCAAAATCCTCTTTTTTTCAAATTTTGTACCTCAGTTTTACTCATGGTCCATCCACTCTTCTCTCAAGTAGTCATCAAATCATTGAGAAGGTTGAATCTCTAGTCAATACCCCGTTACGTGATCTTTCCTGGAAAACATTGGATAGTTTCCTGATTAAAGCTAGGGTTGACTTAGAAGTCAGTGATTAGAGACTAAAAGCCTAGTATTTATGCAAAAGAATCTACATCAAAGGTGAGACTCGATTCTGAAGGATCCTTGAGCCTCTAAACAGTTTACCCAGGATCCCAGGGCTAGCCTAATCTTGCCAGTGAGAAAAGAGTGCAAGTTCATCTGACTTGTTCCTTCCGGAGAAAAGAGTAGAATGCCTCTTAAAGAAAGGGGGAAAAAAAAGGCATCTTCAGGAAAAAAATGATAAAGCTTTGATTAGCTTGCTTTTCACAAATGTGGAACCACCTTTAACTGGCATCATAACCTACTTCCTCCAGAAGTCTATCGTGATTTATTTACAGGGATGCCTTTTTGATCTTTTGAAACTTTTTGCGGGGGATCATTATTAAGGAATAATGAACTTCATCTGCTGCAGGTTGTCTCTTCATTTTTAGACAATAATTATTTTGGAGAAGATGCAAGAAACTGTGCTGTTTATAAGGCGAATAAAACGTTGCTACCCTCATACTGTGGTTCCAAACGTGAATGGATATGCAAAATTCCAAGAGGTAAAAATATTAATAAGATCTTTACTATTTGTTTGCTTTCTAATAATCTATAGCATTTTCCCAAGTGAACAGTTACAGAGGTCTAAAATTTAAGCACCCTGGAGCACAGTACCAACAGCCTTCGTGATGAACCAAATTGTACTCTTTTAGCAAATAATGTATCATGGGGGAATGAGAAAAGGTGACACCAGTGCAGTACGCTAACTTAGTAGGAAATGAAAATAACTGCCTGTGTTGTGGAATACTGTATTTGCAAGTACAACCTGGAAGAAATGTCACTGTGACATTACAAGCAAACAAAATTACTTATCAAATGAGTAAGTGAAAGCACCTGGCACAGTGTGACACACAGTAGGCTCTCAACAAGTATTCACATCCTTTTCTCTTTAACCAGAGGTCTCTCTTGAGCTTCCTCTTCAAGTATGAGAACTTACCACTTTCCAAACAACACCTGGTTCTTAAATGATCTTTTAAAAAGCAAAGTCCAAAATATTGTGTTTAGACCTGAAGTAATTCAGAGATAGTACACCTGTAAGTAAAGTTCACTCAAACCGGTTTGCTTTCACTCTGCAGATGTGAGACCCAAGATTCCACCCTGGTACCAGTATGGTAAGAACTATCCTGGCAGTTCTTGAATTTCTAATTCTGTGCTGTTTTGTAGCATTACTGTGTTATTACGTAGCTCCAATCGAGTTTCTCTTTTCTTGTGTCAATTGAGAACTAATTTTTTCAAATTAACAAATCCATCATTAATAAATAATCAAACTAATAAATGTCACTAAATATTACTGAAGACATATCATAGCTTAACTCCATTTTCATGACACATGATTTAAAAATATGTATCTATCCCAGACTTTTGAATATACGTGAATGTTTCTTATATGAAACAGACCAAGGAAAATAAGTAAATTGTATACTTATTTATGTGTGGGAGTGGGTGTATACACACACATTTTCTTAATGCTGAGTGACCAAATTACACATTTGGGGTCAATCACAGTATACCCTGTTTAAGTCTGTATGACATTGCTCAATAATTGTTGCCTCACCTGTGTTGCTTATTTTTCTTTCAGATGCACCCTGGCTCTTTTATCAGGATGCAGAGTACCTTTTTCATACCTCTGCCACGGAATGGTCCTCCTTTGAGTTTGTCTGTGGCTGGCTGCGCAGTGATATTCTCACTATTCATTCTGCACGTGAACAAGAATTCATCCACGGCAAAATAAGAGCGGTACTTAAATATGATTAAATATGAGAAACTCAGAGCTTAACTCCTTCTGTCCTTGAGGGATTTTGTTTTTATATTACTTCAGACATTTATCTGTTTCATTAAAAGCCTTAGATTTTTAAGAACTGTTTTTCTTCCTGTCACAGAGATTTAGAGCAAATATTGGAAACACAGGTTTACGATGCTGGTCAGTCATTTCACTTCTCCTCATGCTTTTTTAGCAACAAAGGATGAGTAAATAGTATTTTATTGTTTTTGTGAGGTTCATTCCATCATTCAATGCATATTTATTGAGTCTACTCTTCTAGGGGCTGAGGCTCTATCAGTGATTAAAATAGACCAAAATTCCTGCCCACCTGGAGTTTTTAGTCTAGTCTGGGAAGGAAGACTGTAATCAATATGAATAAATAGAATTACATAATATTTTAGAAAAAGATAAATGGATAAATGCCATGGAGGAAAATAAAGCACAAATGAGCGAGAAAGAGTACTGGGAGGTGCATGGCTGTTTTAATGTTTCAAATTTGACTTATAAGAGTACAATATTTTTTTAGACTCTATGCAGAAAATGGTCAGGAGTGGTTCTCCATTTCAACTTCAGATAGAGAAATCCTTTGAGAAGCTAGGCTTGTTAGAAAGCAGCATGCAAAATCCATTCAACAATGAATAGACTGCCAAGGAATAGTGTTGGTTTTCAGTGTATTTCTTCAGCAAGCATTTATTGAGCATTAGGTATGTCTCAGACATTGTGGTATTTGTCAAGGACACAAAAATAAAATACAGTCCGTGTCTTTAAAAAGCTGGAAATAACATGATGTAATAAGGGAAAAGGGAGCAGTATGTACAAATTACCAAGGGGGCACCAGGGAGGAAAAACCTCATTCCCAATTTTCCCTAGGAAATTGTTGAAGATAAGAAAGAGCCTTTTTTCTTTTCCCATAATTTAACATTAGTTCATGCTCTGCAGGAATCCTTGGTTGCTCTATCATCTTTTCCTATGCTTGCAAGTTGACTGTTAAAATGAAGCTCTGGATTAAAGCATCCTTGACTTGTAAGAGAAATGTCTCCCCTCACACCTCATTGGGCTTTCCTGTTTCTATAATTCTGTTTGATACACATACAGCCTGTGTAGTGCATGCAGGTTGGGACTACTACTGCATTTTGATGGAAAAGTCAAGAACCAGAGGAGTTAGGTGACAACTGCACGGCCTTACAGAGACTCAGTGGCAGACCAACCATGAGAACTGGATGTTCCCCGGTATTATTGGTTCATGCATTGTTTTACTTCTCTTCATCTCCTACAAATGGAACACTCAAGCCAAAACTGTAATATTGAGTATCAACAAATTACATATCATGACCTCGGAAAATACATTTGTTTCTTTAGCTAGACAGCAGACTCCTCACCCCTGGCGGCAATAACAAGAGATCATGTGAATGGCTAAAAACGAATCCATGGACATGCAAAGTGCACGTCCCAAGAGGAGCTGATATTTGGCCAATACTTACTGTAAGAGTGTCAAGCACGGCTAAGTACTAACATTTAATGGCATTTAATCTTTCTAAGAACCCTCTGTGGGAAGTTCTATCGTCAGCATAATTTACAGATGAAGAAGCTAAGACTCCAAAGAGGTGAAGGAACTTTGTTACACAGCAGCTAAGTAGTGGAATTTGGAAGTGATCTCAGGTCATCTGACTTACAAGGTCATTTTTAAAAACGGCCGCAGGCAGCAGAACAGCATATTCATTACATTAATATGCTAGTTCTAAAATCCATCCAAAAAAAGGAAACCCTTGCTCATTGTTGGTGGGAATGTAAGTTGGTGCAACCTCTACAGAAAATAGTATGGAGGTTCCTCAAAGAACTAAATCCAGCAGTTCCACTCCTGGGTATATATCTGAAAGAAAAATGAAAACACTAATTCGAAAAGATACATGCACCCCAATGTTCATAGCAGCACTATTTACAGTAGCCAGGACATGGAAGCAACCTAAATGCCCATCAACAGAGGAATGGATAAAGAAGATGTGGCACATATATACAATGGAATATCAGTCATAAAAAAGAATGAAATTTTGCCATTTGCAACACGTATATGGACCTAGAGGGTATCATGCTTCGTGAAAGAGAAAGAGAAAGATAAATACTGTACGTTATCACTTATATGTGGAATACTGTACGTTATCACTTATATGTGGAAGCTAAAAAACAAAACAAATGATTAATATAACGGAACAGAAACAAACTCACTGATACAGAAAACAAACTAGTGGTTATCAGTGGGGAGAGAAAAGGAGGACAAGATGGGGTAGAGGATTAAGAGATATAACCTACTATGTATAAAATAAATAAGCTACAAGGATATACTGTACAGCATAGGGAAATATAGCCATTACTTTATAATAACTTTAAATGGGGTATAATCTATAAAAGTTTTGAATCACTATGTTGTATAGCTGAAACTAATATAATATTGTAAAACAACTATACCTCAACTTTTTAAAATTAATAAATAAAATAAAATAAAATCCCTCCCCAAAAGATAACTGTCAGCTATGTCTCAGATATGCACAGTAAAGGGCTTCTTTGATCGTTCCAGCAGAGCTTAGCTCTTTTAGGAACCTCTGCAGGTCTTCTCTCTTAACCTTTCCCTTAATTCACTCTCCCAGTCTTTGGTTGTTGGGAAGTCAGTGGAAATGGCAGAGTTAATATCTCCCATTGAAGGGAAGAGTAAAACCCCACAGGCTTAGACATTTGAAAAGGCATAGCCATTGCCATGATCTAGTTGAGGACTAGATCTAGTGATCTCAAACCAGACAAACCTTGTAGTGTCTTATATGGCAACATTATTACCAAACCTATGACCATATTAATAAAGAATGCCCTGTCAGTATTATGGGTGAGTGGCTGACTGATCTAACACAGAAGAAAATCATCATAGGGAATGTGCAGACCAAGAATGGAGCAAGAAAGCCAAATGGGAAGGGTATCGATTTAGAAAAAAGAATGCTGTACATTTCGAAAGCAGTTCTTCCTCCTGCTTAGTTTATAGCAGTTAGGCAATGTTTGTTGGTGGTAGCGGTGGTATTTACGGTGACCATTTACATTTAACTAAAAAATCCCATGTCTAAGAACATCTGGCTGGAATGAGTCAGTCCAGAAGTTCTGGATGAGGAACTAAATATGTAGAGGTCATACCACTCGTTCTTGTGGCATGCCCATCCTATAGTTACAGGAAGAATAAGAATTAAATAATTAAATATTTTTAAAGTTACATATGTATTGTATAGCTCCTCTAAGAAGAGTAGTAACTCAGAAATGTGAAAGACAAAGACAACATTCAGTTGGGGAGTAGAAGAACTAATTATTGAAAAAGAAAGCTGGATGCATTTTAAAAAATCTGAAGCAGAATTTTTTTAACAGAATATTTCCAGCTTGGAAAAGTGATGAGTCAGAATTTCCTCTTTGACTAACAGAAGACCACAAGGCATGATGCGAGGGAATTTCTGAGTACTAGTTTTTTGAGCCATCTTGTTGGTCAGATTAATGCCAAAAAAGTAAAACAAATGAGCACTTTAGGCGTTGTTTGACATGAACTAACATTTTTATGCTGTGTTGTACAATATTTGCATTTCAAAATTGCAATTTACTCTTACTTTAAAAATTTTATTTCAAAATATTTCTAACAAAAATATATCAAATCTATTAGTCATCCTCAAAAATCTGGTGTTTTAAATCCTTAAAATAACTTGGTTTTGCTATTTTTATGGAAACATTTTAAGAGATGACAGGTTGTTCTTCCTTATACTGCTTAGTAGATTAATATATTGGCTATTGCTGTGGGTTATTTCTTTTTGGTGTGTTCTTCCATATGATGCTATCTATAATGACTGCTTTTCTGTGACAAAACATAATTGATACTATGAGGTACACGGTTGTATCACATTTTTTATACAAAAGAATACTAATGTCTTCTATTGTTGCGGTTTCATACCTAAACTGAAATTTACAACATCTATTTTTCACATTGGATTTTTCACTTTGGGTGTCTCTATCTTGTCCTATGAATTTCTGTTCCATATCACAACAGGTTGTGATGTGCCCTGTGGAGGATTACCGTGCTATAATCGAGGTAGTAATAAATATGCCACTTAAGATGCAGTAGTTATACTTCCTCTTTAGAGGTCCTTAATTGGGGCAGTGAACAATCGGGCCATGATTTCCACTCTTGTTGCACATAAGACCTCTTTAGATTGAATGAAATTGTTGTGGTTCTTCCACTGATTTCAAAGCCAGTCTCCATGGACCCATTCCAAAATCTGACAATAGGAGTCTAAATTCAGCATGTAAGAACACATCCGTGAAACAACAACTCAGGGATCCAAAATTATAGTTGCTCCATCTTGCATTATTTTCAAATTGCTGATATGGCAGACAGCCACACTGATTAAGGAGTAAAAATACCTGTGTATAAATTAGAATGTTAGAGAGCTATTAGGTTCTGTTGTATGATGAGCAGAAATTCACATGAAAAAATATTTGTATATCTTAAAATGCATTCCCAAGTCTTTACAGAAGAAATGAAAGTGTAAATTGAAGTGTACAGTGCCTTCAAATTAACAGGATTTTAGCATAAAAAGTTAAGTTACATTTCACACACAGCACACACCCAATAAAGAATATTGATTTAAAGACCTTAGAGAAATCCTTAAGGCCTGTTCTTCTTTTATAGTTAAAGAAGGAATTTCAATTTCCTGGGTCATAGGTCCAGTATTACATCTGCTCTAATGTGCACATGCATGTGCATGCCTATGGTGTTTCAAGTTTATTCTTTATTGTGCTGGGATCTATGTAATAAATAATGGTGTAAACTCATAAAATATATAAAGGATAATTTCTAGTTGTCAAACACTGGAAATACTGTAGTATTATTTTGTCCTATAATGCAGTTTCCATTTGAATGGGGAGGGTGCTAATACCTAGTTTAAAAACTTACCAATCGGGCTTCCCTGGTGGCGCAGTGGTTGAGGGTCCGCCTGCCGATGCAGGGGACACGGGTTCGTGCCCCATGCCGGGAAGATCCCACATGCCGCAGAGCGGCTGGGCCCGTGAGCCATGGCCGCTGAGCCTGACTAATACTTAGTTTAAAAACTTACCAATCAGACTAGCGCCTAAAATACAAATTATTTTTACTATTGAGATCTTTGTGCCTCGAACTGTTTTTCAAGTAGGTGGCATGTATAGTAAACTTCTATAAATCACTGAGGGCATAAACCACTAAATTTTTAGTCAAAAAAGGAATCCACATTCTATTTTACTTTACAATATTACTTTTTAAATTCCTTTTATGAGAGTTAGAGAATTTACTTTTAAATATATATAGGAAACATTGTGACAAAGTTATGGCATGTTGTATGAAATCAAAATAATGTTCAATATTTGATTCCAATTTTCTTACATAATGAGGAGGGAGTAGTTTAGAATAATGAAGTTTCAGGTCTTCTCAAGATGCTAGGCCTTAGTGTACTCTTCTTTAGATAATTGGGTAAAATACTGAAGAATAGAAAGCTATTGACAGTGACCCCATTAATCTTAATAGTGAAAAGGGAAAAAAAGTAGGATAAATTCTGACATTCTCTCTCTCTTTTTTAAATAGCTATCAAAGTATGGTGTAAACTGGTGGATTGGACTTCGGGAAGAAAGAGTCAATGATGAATTTCGGTATGGACATTGATTAATTTGCATTTAACTTTGTTTAACAGGTTTTTATTTGCAGAATGATTGGACTATATCTTAATGGTTAACTTGTTGAATAGGAGATTGGTTTAAGATGGTGCAGCAGAAGGATATGCTCTCACTCCCTCTTTTGAGAACCAGAATCAGAAAACACTGCTGAACAATCATCAACAGGAACACACTGGAACTCACCAAAAAAGAAACCTCACATCCAAAGACAAAGGAGAAGCCACAGTGAGACTGTAGGAAGGGCGCAATCACAATAAAATCAAATCCCATAACTGCTGGGTGGGTGACTCACAGACTGGAGAACAATTATACCACAGAAGTCCACCCACTGGAGTGAAGGTTCTGAGCCCCACGTCAGGCTTCCGAACATGGGGGTCCAGCAATGGGGGGAGGAATTGCTAGAGAATCAGACTTTGAAGGCTAGTGGGATTTGATTGCAGGACTCAGACAGGACCAGGGGAAACAGAGACTCCACTCTTGGAGGGCACACACAATGTAGTGTGCACATCGGGACCCAGGGGAAGGAGCAGTGACACCATAGAGACTGAACCAGACCTACCTGCTAGTGTTGGAGGGTCTCCTGCAGAGCCGGGGGTGGTTGTGTATCATCGTGAGGACAGGGACATGGGCAGCAGAAGTTCTGGGAAGTACTCCTTGGCGTGAGCCCTCCCAGAGTCCACTATTAGCCCCACCAAAGAGCCACGTAGGCTACAGTGTTGGGTCACCTCAGACTAAACAACCAACAGGGAGGGAACCTAGTTCCACCCATCAGCAGACAAGCAGATTAAAGTTTTACTGAGCTCTGCCCACCAGAGCAACAGCCAGCTCTACCCACCACCAGTCCCTCCCATCAGGAAACTTGCACAAACCTCTTAGATAGCCTCATCCACCAGAGGGCAGAAAGCAGAAAGCAGAAGCAAGGACTACAGTCCTGCAGCCTGTGGAACAAAAACCACATTCACAGAACGATACACAAGATGGAAAGGCAGAGGGCTATGTACCAGATGAAGGAACAAGATAAAACCCCAGAAAAACAACTAAATAAAGTGGAGATAGGCAACCTTCCAGAAAAAGAATTCAGAATAATAATAGTGAAGATGATCCAGGACCTCGGAAAAAGAATGGAGGCAAAGATTGAGAAAATGCAAGAAACGTTTAACAAAGACCTAGAAGAATTAAAGAACAGACAAACAGAGATGAACAATACAATGCCTGAAATGAAAACTACACTAGAAGGAATCAATAGCAGAATAACTGAGGCAGAAGAATGGATAAGTGACCTGGAAGACAGAATGGTGGAATTCACTGCTACAGAAAAGAATAAAGAATGAAAATAAATGAAGCCAGGGCTTCCCTGGTGGCGCAGTGGTTGGGAATCCGCCTGCCAATGCAGGGGATGTGGGTTTGTGCCCCAGTCCGGGAAGATCCCACATGCCGTGGAGCAGCTGGGCCCATGGGCCACGGCTGCTGAGCCTGCACATCTGGAACCTGTGCTCTGCAGTGGGAGAGGCCGCAACGGTGAGAGACCCATGCAAAAAACAAAAAAGAAAAGAAGAAGAAGAAATGAAGACAGCCTAAGAGACCTCTGGGACAATATTAAATGCAACAACATACCAGTAGACCAGATAGATTTAATTGATATTTGTAGTACATTCAATCCAAAACCAGCAGATTACACTTTCTTCTCAAGTGCACACAGAACATTCTCCAGGATAGATCACATCTTGGGTCACTAATAAAGCATCAGTTAAATTTAAGAAAATTGAAATCATATCAAGCATCTTTTCTGACCACAACGCTATGAGATTAGAAATCAATTACAGGGAAAAAAAAGAAAAAAACACAAACACATGGAGGCTAAACAATACGTTACTAAATAACCAAGAGATCACTGAAGAAATCAAAGAGGAAATCAAAAAACACCTAGAGATAAATGACAATGAAAACACGATGATCCAAAACCTATGGGATGCAGCAAAAGCAGTTTGAAGAGGGAAGTATATAGCTATACAAGCCTACCTCAAGAAACAAGAAAAATCTCAAATATAACAATCTAACTTTACACCTAAAGGAACTAGAGAAAGAAGAACAAAAAAACCCCAAAGTTGGTAGAAGGAAAGAAATCATAAACATCAGAGAGGAAATAAATGAAATAGAAACAAAGAAAACAAGAGCAAAAATCAATAACTAGAAGCTGGTTCTTTGAGAAGATCAACAAAATTGAAAAACCATTAGCCAGACTCATCAAGAAAAAAAACTGAAAGCATTTCCTCTAAGGTCAGGAACAAGACAAGGATGTCCACTCTCACCACTATTATTCAACACAGTTTTGGAAGTCCTAGCCACAGCCATCAGAGAAGAAAAAGAAATAAAAGGAATACAAACGGGAAAAGAAGAGGTAAAACTGTTACTGTTTGCATATGACATGATACTATACATAGAGAATCCTAAAGATGCCACCAGAAAACTACTAGAGCTAATCAATGAATTTGGTAAAGTAGCAGGATACAAAATTAATGCACAGAAATCTCTTGCATTCCTATACACTAATGATGAAAAATCTGAAAGAGAAATTAACACTCCCCTTTACTATTGCAATAAAAAGAATGAAATACCTAGGAATAAACCTACATAGGGAGACAAAAGACCTGTATGCAGAAAACTATAAGACACCGATGAAAGAAATTAAAAATGATACCAACAGATGGAGAGATATACCATGTTCTTGGATTGGAAGAACCAACATTGTGAAAATGACTATACTACCCAAATCAATCTACAGATTCAATGCAATCCCTATCAAATTACCAATGGCATTTTTTACAGAACTAGAACAAAAAATCTTAAAATTTGTATGGAGACACAAAAGACCCCAAATAGCCAAAGCAGTCTTGAGGGAAAAAAACAGAGCTGGAGGAATCAGACTCCCTGACTTCAGACTATACTACAAAGCTACAGTCATCAAGACAATATGGTACTGGCACTAAAACAGAAATATAGATCAATGGGACAGGATAGAAAGCCCAGAGGTAAACCCACGCACCTACGGTCAACTAGTCTATGACAAAGGAGGCAAGGATATACAATGGTGAAAAGGCAGTCTCTTCAATAAGTGGAGCTGGGAAAACTGGACAGCTACATGTAAAAGAATGAAATTAGAACACTCCCTAACACCATACACAAAAATAAACTCAAAATGGATTCGAGACCTAAATGTAAGACCGGACATTATAAAACTCTTAGAGGAAAACATAGGAAGAACACTCTTTGACATAAATCATAGCAAGGTCTTTTTTGATCCACCTCCTAGAGTAATGGAAATAAAACCAAAAATAAACAAATGGGACCTAATGAAACTTCAAAGCTTTTGCACAGCAAAGGAAACCATAAATAAGACAAAAAGACAACCCTCAGAATGGGAGAAAATATTTGCTAACAAGTCAATGGAAAAAGGATTAATCTCCAAAATATATAAACAGCTCATGCAGTTCAATATTAAAAAAACAAACAACCCAATCCAAAAATGGGCAGAAGACCTAAATAGACATATCTCCAAAGAAGGCATACAGGTGGCCAAGAAGCACATGAAAAGCTGCTCAACATCACTAATTATTAGAGAAATGCAAATCAAAACTACAATGAGGTATTACCTCACACCAATTAGAATGGGCATCATCAGAAAATCTACAAACAACAAATTCTGGAGAGGGTGTGGAGAAAGAGAACCCTCTTGCACTGGTGGGAATGTAAATTGATACAGCCACTGTGGAGAACAGTTGGAGGTTCCTTAAAAAACGAAAAATAGAATTACCATATGACCCAGCAATCCCACTATTGGGCATATACCCTGAGACAGCCATAATTCAAAAAGACACATTCACCCCAATGTTCATTGCAGCACTGTTGACAATATCCAGGTCATGGAAGCAACCTAAATGCCCATCAACTGACAAATGGATAAAGGAAATGTGGTACATATATAGAATGGAATATTACTCAGCCATAGAAAGGAATGAAATTGGGTCATTTTTAGAGACGTGCATGGACCTAGAGACTGTCATACAGAGTGAAGTAAGTCAGAAAGAGAAAAACAAATATCGTATATTAATGCATACATGTGGAACCTAGAAAATGGTACAGGTGAACTGGTTTCCAGGGCAGAAATAAAGACACAGATGTAGAGAACAAACGTATGGACACCAAGGCGGGGAAACGGCAGTGGTGGTGGTGGTGGTGGTGTGATGAATTGGGAGATTGGGATTGACATGTTCACACTGATGTGTATAAAATGGATGACTAATAAGAACCTGCTGTATAAAAATAAAATTAAAAATTAAAAAATTTGTTGAAAAGCCTTCAAACCTTATCTTTAACTTACAAATTTTCATTTCCCTAACCGCAAACGTGAATTTATTTTTAATTTAATAAAATATTATGCCTTCAGTCCATATCCCAGAACTCCAAAAATGGTGTTGGAGATTGAACGTGCAGAATGAGAGAAGACCTTTAATTTTTTGATTTTCCTGCAGCTGGAGAGATGGATCCCCAGTAATATACCAGAACTGGGACAAAGGAAAAGAAGAATCCATGATTAATCAGAGCCAGAGATGTGGCTTCATTTCATCCATAACAGGTTATTTTGTTCATCCACTTTTGGGTTTATAATACAAACATAATTTTCAGAAGACTTTAAGTCTCCTTTTCATTGCATTAGTTCAGTGAGAAGGTTTTGTTTGGTTATTTTGGTTTTCAACTGAGTGTGTTTAATTTTATAAGTCTTAAGGATGACCATTCCTACAGTTTATGCCATGCATTCATGTTCTTGAAAATAATTTACATCCAGGTAAGTCCTTCCTCTTGAACCAAAACTACCAAAAATGGGCCCACTGAAATGGGTTAAAAATTGCCTGACAAATACTATTCTCTATGAAATTTCAACATGGGCCCATTTTTAAAAATCTCTTTGTAGGATCCAGTTTATAATTGGTCAGAACTTTAACCTCTGAAATTTACTTTCACTTTCCCATTTAAGAAAAATTTTCATTGAATTCAGTGTTCTTGTTTTAACACCAGGCATTAATTGCTACCTGCCTTAGAACACCAATTCTCTGCCAGTTGGATTTAGAAGTATGTGCACATTTAAGATGGGTTTTTAAATTCTATTCATCAATACAGTGTTATTGGGGTTGATTGTCCACTCATATCCATCCCGCTGTTTCTATCCAATAAAAGGTAATGATGTCCCTGACTCTAACAGATTCTCCCAAGTCAGGAGAGGGATAAACATGGAAAGCAATCTCTGATGTAAGGGCAGCTGCAGAGAAAGTTAAGAGAGGAAAAACCATGTTGTTAATCAGCTCGCTTTTGCCAGCAGGTGTCACAACAGCCTACAGAAAGGCTATTTGTGATTCTGGAAGAATGGCAGCTAATCGGCATTGAAAATAGCATTCCGGCCCCTCCTTCAGAATGCCAATATCTTTTTGGCTTATACCCCTCACACTAGAAAACTGAACCTGCCCTTGCAATTTACATGCATCCTTGCCCTATTCTGGAATTTGTAACTTGAATGCTAATGAAATGCATTCTATAAACCTTTACTCTGAAAATACAGCTCTTCTAATTAAAAGAACATTTTCCAAGAGACTGAGGACTTTGGGCTATATTCCTGAGGGCATGTCTCTAAATGTGTGTGTTTTGTTTAAGGGTCAGGGTTCAGAAGTGCTTCTTCCTTAGAAATTCCTGAGTTATTTTTTCTAAATTATTATATTTTTAATAATTATAAAGTAGAAATTATCATCTATTGTTTTAGAATTTTTTTATCTTGAGGTTGAATACTTTAAGTCAAAAATATTACTCTACAAAGTATTCTTTGGCTAACCAAGTCAAATATTCTTAAAACTTTCATCAGTTTTGTGATTGCAATCGCAGTATTTGTTTAGATTTTTTTTTTCTTTTGCATTTGCAAACCTTCTACATTCTTAAATTAGAATTACTGATTTGGCACCTTGCCCAGTTAGCTCTTGTCACTAGAGAATTCTATGATTAGTAGTTAAATTTAGTTCAATTTCTAGATTTAACAAAGTCTGGTAAACCACAGCAGTCATAAAAAAACAGTGACCACTAGAGAATGCCTACAAAGAGTCACCATTGTTTCTGGTCATTTCTAACCATTTTCTCTTCCAGGACTCTGGGCTAGTGAAGAGTGTTCAGTTTCTATGCCTAGCATCTGTAAGCGAAAAAAGTTTTGGATCATAGAGAAAGAGAAAGATACACCAAAAAAACATGGAACATGTCCCAAAGGATGGTTATATTTTGACTATAAGGTAAACTTGTTTTCAAAAAGTTGCTTTTGTTTCTCTTTTGTAGGTTTTAATTTTAGAAAGTAATCAAAAAGCAGGTGTGGCTTTGAAAAACTACGAGCTGTCCATTGGACCTGGAATTTTTTTGTCACAATTTTCAAGAGATTTGAGAAGTTTTCTATTTAGGGGCAGATCTCTTGAAATTAAAAGGTTTTGTCAAAAACAGCCTTGACACCACCCTTCATATGTATACTCAGTTTTTGCTACTGACATTGTCATTCATTGCACTGTATGACTGTTTCATTAGGTGGGATGCGGGTGCGTGCACATGTGTGTGGGCGTGTGTGTGCGTGTGGGCATGTGTGTGGGGGTGGGCATGTGTATCTAGGCCCTGTTCCCAAATGAGCTGTCAGCTCCAGAGGGCCCAGACTGTGTCTTCTTCTTTTGTGTCTTCCCTGCCTGGAGCCCTCATAGAGCTCTATCCGCCTTGTCAACTGCCTGACTAATAACGTAGCTCCGTCAACTTTGTCTTGAGCCTCATATAGCTGGCACTTCCATGCAGAATTGGATTTTTTTCCTAAATGGCCAGTGGGGATACTGTAAACTAGATTTATTATTTCTGATACTGTCTCCAATTAAGGCTGAGACTTCCCCTCTACTCCTTATGTTTTAAAATAAAATAACTTTATAAGCCTTAGGTGGAAGTAATTAAAATGTATCTCAAATTATAAATGTTTAACTCTTTGATAATTAAAAACTCAAACTGTGTCATAATTTCATATGCTAATATGAAATTGCCCCTCCATCATGGACAATTTTCAGTCTATGTGTTTAGTTACATTGGTAGGGCATTGCCTCCCTTGTGATCTTCCTCTCATTGTTAATTTGTGAAATGGGGCCGTCTGGACTTAATACACATTTATTGAGCACCCACTACATATTTGGCACTGATATTTTTAACTGTGGTAATATTCACATAATATAGAATTTACCATCTTGACCGTTTTTAAATGTATAGTGCAGTAGTGTTAAGTATAATCACACTGCTGTGCAATGACTCTGCAAACGTTTTTCATCTTGTAAAACCGAAACTCTAAACCCATTAAACAACAACCCCTCATTCTCCCTCCCCACAGCCCCTGGCAACCACTATTCTACTTTGTCTCTATTAATTTGACTACTTCGGACACCACATGTAAGTGGAATCATACAGTACTTGTCCTTTTGTAACTGGCTTATTTCACTTAGCACAGTGTCCTCCAGGCTCACCCATGTTGTAGCATGTGTCAGAATTTTCTTCCTTTTTAAGACTGAATAGTATTCCATTATATGTACATAACACATTTTGTTTTTCCATTTATCCATTGATGGACACTTGGGTTTCTTCTACCATGTAGCTGTTTCTGCTGGCAATTTCATACATATATAATGAATATATATATATAATGAATATATGTATAATGAATATATATATAATATATATATAATGAATATATATATAATGAATATATATATATATTTCTTGTTTTATTGAATTTTTAAAATACACAGAATTGTCATCCCATCTGACCTATGAGAAGACTGAGTCTAATAAAATTGTGTGTTTTTTCTGAAACTTACAGCAAATAAGTGTCAGGCTGAGAATCAACCTTAAGTTTTTTGACCCTGAGTCTTGTCCCTTTCCTACAGCTGCCACTTCATATAAGAATTTAAGAATTACCAATCACCTTAGCCCTATGACACAATCAGTCCGGGGGCACTGTGAAATATTTTCTAAAATAATATAGTCATTCTCTAAAGTGTTATATAGTATTGAGACACACTATTTTTAATAGTTGATACCTTCAGTCTGCTTCTTATTTTCTCAAACCATAAACTCTTTCTACCAGTTGTAAATTATTTATACATTTCAATATGACAAACGTAGCAAATATTCAATAGAACTTGAGTATAACTAAGGTTTTTATTAAAACCTTTGACAATTAGCTTTTTATTGTGGTAAAATATGCATAACATAAAATATGCCATTTAAACCATTTACAAGTATACAATTCAGTGGCATTAATTACATTCACAATGTTATTCAACTATCACTTCTATTTCCAAAACTTATCATCATCCCAGACAGAAACTCTGTAATTGGTTAAGCAATAGCTCTCTATTCCCCATCCCCTCTAGCCCACAGTAAGCTCTAATCTATTTTCCATCTCTATGAATTTGCCTATTCTAGATAATTCATATAAATGAACTCATACAATATTTTCCTTTTGTGGCAGGCTTATTTCACTTAGCATAATGTTTTCAAGGTTTACCCATGTTATAGTATGTATCAGAACTTCATTCCTTTTTATGACTGAATAATATTCCATGCCACATTTTGTTTACCCATTCATCTGTTGATGGACTTTGGTTATTTCCACTTTTTAGCTATTGTGAATAAATCGGCTATGAACATTGGCACACAAGTATCTGTTGGAGTCCCTGCTTTCACTTCTTTGGGGTATAAACCTAGGAGTGGAATTGCTATATCATATGCTAATTCTATGTTTAACTTTTTGAAGAACGAGCAAACTGTTTTCCACAGTGGCTGAACCATTTTACAATCCTGTCAACAGTGTATGCTAGCAATTTTTCCTCATCCTTGACAACACTTGTTTTTTTTTTTTTTTTGACAACACTTGTTATTACCTGTCTTTTTGATTACTGCCAACACTAGAGTCTAGTGTTATCTCACTAGATTTGGTTTTGATTTGCATTTCCCTAATGACTAATGATGTTGAGCATCTTCTCATGTGCTTATTGACCATTTATATATAGTCTTTGGAAAAATGTCTATTCGACTCCTTTGCCCACTTTTTTATTTGGGTTATTTGTCTTTTTGTTATTGAATTGTAGGAGCTCTTTATATAAAACGCTTATCAGATATATGTTTTGTAGGTATTTTCTCTCATTCTTTAGGTTGTATTTTTACTTTATTGATAATGTCCTTTGGTGCACAAAAGTTTTTAATTTTAATGAAGTTCAATTTCTCTAATTTTTCTTCTGTTGCTCATGCTTTTGGTGTCATATCTAAGAATATGTTGCTAAATCCAAGTTCACAAATATTTACCTCATGTTTTCTTCTAAGAGCTTTATGGTTTTAGCTCTTATATTTAGGTTTTGATCCATTTTTAGTTAATTCTTGTATCTGACAGTTTTTCACAACTATTAAAACAAGTGCATCCCATGTATAAAAAAGAATATTTTAAGGAAATTCATGACAAGTCATACCCTTGGCATTAGAGAAATAATTCTTAGAAACTTACAATGGTTGCTTTTGGTTTACCCTTGGCCATTGTCCTTTCCTTAAACTTTCTTATCTACATAGCTTAGCTATATTCCATGTTTCCTCCTGTGTAAACATGGGGAGTATGTACACATATGGGCATGATAATGGTGATGGTGCAGCAGACCCAGGGCAAAAGAACAAGTGAACGCTTCCTTTGAAAGAATAAGAAGGGGCATGAGTAAAGCACAGACACACACATGAGAGGAGAAGGGCTTTCTGAGGCTAACTATGGAGCAGGATTAAAACACCCTCATGTAGCTCAGAGGGTCTTTTTAATTTTTATTGATAACTAGTAGCTAGATCAGTGGTTCACAGCCCTGATCAAATATTTAGAATCACCAGGTGAGCTTTCTAAAAATATCAAGGTGCAGGTGACATCCCAAAGATTCTGATTTAATTGATCTGCATGGGATCCAGGCATCAGTATTTTTTAAGAGCTCCCTTGGTTATTCTAATGTGCAGCCAATAATTGCCCAGCAATGCAACAGTTACACAACTTAGTCTTCTAATCATTCAGAGGATTTGATTACTAAGGATAGGGTCACAGCAGGCTTCATGAGAGGGTGACCTTTTACAGAGTGAGATTTCAGGGTCCCCAAGTGTGTCTCCCCACCCACAGTGCTCTCCCCTGCATATTAATGGCTAAAATCCCACCACTGGAGTCTCATGCCTTTGCCTTAACACTTTCCACTACGTTTTTTAAGGGAAATATTTCTGAGATGGCCTCATCTGTCACCTACACTTTGGGATAAGTGGGTTTATCAGATCATTAGAAAAGGTGGGAATAGGAGGGTTAATAGTTGAGAGGAGTGGAAAGCCCAGTGGGCATAGTTCTGACTAACAGAAAAAAGCTACAGAAGGAGAACTGGGAGATAGCAACGACAGACATTACTCACTTCAGAATTATGAATAAGCGTCACTGTATTATGTTCCACTAAACTTTGCTTCTTGTTTGTCAACTTCCTAGGACAAATTTTCATTGGTTATTTCTAAGAAAAAAATCCCACTTGGTTGACTCTTCACCTTTAAGAGTTTCAAAACTGAGATACCAGAAGTTAAGTGTCTTTTCTCATTTCTCATAAATTATTTTCCCCATGTTTGATGATGTAAAAGAGGTTTGACCAGGGATTACCCCAGGAAGAGTGAGTCATCTAAGATACTTGTCACAGCAGAGTTGTATGTAAGAGGAAGAAATTCTCTGTGTATATTAGATTAACTCTTGTGCTTCTACTTATACATTTTTATTCAGGGACCTGGATTTAGTGCTGATGGCTGCTTTGCACCATCTAATTTTGGATTAGCCAATATTTGGTTTCATGCACGACACAGTTTTTCCTTAAAAAAAAAAAAACTCTCTCCTCTTTTAAATTATTCAAATTCTTAGCGCTTTATTCATTCATTGCATTTAAATATGCTGGATATTGGCAACTCAATGGTGAGGAAAACAAATATAATCCCTTCTCTTTGGGAGCTTACAGACTAGAGGGGGAGAAAACATTAGCAAATCAGGAAAATAACTCTAATTTACAACTGTGACACAAGCGATGGAGAGTTACACAGTTCCATAAAAGTATATAACAGGAGGACCTGACTGAGGTGGTCAGAAGGACAGGAAACATTAAAAGTAGGGGAAACTACATGTACTAAGGACCTGTGGTGAGAAGGAATGTGACATATTGAAGAAAGTAAAAGAAGCATAGAGAACTAGAATGTAGAAAGTGAGACAAAAGAAGTAGGCAAGGGCGATTATTGTGTTAAGAGTCTCTGGTTTTTATCCTAAGAGCAATAGGAAACCCTGAAGGGTTTTAACTAAAGAGGGATATGATCATCAGGGTTGAGTTTTGAAAAGAAAGAATCATTCAGGCTGCAGTACCAAAGATAGACTGGAGGAAGGTGAGGTTGAGGAAAGTAAGAGCAGTTAGAAAGATATTGCAATAGTCCAAGCAAGAGATAAGTCCTTTGGGCTAAGATGATGGTGGCGGAGACTGTGGGGTGGTGGGAATAGGGAGAGTGGTGAAGGTCTCAGAAATGAGACGTCCAAATGGTAGGACCGAAGGGGTGATGAAGGTGACTGAAGGGTGAGAAGACGCTCAGGTTTCAGATTTAGGTAAATGCATGACTGACTATGCCATTCAATGTCAGTAAGAACACTGAAAAAGGACCAAATTTGGGAGGAAGATCATGAATTCCACTTTCAAGTATTGAACTGGAAATGACTTTGAGACAAAAGAGTTTTATATTCAAAACTCGTTTGGAATACAGTAAGGTATCCTTAATTCACAGTAATATCAGAGATGCATTAAACTTGATCACATTTTGCAAATCAGTAATAAACAATTTAAAATTGAGGGTGTTGTACTCCATCTTGCTACTTTGCTTTAATTATTGACACAATTTCAAAGTGTGTTAGTGAACATGTTATATTTTTAGAAACAATGAAGTTGTGGCAATGGGGGTCTACACTCCCATACTCAAGCTGGTAAATCCTGGCTGAGGCAAACAGGGTGGGGGGTGGGGGCTGGGTGGGAAGCGGGGGTATGTGTGTGTGTTTTCTGGAGAGATTTATTGAGCTAAATGAAACAGTGAGGTTCATTGGTATTTTTGAATGGTTCATTAGTGCAACTATCTGAACACAAGGTGAATTCGCATTAAATGATAAGACTTCCTAATAATTAGTATGCTCCACTCTTTGGAATTTGTAATTAGAGGAAAGAGGCAGAATGAAAGGAAATTGATAAAAGGGTAGTTGTTATAAAATTAAAACCCTTTAAAGCCAATTCCATTTCTTTGTGAAGCAAATAAGGTAAAGGGGATCAGAAGAAGAGAAAATGTACTTCCTCTCTTAGTTGGCAACTCAAATTCAGGCTAGATCAGAGTTTCTGGTTTTTATCCTAAGAACAGTGGAAAATCCCTGAAGGGTGACACGTTCGGAATTGGGTTCTGAAAAGAATTACCTGAGCAGTATTGACATTAGGGGCTGGATAATTCCTTGTTGTGAGGGACTGACCGGTGCATTATAGAATGTTTAGCAGCATCCCTGGTCTCAATTCACTAGCTGTCAATAGCAGTCACCACCCCCTCCCCCCTTGAACTGTGACAACCAAAATGTCTCTAGACATTATGAAGATATCACCTGAGGAGCAAAGTGGCCTTGTTTGAGAACCACTGGACTAAATCTAGAATCCTGAGAATGTCATTTGACAATCATTTCAGGGTCTATTGGCTTTTACTTTGTTGCATAAATATTTACTGAGGACCTTGTTTGTTTTGCTGTTCAGAGAGGAGCAACACTTAGTCCCTCTGCTTTGTAAGGAGTCTGTGACAGTAGGGAAGGGATGGGGGACTGATAAACCTAGAAATTAAAGAAGGATGCAGAAGGATGCGCTCTCACGTGGCATGGAGGTTGCCACATTAGCCTAGAATAATCTTGTAGCTGGGATTTTCTCAGTGGCAGACCTCAAGATCACACCTATCAATGACCAGGGTTGGCTATGTTCATTAATGAGAGAGTAATCCATATGGAATATTTTTGGCATAAAGTCTCTCCTGACTTCTCTGGAACTTTGCCTGATCTGTTACAGCCTTTCTCTTCTATCTTTCCCTCTCCCCTGACTCCATATAGCCCAACTAACATGATTAAATTTCACTGAGCTTGGTGAGGGGGTGATTTTCTTCAACTTGCCTGATCTGCCTAGCAGTTACCATTCCATATTTCTCATCCCATAATAAGTAACCCCTGCCACGCCATAGACATGATTCTCTCTCGAGTGAAAATCAACTCTCACTGCCAAACCCCACAGCCTTCTTTCTGAGTTCCTTTTGACCTTGTTGGCACCCCTCCCCTTTGTTTCTCCTTCCTAGGTTTCCTTGGTCCTCCCTTGCTTTTCTTCCCATTGGGCTCATTTTTTTCTTTTCTGGTTCTTCCTCATGGACTTTTGGATCACATGGCTGACTCCAAGTATTTAGTGAATTTAAATACCTGATGTGGTTTGATTCCTCAATATTCCTCTCTCACTTAAAGTGAGGAAGCGTATTTGTAAATAAAATGGAACAAATCTATTAACTGCCACCGAAAGAAATATTTTCAAGATTAAATCCTCCACTGTAAACTCTGCAGTCAGGCTGGCTCCTTTTTAGAAGGAATGCTATTTTTCCTTGAGCTGAAGACATCGTTCTGACATCCTGCATCCTCTGTTCCCGCCTGATGCAAATGTACAAAAGGCACTGACTCACCCTGAAAGCTGGTCCTCTGTTTTTCTTTCACACCTCTGGAGCAGCTGGTGGGGGTGTGGGGGGGAAAGAGTCATTTCTGTGCAAGAAAATTATAAAAAATTTTCAAAGCTGGTCCTCAGTATCTTTAGGAAACTTTTAATTCGTTTAGGAAAATATGGAAATGAATGCTTTTTTGGACATTTTTATAGTGCCTTTTGATGAAAATCCCCAAGGACCCAAGCGATTGGAAGAACTGGACATCTGCTCAAGATTTTTGTGTTGAAGAAGGGGGGACACTTGTCGCCATTGAAAATGAGGTGGAACAAGGTAGAGTATTCAATGTTCAATCAGGCAAAAATCACCATTTTTATTCAAGCGTCTGTTAAAATATTCCTCCAAAATACTAACATTTCCAAATCAACATTTTAAGTATTATATTGCTGGTGACACGTACGTTTTCAGTTTGACCTATAAGGTTCATATCATGACATCTGTAAAAGTTAGTACACTCCATTGTTTACAAACTGCTGATTTTTGGGAGTCTTTTGTCTCACCAGGCGTAGTGGAAAGAATAAGGATATATTTATGATCGGCATTTCAAAATGGCTAAAATAATCTGAGGTATAGTCTATTATAATTGCATGGTATAATTTTTTAGATCCCTTTAGAGTTACCTACACACTTTCATTTGCTATTTAGGCAATAATCGTATACTTTAGTTAAGTATAATGGATAAACCCTCTTTTGTTTAGAAAGGCATTGAATGAACACTGGAAATTGTTTTACTAATGATATGATGAAATCCCAGGCTTAGCCAGCTAATTGCTGTCAGTTTAAACTGAACAAAAGTGACAGAGACGGCATCATCTTAATAAGGACAAAGTAACAAATTCCTACAGTTGAATCGTAATTAAGTTTTGCTATCATTTAAATAAAATCATAGCTATAAACAGAATTTGATGATTACCCAAATGGTTTATATGGTATTAAATTTGATAATGTATTCTTATTTTTCAGCTTTCATTACTATGAATCTTTTTGGCCATACCACTAATGTGTGGATAGGGTTACAAAATGATGATTATGAAAAATGGCTAAATGGAAGGCCCGTGTCATATTCTAATTGGTCCCCATTTGATATAGTAAATGTAAGTTTTAAGATTTATTTTTTAGAAATCATTTTAGCAAGAGATCCTATTTGAGACTTGTTTACTGAAGTTTTTCTTTTTTTTACTTCCTATATTTTGTAGGCATAAATTTTTATTAGTTGGTTGTTAATATATTAACTTTTAATAATGTAATTTCATATAATTGTCATGTGTTCCATGAATATAATTTCTTTACTCATCACAATAATTATTTATTTTGTGGGTTATGAACTGATTTGTGAACAGGTTTATTAAACGCAAATAAAGGAATAATAGTGTTTGAATTTTTAAAATTATGTCCTTAATAAAAATATCAATGTTATAATAACGTTATATGTTACCATTTTTAAAAAAACATGTATTCTTTTGAAGATTCCAAGTCATAACACCACCGAAGTTCAAAAACGCATTCCTCTCTGTGCCTTGCTGTCAAATAATCCTAATTTTCATTTCACTGGAAAATGGTATTTTGAAGACTGTAGAGAAGAAGGCTATGGGTTTGTTTGTGAAAAAATGCAGGGTAAGAAATATTTGTTTTTTTATTCCTTTCATTTCCATGGTCCACTCTTCTCTTCCACATTTGTTTTACACACTGTATAAATGATAGTTTCATAGCTAAGTGCCAGCACTTATTTTTTAAGTCACTTAATCTCCACTACCTCAGGGTTGTGCCCCCTAGTGGGGTTCTAAGGACTCCAGAGACCACCTGAGTGATGACCAAGTTTATGCATCCATCTTGGTCATATTAAAAGGCTTTACCGCTTGTTCTAGGATTATGCGTCTGTTCAGATATTTTAAAAAAGACACTGAAAATCTGTTGGAAGAGAGTCAAGGAAATAAACGAACTCAATACTTACTCCTTTCTTGGAACCCTAAAATGGTCTCTGTGGCTAAATATGGCAAACAGCACGTTTCTAGATATCAGAACCCCCAACGACTTCTGGTATAAAATACCAAAGCTGTAGTATTACAGGTAGCCAGTGGGGGCATGAACAATGTGAATGCACTGTAAGTGACCTTGAGTAACAAAAATAAAAAGAATAACAACAATAGCTCACATCTCATGCTTTTACTGAGTCCCAGGCTTCCCTAGAAGGCCATAATTTGTGTCTGGAGCTGTGTGGAATTCTAGGCAGCCTAGGATACATATGCTTACTTGGAATATGAATTATACCTCTCAGTGTTGCATACATCTGAACTCTTTGATGATACTAAGTATCAACCCATCCTCAGAAAAGCAGTTCCAGAGAAATCCTCTTTCCTAGTTCACAGTTATCACTTTAGCATGGTAGTGGTCAGGAACTGAAAGATACCAGATCAGCTATAGCAAGAGTATTATGAGAAGAGCAGAGTCTCGTCAGAAAAGAAATAATGTCAACACGTCATTACTTGTATACTTATGATGCGCCTGGCACTGTGCCTTGCTTTTTATAAGTATTGTGCCATAAAGTCCTCCCGACACTTCTATGAAGTAAGTAAAAGTCTCCGCATTTTACAGATGAGGAAATTGAGGCTTAGGAAAAATAAGTAACATACTCAAGTTCTCTCAAATACAATGATTCTATTCTAGGACCTTGATGTCGCTCTCTTCTTGAAATGTACCCTCTGACCACTTTCTCTCTTTGATATTTTTGGGACTAACAAAATGTTTATGTTCTTTTGGAGACAGTATGGAGCAGTGGTGGTGGAGTTCAAATCCCACCTGGGTTCCTATTCCACCTCTATAAATAAACTGTCAGTCAAGTTTATTATCTTCTCTGAACCTTGATTTCTGCATCTGTAAAATGGAATAATAACTATCTCACAGACTCTACATATATACAATGCTTAGCAAGTTCCTAGCACGTGTTTAACAAACAATTGTTGCTTTTGTTATTATTGTTTCTATTATATTATTATTCAACTACACAAGTTCTTGTAGTCTACAGTGAATATCCAAATTCTGACTCCTCTTCTTTGTGTGCCATGTGAGTATGTGTTTACATTGGGTTTCGAAACTAAAGTCTTTGATCTGCCTGAAAGAATAAAGATATCTGAATAAAAAGAGAGATAAGGGCAAAGTCAAGACCCCCAATTTTGAACTTGGTTTCAGGTGGATCTTTCTCAGGGCAGCAGATGGCAAAATCATAGTGCTCAAAATCACTTATGTTTTGAAACTTGATGAAATCAATAACATAGGGAGAAACTCATATATGTGAAAATACAGGGGCATGATTTAGTGGGGAAAACCAGTTAAATTGGTATTTGGGTCACACATACAAAGAATTTCAGTTACTTTAATTTTAAAAATTGTTATCATTTTTAAATGGCTACTTTGGTATTATGTTGCTTTGTATAAATAACATTTAGTCTTGGTACATCAGCTGGCAAATAGACTTCTACAAAGAAAAACAGATGATGAAAGTGTGGTCCATCAAAATTTAATTGGTGAATAGATTAATTTTACTTTGGTTTTACAATATGTACTACTGCTATACTGAGGTAACAGTTTCAGGAAAAGTCAAAGCCTCACCCTGCCATTTTTATTTGGGAGAATGTGACAAGAAGAGGAGAGGAGAGCAAGAAGCAGCATTTATTGAGTGCCTGCTGTGTTCCACGTCCTATAGTAGGTGCTCTATGTGCATATCTCCTTGAATTTTACCCACACGCCTCTAACGAAGGCCTTAGTAATCTCTCACAGACCAGAAATTTAAAGTTTAGAGAGATTAACTAATTTGGCCATTTAGGGTCAGGACAGCGATTGAGTCCCAGGTCTTCGGACCTATCCACCATGCTCCTTTTCAACCCCAAACGTGATAAAAACCAGTATACAGAGAGAAATCCCAGCCACCTTGGATCAGACAGTTGAGAAATGCTTACCTTTTTTGTGTGTTTTAGGATGCCTAAACTCGGCCTAAAGATAGTACAGAACAAAAAGGCAAATGCACATAGTAAAGAGGAAACATCTATATGTAACACATGAGCTTGGTTCTCACTTGATCACAGCCACTCATTTATACAAAGCACCAATGATCATGTGTGGGAAAACCTTGTCTTTTAATTTATAAATCTTGACTCTGATAGGTGACATATTAATAGTAATGGTTTCTAAGAACTGTATGTATTTCTAAGCATTAACTTATTTTTTAACTTCTCTTTAGAAATTATACATGTTAGCATTAAACATGATAGCAACTATCATACAGTCCCAAAAGTTTAATAAAGTATTATATTTGAGAATATGCACTTGTAAATTGTGTTTGCAAAGCAGTGTTTGACTACGTTATATATGTTAATATTCTCTCAGTAAGTATTAAGTTCTGCCAGCAGCATGTGTTAGGCTGAGTGTACCTAGTAGAAGTAAGCTTGCCTAAGGAGACCCTATCAGTTCCACCAAAAAGTGGTCAGTTTGACAAGGGATTGTCAAAACTGGGAAATCTAGAAATGATTCAATATATGTTTATATATATATTTAAAACTCATTCATTAAATTTCCTAAGTGTTTTCATTCTTTAGTATCCTCTATGCTTACAGGTATTGTCTTCATTTTGAAATAGTCAATTCTGGGAAGAAAAACTCTGATGTTAACGACAGCATGGATCACTGTACAGGGATCCATGCTAAGCTTTGCCTCCCCCTTCTCATCCAGGTTCTACAAATAATTTTTGTTGTTCTTTTTCTAGATACTTCTGGACACAGTATAAATACATCTGATATGTACCCAATCCCCAATACCTTAGAATATGGAAACAGAACTTACAAAATAATTAATGAAAATATGACTTGGTATACAGCACTAAAAACCTGCCTGATGCACGGAGCAGAACTGGTCAGCATTACAGACCAGTACCACCAGTCTTTCCTCACTGTTATCCTCAACCGGCTAGGACACGCCCACTGGATTGGACTGTTCACTGAAGATGTAGGTGTCCTAAAATCCCTTGGACAATCCTTGCATAATTAAGTTTCATATCTACCTCCTTAGTGATATAGCCACTGAAATTAGCACAGAAAAAAAACAGCCATGAAATAACAGTAAATGTAACATTTAGGTAATTGGATTATACAATAACTACTGACCAACCTCATGAGCAGCATATAACTACAAAAGGTGTCCCTTTTTAGGGCAAACATCTACTTGCCTAATTTCTGGAAATTCATGCCCTTCAAAGTTTCTCTGAAGATGTCTGAAAAATTTCAGGATACTGACTTATATGTGCACTGGAATACATACTGAACTCAAGCACCTGCGTTTGGGTAATATGTTGCCTTTAAAGAATCCCCAAGAAAAATGAATCATGCTTCCTGCATAGAAATTTGGTTATTAATTAATTCAGTACCCCTTGGAGTTTAACATGTGCGTTATTTTCCTCCTCTAGGGAAATGGTTTGGAAAGTAATATTTAAAAATTGTTTTAAATACAAGTATTACACACTCAAATAGCGAAAAGTAAATCTATTCTATCCTGACCTCTAGTTCTACTCCTCAAAGTTAATCACTGTAAACAGTTTCTTGTGTGTCATTTAGAAAGTTTCTGTGTATGCATATATATACACATGTAATGGATTAGTATGTATATTTTTTTAAAATATAAATGAGCTCATACTATATATACTGTCCTTAAGCTTGCTTTTAATTTAATATACGTTGTTCAGCTTTCTATGTCAGCTCATAAAAATCTAATACATTCTTTGAGACAGCAGCATATATGGATATACCACAGTTTATTAAATCATTCTCATGTGAATGGACATTTGGGTTCTTCCCAGTTTTCACAATTCCAAACAATGCACAACAAATATCCTTGTACACGTAGGATAAATCCCCAGGAATGAAGTTGCTAAGTACCCTTTATAAATTTTAACAAGGGATGGTGCCACATTGCCCTCTAAAATTTTGTGCCAATTTACATGCTAACAACAGTGTATGATAGCATCTAGTTTTTTCACATCCTTGCCAACACTGGGTATGTCAAAATTTTAATCCTTGCCAGTTGGATAGGTGAAAGGATGGCATTTCATGGTTGTTTATTGTATTTTTGTATTACAGAATTTTTAACTTTATGTAGTCAATTTTGCTTTATGGCCTCTGGATTTTTTTATCAGACTCAGAAAGATTTTTCCCATGTCAAGAGTATAAAATGTTTAGCCAAGTTTTCTTTAGCACTTTTATGTTTTCAATTATATGTATGAATCTTTGATCAATCTTAAATTTATTTTGGTGTAAAGAACAAGATATTGATTCAACTTCACTCTGATTGCTTACCAGGAAATTATGGTGGGAGGGAACCAAGGATTCCCAAAAACTAAAGAAGATGTTGCTTATGGCAGATAGTCCTTTTTGTCAGGCCATTTCCACAAGCTGTCCTAGACTTCCTGAAATATAAGTCTAGATGTGGAAATATAAATCCACGCATGAAGTGAGAGCTGCTCAGACAGCACTGGGTGACGTTGCCAGCATTCATGGCAAGGAAATGATGGCTCAGTTTCCCTCCACAGAATGGTCTTAATTTTGACTGGTCAGATGGCACCAAATCCTCCTTCACTTTTTGGAAAGATGATGAGTCATCCTTCCTGGGTGACTGTGTTTTCGCCGACACCAGTGGACACTGGAGTAGCACAGCCTGTGAGTCATATCTGCAAGGAGCCATTTGTCATGTGCCCACAGGTAGGTTCAATTCTATTCAACTCAAGAAATACATACTGTGAACCTATTTTATGCAAGGCACTGTGCTAAGCAAGAGCTGTGAGGGAAAGCAGTAAGAAGTATCTGCCCTCGAGAAGCATTCGGTCTGGTAGGTGATGTACAAATAAGTGTTAACATGAGGCAGGGCTACCAAATGATATAAGAGCCATAGCAAGTGCTGTGGGGGGTTAGCAAGAAAATGGACACATCAGAGCCACTCGGGGAAAAGCAAAAAGCCTTCTTGAAGGACAGGACTGTGGAGATTGGTCTTGAAGAATGGGTGTGATCAGGAAATGATGGGACATGGAGAGGCATTCTGAGCAGAAAAGCTTGGGCAGACATGGGAGGAAGAAAGGACTGGGCATGTAGCTGAGCAAAGCTGGTGTTGAGATTTTCCTGCATGGCAGGATTTTGGTAAGAGAGAGGTAGGAAATCAGGTTAGAAACATAGGTTAGGAGCATGTGTGGAGGACCTTGAATACCACTGAAGATTTATGTTTAAGTCAAAGATTAATAGGATTCTAGAGCATCATCATCACCATTATGGTAATAATATTTGTATTTATATTATATATGTATATATAAAGCATGACAGTAATGATAATAGTATCTCACTACACTGAATGTTCACCTCGCCCAACCAGATGAACATTATTTTAAAGATGAAACTTAAACCCAGAACATTAAATAGCTTCCTGAAGATCTCACAGATGTCTGTCAACAGCACCAAGAGCGGAAGCCAAGTTTCCTTGATCTCTGATATCATGTTTATCCCATTAAATCAGGTCCCCTTTCCTTTGATTGCTATGGTGTACAAAAAGAAATTTCCTTAACACTAACTGGTTTCTTTTTAAATCTCTCATTTAGTAAGTGTGCATGTATTTACTTACTCTCTGGATACTATAAGTCAAATAGCACACATATTATGTAAGTTCAGCTCAAAACAATTCAGGACAAAAATATAAATGATAGCCATATGTATTGGGAAAGCTAATTCTCCTTCTAAAACACCATGAAGTTATCCTTCCTTTTTTAATAACACTACATTGATTGAGTGCTTAAGTGACAGGCACTAGCTCACCTAACTTCTTAAGTTGTAAGAAAGATGTTATTGTTAGCTCTCTTTTACGTGTGTGGGAGTGTGCGGAAGATAGGTAACATACCCACAGCCATGCACCTAGGATCTCAGTGTGGGTGTGTCTGACTCTCGTGCTTGCCCTCTGAAACAAAGACTTCCCCCAATTCCCCTTAGTTATGTGTTGTGTTATGTTATGTCATGATATATTATGATATGTTGTTATGATATGATTTGTTATGTTATGTTATGCTATGTTGTGTTATGTCATGTCATGATATATGTTATGTTATGATATGTTATACTATGTTATGATATATTATGTTATACTAATGTTATGTTATATTATGATATGTTACTTTATTGAATGCTTTATTTTCTCTAAGTTGACTAGCAGGTAAGGATTTACTAAATCTTCAGCACTGAATGGAACACATTCTGTACATTTGGAAGTGTCTTTTACCAACTTCATTCAGCTGCCAGTATTTCTCTGAATCACATCTCCCAGTTTTTCCAACCTTTAGGACACTAACTATAAATATTAAAGATAACACCCAAACTAAGCCTATGAAGCTATGCATTAATATACCCTATTATGTGTAGGAAAAGATTATTTCTGCCAGACATGCTATAAGCCATTCCAGTTTTGTAATCATTTACATTAAACCCACTCTTTCAGAGTATTATCATGAAAATCTCATTACATATATTTATCTTGGTCTTTCATAGAATGTAATGCAATGTTTATCTCAATAAGTGAACCCAGTCACCACCCTGAAATCATAACTCATTTTGTTCATAGAAACAAGACCAGTTGGATACCCAGAGTTGTGCTCAGAAACATCTATTCCCTGGATAAAATTCAAAAGTAATTGCTACAGTTTTTCTACAGTCTTAGACAGTACGAGTTTTGAGGCTGCTCATGAATTTTGCAAAAAGGAAGGTAATTCTTTTGTTGTGGTAAAATGCTTTCAATGTGTTCCTTCTTGACATTTCAGTAAACAATGTAGTTGTCTTCATTTGTCTGATTATTTAGTGATTTTAGAAGCAACAAAAACAATTGAAAAAGTAAATATTATTGAATTTGCTTGTTTGGGGGATGGCTAAAATGTTCAATGTCCAGTATACAATTAAAAACCCAAGACAATGTCTCAGGATACTGCACTTTCCCAAAAAAGTGTTCCCTTTGAATGAATTTGAACTATGAATCTTTAATGTTCCTGAAAATTAATATTCTATTCTTTAAGTACAAGCTTGTATCTTTTAATAAATGTCATACTACTTTTAAAATTCTAATCAAAACTTACTTATTAACAATGGAAACTTTCACTTTTCAAAGCCTGAGCTTTTTAATTTTTTTATTGAAGTATAGTTGATTTACAATGTGTTAGTTTCTGGTGTACAGCAAAGTGATTCAGATATGGATAGATAGTTAGATATATAGATATATATTCTTTTTCAGATTCTTTTCCATTATAGGTTATTATAAGATATTGAATATAGTTCCCTGTGCAACACAGAAGGACCTTGTTGTTTATCTATTTTATACACAGTAGTATGTATCTGTTAATCCCAAGCTCCTATCTTATGCCTCCCCCAACTTTCCCCTTTGGTAACCATAAGTTTGTTTTCTATGTCCGTGAATCTGTTTCTGTTTTGTAAATAAGTTCATTTGTTTCATTTTTTTAGATTCCACATATAAGTGATATCATATGATATTTGTCTTTCTCTGTCTGCCTTACTTCACTTAGTATGATAATCTCTAGGTCCATCCATGTTGCTGCAAATGGCATTATTTCATTCTTCTTTATGGCCAATATTCTATTGTGTATATATACCATATCTTCTTTATCCATTCATCTGTCGATGGACACTTTAGGTTGCTTCCATGTCTTGGCTATTGTAAATAGTGCTGCTATGAACGTTGGGGTGCCTATATCTTTTCAAATTAAGAGTTTTCAGCTTTTCCGGATATATGTCCAGGAATGGAACTGCAGGATCATATGGTAACTCTATTTTTCATTTTTTAAGGAACCTCCATACTGTTCTCCATAGTGGCTGCACAAATTCACATTCCCACCAAGAGTGTAGGAGGGTTCACTTTTTTCCACACTCTCTCCAGCATTTACTATTTGTAGACTCTTTGATGATGGCAATTCTGACTGGATAGCATCTCGATATTATTGAGATGATATCTCAGTATAATTTTGATTTGCATTTCTCTAATAATTAGCAATGTTGAGCATCTTTTCATGTGCCTGTTGGTCAGCTGTATGTCTTCTTTGGAGAAATGTCTAATTAGGTCTCCCGTCTATTTTTTGACTGGGTTGTGTTTTTTTTGATATTGAGCTATATGAGCTGTTTGTATATTTTGGAAACCAAGCCCTTGCTGGTCGCACTGTTTCCAAATATTTTCTCCCATTCCATAGGTTGTCTTTTCGTTTTGTTTGTGCAAAATTTATAAGTTTAATTAGGTCTCATTTGTTTATTTTTGCTTTTATCTCTTTTGCTTTGGGAGACTGACCTAAGAAGACATTGCTATGATTTATGTCAGAGAATATTTTGCCTACATTCTCTTCTAGGAGTTTTATGGTGTCATGTCTTATATTAAATCTTTAAACCATTTTGAGTTTCCTTTTGTGTATGGTGTGTGAAGGAGTGTTCTAACTTCATTGATTTACATGCATCAAAGCCTGAGCTTTATGAATTATGGTATAGAAGACATTATTTTAATTGTATTTACATGTAAACACAAATAGTTATTCATTTGCTGTTTGTCTCTTTTATAGGATCTAATCTTTTAACAATCAAAGATGAAGCTGAAAATTCATTTCTCCTAGACCAGCTTTTAGCTTTCAGTTCTTCTGTCAAGATGGTTTGGCTGAATGCTCAGTTTGATGGTGACAGTAAGTGACTGGGTAGAGAAGAGGAGAGGGCATAAATAAATACACAGTGGTCAAGGTTGATGGAAATGGCATCTGCAAACCAGAAAACTTTCCTTGGATCCATTGCTGTTTAAAAAAATATCATAAATCCTAAAGCCATTTCTTCCAAAGACATCATTGCTAACCCCTTTTTATACCTTCTTGCCCTTTGAAATAATCCCAGAAAACCAAAAATGAAAACAAACAAGTTTATCTTATACTTAATCTTGCATTATGAAGATGCTTGGCTGGAACTTTGTGTTCACAGACTTAGTCACAGACACCAAACCATATTTACTTGAAAATACCCCAGGTTTCTAAATGTTATAAGAGCACAATAGAGTTATGGAAATGTTTCAGTGATAAATAGTGCTAGCAGAACTGTTATTTGCTACTGATAAAAACCAGAGTTTGTAATCAGATGAGAGCATGCTATTCTTTTCTTTATGTAACTGATGGTTGTTGAAAGTACTTGTAAAGAAAATTACTTTAAGTGGTATAGAGAACTTGTTACAGTGGTGTACCAAGGTAGAGGATGGGTCCATGCTGGCAAGGAAGAGTATTTCAATCACCGACATTGCTTAAAACTTCTAGCACAGGGTGATAATAAAAAGCTGACTGACTTATGCTTAGTTTTATTGTTTGTTTTAAATCCTTTTCAGACAAGGCACTCCCTTATCACCTACACATGGGTGGATTCTACCACTGCCCCCACCCCTTGGTATACCACTGGCTTGCTTTTTAAAGAAGCTCATTGTACTCCGTGCTCATAAAGGACTGTTTGCAACTACTTGATTTCTAAGATATGCAATATACTGAAGGTTTTTTTTTTCTTTAAGCTTTTTAAGTTCAAACTACAAATTTTATTATTCTATCTATAAATCTAATAAATTTTAAGGGGCACTTTACAACAAAAAAGAAGCTCACTGTAAAATTCTTTTAGAAAGTGATCTACTTTGTAATGATATAGCTGTTAGGACTTTAAATGATTTCTTTAAATTGTTTGTAATGATAGGGAATATTTCAAATTCAAACTGTTACATTAAGAAACATCATATCTTGGGCTTCCCTGGTGGCGCAGTGGTTGAGAGTCTGCCTGTCGATGCAGGGGACGCGGGTTCGTGCCCCGGTCTGGGAAGATCCCACATGCCGCGGAGCGGCTGCGCCCGTGAGCCACGGCAGCTGAGTCTGCGCATCCAGAGCCTGTGCTCCACAACGGGAGAGGCCACAACAGTGAGAGGCCAGCGTACCGCAAAAAAAAAAAAAAAAAGAAACATCATATCTTGAATGAACTAAATTAGAACAATATATCTAAAATAAAGAGAGTTGTTCACAAGGCAATTTCACTTATGCCTACCTTTTAATGTTGAGTTCATGATTGTTGAATGCATCAGATAAGGAGAGAGTCTCATTAAATTTAGGGGCTGCTTTTTAAGGTTCATTCCAGACTTAGTATGTTTGATAACCATGCCCATAATTCATGTTAGCATTTTTTCCACAGATGAAACCATAAAGTGGTTTGATGGAACTCTCGCAGACCAGTCAAACTGGGGTATTAGGAAGCCAGAGATGGACCACGTCAAACCCCATCTGTGTGTTGCCCTGAGGATTCCCGAAGGAGTGTGGCAGTTATCCTCATGTCAAGACAAAAAAGGATTTATATGTAAAATGGAAGCAGGTGGGTAAAGTTAGAAAGTAAATCTTCATTTTGCTTCTACCTTGACTAAAGTTGACCCACCTCCTTAGCACTTAAAGCTTTTAAAATCTAAGTATTCAGTGAGTATTCAGATAGATTCTAACATTATCATCTTGTTTTACATCAAACAAGTCAGAGAACATTTCAGCTCCTTCCTCTGATATGAAGAAAAAAAATCATTATAAATCAAATCAAAGACTATGACTTTCTTGTGTCACCCTAGCTGTTAACTTAATGGGCAAAAAAAGAAGTTCACCTCAAGCAAATAGAGCTGGGAATGTAAACCAGCAACCCTCATTCTGGCAGCTGCTACTCAGAATTTTAAGCTCCATCTTTGGTCCCAGGAAATATAATTCAGGTCTAGGTATCCTTGTTGTGGATAAGTAGATGCGATTCTCTACTGCAGGCCATAATATATTATAAAAGTCATATAACTTGATCTTGAGCTACATACTTAGGTTGTGGTGATTATAAATAATTTTAGAAATGTAAGCCAGAAAATTCTAGTCCATTGCAAATAACAGAGCTTTCTAAGAGAAGACATTAACAAGGATCATTAACAGTGGGAAGGTGTTTATAGTAATCACAACAGTTTCTAGATGCAGGTATTAACAAAGAAGGAGGGATTGATATGGCCTGGGCTCCTGAAAACAACTTCATAGAGCAGATGAGTCTTTGGAATCACAAAAGATAATGAGAATAGAGGAGGGAAGGAATATTGGATAAAAGGTCCAGAATGACTAAAGGCAGAAATTGAGAATGAGCTTAGACTGGACCACGTTAGGTGGTGTTGGGAATAAAACCGTATTACTGTAGGATCCATCCACAGAAAGTGCTGGGATAAAGAGCTGAACTCCATGGTGAAGGACGCAGGGGACACCTACATGCTCTAGAGACACCAACAGTGGAGTCACACCCATCTGATGTAAAGGGAGACGGTTGTAATTTGAGTGATAGAACTGGGAACAAAAAAGGGAAGGTGGAAATGGGAAAAGAGAATCATCAGGCTTTGGTGACTGATTAGATATTGGGAATTAAAGAGCAAAAACTGGTAGGTGTGGGAACCAAACTTTGAAGCTCTGAAAGTGTGGATATCAACTCTGTGTGGAAACCATGACTAACCTATCAGTGTGCCCAAGCAACCGCTAGCATTCGACTATCAAGAACAAATCAGAAACATCTCATGTCTGTTCAGGACTTTAAAGCTTCCTGTACTACATAAGACACCTCTTTTATCCTACACAGCAACTTTCCAAGGCAGTGAAGCAGATACAGTATTCCCATGTTACAGATGAGAAAAGTACTTGTCCAAACTGAGGCTACATAGAGAACTACACTCCACATTTTCTGATTCCATATGCCCCTTCTATACCTGCCCGCTGCCTCCATCCTGAGAATGAATACTCATTCAACAGTCTTTCTTTAAAAAGTATCTTTACACATACACAATACTACATGTTTTCAATAATATTATGCAAAATTATACAATATTATTTTAAAATTGCAAAATCGAGGTTTTTTTTTTTTTAAAGTGTATTTTTGCTATTGGTAATGTTGACATTTCTTTTAAGAGTGAATGAGCACATGTAGTGCTCTAAGGCACTTCCTCCACTCACAAATCCTTTACTGCTCTGCCTCTGGGTCATTCCCTACATATTTCTCTGGATCTTTGCTTAGAGCAAAAATAGCAGAGTTCAAACTTTGATATAGAGTCTACTTGGAAAAGATACATTCTTACAGTAGAAAATCCTCAAACAGGAACCCTCTAACTTTTTAAATGGAGGAGCTATTATTCATTTCCCAAGATTCTTGAGATCTAAAAGGTGAGAAGGTCCTGATTTTTTTAATCTTTGCAAAAAGCCAGGGAGGTTACCGCTGCTGGACCAACTCCACATCAGATCCCAACAAAACTGAGTTCCTTGCAGGCAGGGACTATATTTTACTCATATGTTTAATGCAGCACAGCGCTGAAACTGGATGGGGATTCTTCAGCTTAAAAACAAAAAAGCAGTGTATGTGTTTGTGAGCACTAATAATGATTATTATAAATCAGGGGTCAGCAAACTTCTCTTTAAAGGACCAAATAGTAAATATTTCAGGCTGTAGGAGCCATATGGTTTCTGTCACACTGCCTTTGTAGCACAAAAGCAGCCATAGACAATAGAAACATTATTAGTGTGGCTGAGTTCTAATAAAACGTCATTTGTAAAAACAGGTGCCCAGATTTGATCCATGGACCATTATTTGCTGAGCCCTGCTATAAGCAATGACATAACTTTGCCGATTAAAAGGAAACTTTCATCTCAGTATTTTTTGTATTTGGTTTTAGATATGCCAAATATCTAAAGGAGGATCCAGGAAAATGTAGGTTTAGAACAGTAGAGAAAGTTTTGATCTTTCATAGAAACAATAAAATAGGAAGTAACGGGCTTCCCTGGTGGCACAGTGGTTGAGAGTCCGCCTGCTGACGCAGGGGACAAGGGTTTGTGCCCCGGTCCGGGAGGATGCCACGTGCCGCGGAGCGGCTAGGCCTGTGAGCCATGGCCGCTGAGCCTGCACGTCCGGAGCCTGTGCTCCACAACGGGAGAGGCCACAACGGTGAGAGGCCCGCATATCGCAAAAAAAAAAAAAAAAAGTAACTATGTGACAGTATCTATCTTACTACTTGTCATTGAAGTTTTCTTTTTTTTCATCTTCTTTCAGGACCAAGTCACAGCATTATACCCCTTGCAGTAGCAGTGACACTGATAGCAATTGTGGCCATTTCCACACTTTCCTTCTGCATATACAAGCACAATAGTGGTATCTTCAGGAGACTTGCACAGTTTGGAAATCCTTACTATCCAGCAACCAACTTTAGTACAGTACATTTAGAAGAAAATATTCTCATTTCTGATCTTGAGAAGAATGACCAATAATAATGAAGTGAGAGGATGCCACGGCCATGAGAATGAGTAAAGAAGAGTACTTTCCTTTACAGACCAGATGCCGCTCTAATGTGAATCGTGTCACCATTTAAATTATTCTTAAAATGATTACTGGTTTTGAATTGTAACCAAATCAGATAGGTGTTCATTTATTCATTTCCTCGAACTGTGATCTATTCTTTAAAAGGGGAGATTTTACAACGGCTATTCTTCAGAAAACAAAAACTATTAAAAGAAACTCCCAAATGAAAACTCTCAAACCAATGTGAATAATAGTTTTTGCATTAATATGCTTCTACCAAAAATTTTCGGGAATTTTAAAACTAATCTGATATCTATTCAGACATTTGCCAATACTCATTCCATTAAAAGAGAGAGGCAGAGAAAAGCAAAACAAATTTTAAAGTCCTACACTTGTATAAGAGAGGAAAAAAGAAAAGGCTTTTGAGAGGTTTCTTGTTTGTTTTTTAATTTGATCAGTTTAACAGCAGGGTTTGGAAAACACTAATTTCTAAGCTTAAAACTCACAGGTTCTGGGCTCTATACTAGTATTTAGGGTGACATTCATTTTTATTAGTTCTGACTTCTCAAACTAAAGGAGAAGAAAAATAACCTTTCTTTAAATAGTAAAAATCTTGGTTAGCAGCACAATTTCATAAGCAACCATGCAATGTGGCCTAAAATCATCAATTACTAAATGATGACAAAGTTGGATAGTTAAAAAATCTTATAGATAAGCTCAGAGGGACTTATTGTTATCCTAATACTGTTAAAATTCACAAGCTTTGTCAAAGACTACAGGTATAAAATGTATATATACCACTCCTAACAACCAAAAGATATAAAATGTAACTTGAATTTAAAGGGGAAAAATGAAAGATGTGAATTACAGTTTCATTAGAACAAGACAAGTACTAAATAAATTACTCTTCAGCAGTAATCTAGATACCTTTGCTATATAAAGGAGTTTATTTGGGGAGTTCTATTGAGTAAACTAGGGTTTGGGGGAACCAACTCCATTTGCATTGGGCTAGTTCATGCAGCCAGTAAAAAATGATTAAAAGTATGATACTGTCCATAAATTAAAACTCACAGGTTTGATCTTCCTTCATTAATTTCTCATAAAGTAAAAGGACTTCATAATCAATGTTCAAAAGTTTACTCATTGCGTAAATGTTTACTGAGTTCCTGTTAAGAACCAAGAGCCATTCTAGAAATTGGAGGTATTGGGGCGAGCACTTATTTTTGAATGAAGGAAAACCTACAGTAAACCAGTAAAGAAATGCATAAGAAGAAAATATCAGGTGGTCATGAAAAGTAAGTAAGGTTCTGTGATAGAGAGAAACTGGGGGAGCCTCCCTAGAGTGTGCATTTTAGTTATTACAACTAGCTGCCTCAAAACTGGTGACAAGTAGTCACAAGATGGAGCTTGGGAGAAAGTATGAATAAGTTTCTAAGTGGAAAACTATCATCGTTAGAAATACAATTTGAAGAACGTGTCCTAAGAATGAAGTCCTTGCAGGCTGAAACAGTTAATACAGCTTCCAAGAGCAGCTCTTTGCTACTGCTATGCAGTTTACAAACTGAGACAATCTACTTCCATGATTTTGTTTGTTTGGGGACTTTTTTTTTTTTTAAGATATTACATTATGTGACAGTTGTATATTTATGACTCAAAGGAAAAATTGGCTTGGACTAACCAGATGTTATAAAAGCTCAATTTAATAATCTGTCAAGTGAAATTAAAGTTCTGTTCTTTTTAGTGGACTTGGTAAAAAACTGCTAATCAATTATCCTTCCAGTCAAGGTATATTGAAGTTGAGTAGTCAGTCACACATAAAAATTTGACAAAGTATGTCATTAGTAAAGTGGTTCTGCAGGAAAAAAAAAAAAACTGTATTGCTTGTCAGTGCTCTGTACTTTGATATTTAGTATTGAACCACATCCTAATGGACAGATCATGCGCTGCTTCCCATTACTGAAATTTCAGAAATAGGAATTACTGAAATACTGTTTTATTCACATACGTGCACTTTTAAAAACTTTCTTCCACAACTATTTTTAATCTGAGCTAGATTTCATGCTATACATGAAAAGAAAAAAGTAGCAGGGTCACAAACTCATTCACACGTAATTAATGTGCCCCCTCCAAAAAACAGTCAATTATTTTCTATAACTCTGAGTAACAGAAAATCTTGGATTTTTCCAATTGAAGGTATATTGGGCTCTTCCAATTCCACCAGTCTTCTTTCAGTTTAAATGTTTCTTCTATTGAAAGTTCCATTCCCTATCAAGGGTGCTTTACATGGTCTCACTAGATAAAACATTCAGTCTTCCGGAGTTTCCATTCCCTCCTCAAAATGGTGGTTGGATGTATGAGAACTTGTTGTGTCCTTGTGGTACTGTGGGGAGTAGGTGATAACTGACTGTGTCTGTGTTATCTGGTGTCCACTGATGGTAGCTGTCTGGCCCACACCTGGGAATTCTACTGGCGTCTCTATGAAGTCTGTATTTGGTGTAACCTGTAGTCTAGTCTCTTTGGACTGGCCCCATCCTGGCTTTCCCTGGCATTGCCTTATCCCTGGCTGTGACTCCCATTCAATTCCGTACCTGGACATTACAGTTCTTGGCAATAAGGCCATGTCACCTCTGCAGCACTATCAGTTACTCCCTTGGTCAGGGGAGGCTTAATACTGGACCAAACAATCCCAAAATCTCATTGGCTTAACACAGCAAAGGTTTATTTTTCATCCACACTAACATGGGGTTGCAGGAAGACTTCAGTTATTCATTGGTCCAGGCTCCTCCTAAACAGTAGGTCCTCCATCTCCTAAGGCCTTGGTTGCCTCAGTGGGTCCCCTACCTCTGCCTGACAGAAGAAGTTAGAGATCTATCTTCGATTAATTATGTAGCTTCCATGGGTTATTGAAATACAGTCTCTAAGTTAACAGTCTTTAAATTGAGAATATGTACCCTGTGGATACATAAAGACTTCCAAGGGATACAGGGGCATGGATTTTTTTTTTTTTTTTTAGCGGTACGCGGGCCTCTCACTGCTGTGGCCTCTCCCGCTGCGGAGCACAGGCTCCGGACGCGCAGGCCCAGCGGCCATGGCTCACCGGCCCAGCCGCTCCGTGGCATGTGGGATCCTCCCAGACCGGGGCACGAACCCGTGTCCCCTGCATCGGCAGGCGGACTCCCAACCACTGCGCCACCAGGGAAGCCCCAATATTTTTAAGGAGTTCAGTTTCCAGACTCATTAACCTTTATATATATTCTTTCTTAGAATTGACTTGCCTGAGATCAAGGTGTCATGCTGGTTCTTCTTTCCCACCTCTTTTTGCAGAAATGTCCTTTTCTACCTCAAAAGAAAAAAGAAAAAAAGACATATCTTTTACTCCAAATATTATGATGATGCCTTCTCTTGGTAAAATCCTCCATGGCACCAGACAAAGGCAAAATTTCAAAATAATGATGTCAATGAAACTTCTTTTAATACAGGAATTTATAAACCCATGTAAATTCTCACATCTTCCTCTGTTTTCATACATTTTTCTGTTAAGGATGAAGTGGTGAATTAGAAAAGGGTTATTTTGCCCCATGTTAGGATAG
>NW_020185336.1:6465501-6509192 GCF_003031525.2 Neophocaena asiaeorientalis asiaeorientalis
TATATATATATATAAACAGCAGAAAAAATAACTGCCTTCCTTTGAGACTTTATCTCATCCAGCCCCTGTCTATTATGAAAGACTATTTCTGGAGAGAAAATCTAGGGAGAGCAAAGTAAAGACAGTGCAGCTATTGATAAGACCCTGATGTGTTACTTTATCTGGGCTAAGAGCTCATGGCAAGACTCTGCGCTTTATTTATCTTAGATTTCTAACTGAGCTTTGGGGATGAGTATTATCATGCTTATTTGAATTGCAAAATGAAGTCAGACTTTTTTTGAACATTGTCTTATTTGGATCATTTCTTTGACAATGAAGATTGGCTTTACCAATTAAGTTTTATGATGAACATTTTCATTCAATTGGATGAATTATATGTGCAACTCCGGTGTTCTGATTAAAACATGTATTCATATAAAGACATTTTAATAGAAAAGTAGTATCAACAAAAGTACGATGAAATTAACAATATTTTATTTTTCCAAACCTTACTTTGTATGCCAGGTAAAGCAAAGTGCCCGTAAGTGAAAGAGTAATAGGCAAAATTGAGAGTCATTTTAAAAAGGAGTAGAGAACTCAAGTTTCCGGGTCTAGAAACACAACATGGCACTTTCACTCACATATCATTGGCCAGAGTTATTCACAGGGTCCATCCTAACTGCAAGGAAGTCTGGGAGGTCTCCCAGTGTGCTCAGGAAGGAGAGGATAATGGACTACAGTGAGCACCAGCAATCTCTGTCAGATTTTCTCAGCACATATAGCTACAAAAGAAAGGGAGTGCGGGAATAGAATTCATGCTGAATCCTGGCTCATTCTAGCAATTTTAAATTAATATTAATTACTTTATTCTATGATACATCCATTTCATTAAGAGATGCATTACCTATAACATTTTAGTTTTATATATACTGATTATTTATTAAGCATTGTAATATATTCATGTTGGTCTGATCAACTGTGTGCTGATAGTAATTGAAATAGCAACTCAATACAGAAGAAAATGTATAACACTGCCTATGTTCACAGGGAAATTTTTAAAAATAATTTTAACTTATATACGTATTTTACTACAGGCAAATATGGCAAGGAAATGAATAAAATAGTTTCAAGCATAAAAATATTAGGATAAAATTCTGTGTGGAGATTAGAATGGAAATACAAGACTAAACAGAAAAAGAAACAAGAAACTCTGACTTGCTAAGAGCTTGTTTCTGTGTGTTTCTATCTTTAAATAGACTATGATACAATTCAAATTATCATGGTATCACCAATCAAAAGAAAGAGAGCTCCTTGGTGAAGTGGTTGATTCCAGGTCTGGGGCAGGAAAAATACAAGATGAAACTGAAATATCTTGTGATGCTAGAAAGTAAGGAAATGCTTACAAAGAGATGGGGTCATGTCCAAAGGACATAGGACTAACCTGAAGGAGTTCCCAATGGCCAAAATTGGAGCGCTTTGAGAAACAAAATAAAAATAGTATTGGATTTTAAGCATAGAATAAATATCTATGAATCCATATTAATGTAAATAAATAAATGAATGAATAAATAAGTAAATGGGGGAGGAGCAACAGTTCTTTTCTACAGAAGAATCCCAATTAAAAATGTAGAAGGAATGAGAGAAAAATCACCATTAGGAAAACACAACAGTAATCATTGTTACAGGCAAGATCCACCAGTGGGTGCTAAAATTCGTGGATGAATGTTTAAGGAGAAACGGGAAATGTTCATAGCTTTAAAATAGTGCCTCCAAAATAGTCATTAATTACAACTGGAAAGTACTAACTTTACAATGGAGAAAACTCTTTAATCGTGTAATCAAGGTTAACTTAAGCAGTAATAAGCCACATCAGTATCATGTATCCTCTAGAATGATGCCCTGAGAAGGGCACACGACTTTTTTGGTATCCACCCCAAAATAATGTATAATCCCAATTTAACAATAAAAAAATATCAGACAAATCCGAATCGACGAACATTACACAAAATAATTGATGACTTCATAAGTGTCCAGGTCATGAAAGATAAGGAAAGATTGAGGAAATGTCACAGATTGGAGGAGAATAAGGAACCATGACAACTAAATGCAAGGTAGAATCCTGGATTGGATCCTGGAATGGAAAATGCACATAATGGAAAAATGTGAAATTAAAATCTATAGTTAGTGGTACTGTATCAGTTTTAATTTCTTAGTTTTAATGATTGTACTATGTTTATATATGTACCATTAGAGGAAGTTGGGTGAATGGTGTATAGGAATTCTCTGTACCGTGTTGGCAAATTTTCTGTAAATCTAAAATTATTTCAAAATAAAAAGTTAAAAATCTGCTATGATATTAGATTCCACTGGATATATTGAAAGGGTGACATGACGTGTTTACTTTTAAATGTCATTATAATTTGATGAAAATTGCATCCTAATTATAAAAAATTTTAGATGTCAAATTAGAAAGGCAGGAAGCGATATACATTTTTTTTCAAAATTCTTTTAGGAAGTATGCAAGCAAAAATGTTTGAGGACTACTGCTGTATGACATTCTTTTCTCCTGCCCCAAATGAGAAGGAAGAAAAAGCCAACTTTTTTTCAATCCGTCTATAACAGCTCACCTGGTGGAGGATTTGGACAAACATAGATCTTGTCAGCCACGGTTACTTCTATTTGCTTTCTGGCCTCTACGTTCTTCTTTTATTTCACCTCCATAGCGTCTTGTCAGCACTTCTAATTCTCTCACTTGTGCTTATCCACTACAACCTAATGGCTTAGTCTTCATGGTAGACAAAGTACAGAAGGGGAAAAAAAACAAAACTTGCTTAGTTTCCTCTTTGTTCTTCGGGAACAAGCATTGGGAGGTATTTCAAAATGTTACATCCATCAAAATTCTTATTGCCAACATTTATAAGAAACTTTGTGGTGATTATTACTATACATGGTTGGAATCTTTATTCCCTCTTCCTCCACCCCTCAAAACAACGATAAAGAGCAACAATTGGCAGGGCCAAGTCCAGCCTGCTGCCTGTTTTTGTAAATAAAGTTATTGGAACACAGCCATCCTCATTCATTCACTTATTGTGTATGATCACTTCCAGGCTACAACAGCAGAGTTGAGTGGTTACAACATTGATAAGCAATTCTGATCAGTAAACATTTATAGAGAGCCTACAGTGGCCCAGAGAGGGCCCTAGGTTCTGGAGCTGGCAGTATGAACAAAACCCCATCTCTGTGCTCATGAGGTCTCAGAGGAAGAGGAATATGTAAATAATAAGTATAATATAATGCAATACAAATATAAACAAGATGAAAAGAATCAGAAAAAAAGGGTACTGATTAATTCTGTCAGGTAGAGAAAGAAGCTTGACAAAGAGAGTAGTGCCTATTAAATAGTAGAAAATTTTAGATAAAACGGATTTCTTTGATATCTTTTTGAGTTAGAAAGAAAGTTTTTAGTTTTGGGCCAGTAATGAAGAAAAGATATACCGAATTTGCATACACTTAACTTTTGAATCCTCAGAAAAAAGACAATCACAAGAATGGCAAACATTATTACCTTTGAACTAGGGCTAAATCTATTTAAAGCCAACTTGTTTATAGTTCTTCCTAGTTATTACTGGAGTGGAATGGAAAGGGTGAGTAAATCTGCATTGCTGATCATACCATGGCATTGTTATTTACTTCCATAAACAATTTCAGTTTAAAAATCTATATTATATCACGTGTTATATGAGCAACATAATTAACACACATTACGGCTCTCTTTTAATTCTTAGGCATAAAAATATTGGCTTATATTGAAAAAAAACTAAAGGTTTTATAATTGAACATTAGAAATAAACACTTAAAAGTTATATCTATTTTAGAAACATTGACTTAGCTGTTCATGGTTCTCTAAAGATGAAACTTTTGGTACCTTGGATTACTTACAAGAATTTACAGCATTTAGAATCTTATCTCTGATGTTTACAGCTCAGAATAAAATGACTGAAAACTCGGATTTGTTCACTTTTATATTGTAAAATTTGAAGTACAATAGTGTATGCAGTTTTTAAAATTCAGTTATAATATTCAGGCTTATATAAAAGGTTAATATTTTAGGTGTACTGATAAATATGTTGAACCATATGTTTTATTTCTTAAGTCAATTCCATTAGTACTGTTGTAATTTTAAAGTTTTTTAGAGAAAAATAACAGTGTGCCTGAATCTAAAATGCTAGATAAAAAAGTGAAAATCTGCATGTGTTTATAAAGCCTAATGAAGAATTCTAATTGCAAAAGAAAATCTGTAACCAAAGCCACAAAATGAGTACTATGTATACCAGTGACCTTCTTTACTCAGAGTTAATTAACACAAGCACTTGCTTCTTGCAGAGCACTTTGCTGTAATTTAGAACAAATTAAGGGAAAAAATCATTCAAGTGCTGTTTTCTTCACACCATGAAGTGAGCACGATGGGCCAAAGTTTACTCATTTAAAATATTGTCATCCTTTTCTTGTAATTATGAGTAGTAATACCTTTTTTTTTTTTGAAAAAACAAAAAACAGACATCCTGATCTATGCCATTTTCAATTTTTTCCCAGGCTTCTATTTAATAATGGAAATTGATTTTTAAAACTAATATAAAATGCCGTTTTCCGTTTCTCGTTTCTCCTAAGTCTCTCATTTACATTAAATTCAAGCATTATATATTATCCTGGGTATTTTCCAAATATTTTGAATTTAATATGGCAAATTATTAAAGGACCTTTTCCATATTTTTCTGCCCCTCCTCCAACCCTGAAATTGCGACTTTCTTACTGTTTCTGTTCGGTAGTTTATTAATTAACCTGAGCTCCTTCAGTCCCAACTTATGAGGTCATGTCCCCAGGAGGTTGTTTAAACTTTACTCTTCACCTTCTCTGACAGTGGAGCTTTGCAGGAGCTGGAAACCCAACTCAAAAGATGTAGGAATCAGCAGGAGTCTTACCTCTATAGAGTTTGGTTAGAGGGGAAGACCCAGAACAGAAGGCAGAATCAGGAAAAACTCACTGGAAGGATTAGGGAGGAATGGGAACTTAACAGGGGTGTTATCTCATGTGTCACCAAAAGATTTGGCATTCCTGATTAAAAATTTGATTCTGTGGAGACTGAGAAATTTGTTCAAGATTGAGCATCCCTGAACAGATGCAGTGTTTACCCAAGCCATCAGTACTTGCAGTCTTCAAGCAAGGGCTCCTCTGGTTGGACCCAAAATTGTTTTATTCCCATTTCACTCCCTGTGACACCTAAAGGTGCAAAGGAAAAGCAGTCTCTCTGCTCACTGCCCCACAAGGGGTGCATCTGAGTGAAGCAGCGCCTCCTGGCAACAGGGAAGGATCAGAGAGCCTGGTGACTCTGGCACTCAGTAGAAACTCCCTGGAGTTGGTACCTCAATTTATACTCCCCAAGGGAAGTTTAGAGAGATATTGAGCAAGAAGACCAATTTGTTTATCTTTTGCTTTAGAAGATAATCTGTAATTGCATATTAGTAAGTAAATTTCCTGTTCCATTTTAATAATAAACTGAATTTGTTAAAAAATGTAGTTCCATGGGTGGTAGCCCCTATAATTATCCTGTAGTTATTATCATTACTCATACTGCATTTGAAGCACGCTCATTTGACTCAGTTGGGATCTCTAGTTAGGGAATCAAAAATATCAGTTACAGCAAGGAATCATAAAAAGTGATAGATGCATAGGTAGCATAGACATTTTTTCATTAGAACACATAAATATACATTTATCCACAAATGTCTTGCTATAGGGACAGTATCATTCATTTCACTATGGCTTCCTGTTGGTCTCGTGCATAAAGCATATCCATAAGGTTTCCTTCAAAATCACTGGTTTCATGGTCTTTAGTGGAGTGAAAATTTAAAGATATCTGTAAGCCAATCTGAGTGCAAAGCCCTAATTTTTAATAATTTTCCCCAATATTTATCATTGTCTTGCTCAACAACAGAATTTTTAGCTATTCGCCTTTATTGAGTCTTTGCAAAGCTTTTAGTTTTCATAAAAGAATTCTCTTTTTATACTCATATTTTGCTTCAGAATTTAATTAAACTATAAAACTACAATACCTAGTACAACTGGCATAAATGGATTTGGGAACAGACACAGCCCATCACATTACCCATGTATATGAGAGAACTGGTGGGAACGCAGCCTTGCCTTCATTTTTTTTTTTTTACTCTCTGGAATGTCACATTTATTAAACCAGTGCTCTCTGAGAGCACCTTACAATGTAGTACCTGTTTTAGTTTTCATTTTTTGAATTTTATTTTGTTTATTTTTTATACAGCAGGTTCTTCTTAGTTATCATTTTATACATATTAGTGTATACAGGTCAATCTCAATCTCTCAATTCATCCCACCACTACCACCACCACCCTCGCCATTTCCCCCCCTTGGTGTCCATACGTTTGTTCTCTACATCTGTGTCTTTATTTCTGCCCTGCAAACCAGTTCACCTGTACCATTTTTCTAAGTTCCATACATATACGTTAATATATGATATTTGTTTTTCTCTTTCTGACTTACTTCACTCTCACTCTCTAGATCCAACCACGTCTCTACAAATGACCCAATTTCATTCCTTTTTATGGCTGAGTAATATTCCATTGCGTATATGTACCACTTCTTCTTTATCCATTCATCTGTTGATGGGCATTTAGGTTGCTGCCATGACCTCGCTATTGTAAATAGTGCTGCAATGAACATTGGGGTGCATGTGTCTTTTTGAATTATGGTTTTCCCTGGGGATATGCCCAGTAGTGGGATTGTTGGGTCATATGGTAGTTCTATTTGTAGTTTTTTAAGGAAGCGCCATACTGTTCTCCACAGTGGCTGTATCAATTTACATTCCCACCAACAGTGCAAGAGGGTTCCCTTTTCTCCACACCCTCTCCAGCATTTTTTGTTTGTAGATTTTCTGATGATGCCCAACCTAACTGGTGTGCGGTGATACCTCTTTGTAGTTTTGACTTGCATTTCTCTAATAATTAGTGATGTTGAACAGCATTTCATGTGCTTCTTGGCCATCTGTATGTCTTCTTTGGAGAAATGTCTATTTAGGTCTTCTTCCCATTTTTGGATTGGGCTGCTTGTTTTTTTAATATTGAGCTGCATGAGCTGTGTATATATTTAGGAGATTAATCCTTTCTCCGTTGATTCATTTGCCAACATTTTCTCCCATCCTGAGGGTTTTATTTTTATCTTGTTTGTAGTTTCCTTTGCTTTGCAAAAGATTTTAAGTTTCATTAGGTCCCATTTGTTTTTCATTTTCATTTCCATTACTCTAGGAGGTGGGTCAAAAAAGATCTTGCTGTGATTTATGTCAAAGAGTGTTCTTCCTACATTTTCCTCTAAGAGTTTTATAGTATCCAGTCGTACATTTAGGTCTCTAATCCATTTTGAGTTTAATTTTGTGTATGGTGTTAGGAGTGTTCTAATTTCATTCTTTTACATGTAGCTGTCCAGTTTTCCTAGTACCACTTATTGAAGACACCGTCTTTTCTCCACTGTATAGCCTTGCCTCCTTTGTCGTAGATTAGTTGACCATAGGTGGGTGGGGTTATCTCTGGGCTTTCTATCCTGTTCCACTGATCTATATTTCTGTTTTTGTGCCAGCACCATATTGTCTTGATTACTGTAGCTTTGTAGTATAGTCTGAAGTCAGGGAGTCTGATTCCTCCAACTCCATTTTTTCCCCTCAGGACTGCTTTGGCTATTCGGGATCTTATGTGTCTCCATACAAATTTTAAGATTTTATGTTCTAGTTCTGTAAAAAAAATGCCATTGGAAATTTGATAGGGATTGCATTGAATCTGTAGATTGCTTTGGGTAGTAGAGTCATTTTCACAATATTGATTCTACTAATCCAAGAACATGGTATATCTCTCCATCTGTTTGTCTCACCTTTGATTTCTTTCATCAGTGTCTTACAGTTTTTTGCATACAGGTCTTTTGTCTCCCTATGTAGGTTTATTCCTAGGTATTTTATTCTTTCTGTTGCAGTGGTATATGGGAGTGTTTCCTTAATTTCTCTTTCATATTTTCTGTCATTAGTGTAGAGGAATGCAAGAGATTTCTGTGCATTAATTTTGTATCCTGCTACTTTACCAAATTCATTGATTAGCTCTAGTAGTTTTCTGGTGGCATCTTTAGGATTCTCTATGTATAGTATCATGTCATATGCAAACAGTGACAGTTTTACTGCTTCTTTTCCAATTTGTATTCCTTTTATTTCTTTTTCTTCTCTGATTGCCATGGCTAGGACTTCCAAAACTATGTTGAATAATAGTGGTGAGAGTGGACATCCTTGTCTTTTCCTGATATTAGAGGAAATGCTTTCAGTTTTCACCACTGAGAATGTTTGCTGTGGGTTTTTCACATACGGCCTTTATTATGTTGAGGTAGTTTCCCTCTATGCCCACTTTCTGGAGAGTTTTTATCATAAATGGGCGTTGAATTTTGTCAAAAGCTTTTTCTGCATCTATTGAGATGATCATATGGGTTTTATTCTTCTACTTGTTAATATGGTGTATCACAGTGATTGATTTGCCTATATTGAAGAATCCTTGCATCCCTGGGATAAATCCCACCTGACCATGGTGTATCATCCTTTTAATGTGTTGTTGGATTCTGTTTGGTAGTATTTTGTTGAGGATTTTTGCACCTATATTCATCAGTGATATTGGTCTGTAATTTTCTTTTTTTGTAGTATCTTTGTCTGGTTTTGGTATCAGGGTGATGGTGGCCTCATAGAATGAGTTTGGGAGTTTTCCTTCCTCTGCAATTTTCTGGAAGAGTTTGAAAAGGATGGGTGTTAGCTCTTCTCTAAATGTTTGATAGAATTCACTTGTGAAGCCATCTGGTGTTGGACTTTTGCTTGCTGGAAGATTTTTAATCACAGTTTCAATTTCAGTGCTTGTGACTGGTCTGTTCATATTTTCTATTTCTTCCTGGTTCAGTCTTGGAAGGTTATACCATTCTAAGAATTTGTCCATTTCTTCCAGGTTGTCCATTTTATTGGTATAGAGTTGCTTGTAGTAGGCTCTTAGGATGCTTTGTATTTCTGTGGTGTCTGTTCTAACTTCTCCTTTTTCATTTCTAATTTTATTGATTTGAGTCCTCTCTCTCTTTTTCTTGATAAGTCTGGCTAATGGTTAATCAATTTTGCTTATCTTCTCAAAGAACCAGCTTTTAGTTTTATTGATCTTTGCTATTGTTTTCTTTGTTTCTATTTCATTTATTTCCTCTCTGATCTTAACGATTTTTTCCTTCTACTAACTTTGGGTTTTGTTTGTTCTTTCTCTAGTTCCTTTAGGTGTAACGTTAGATTATTTATTTGAGATTTTTCTGGTTTCTTGAGGTAGGCTTAATTGTTATAAACTTCCTTCTTCAAACTGCTTTCCCTGCATCCCATAGATTTTGGATCGTCGTGTTTTCATAGTAATTTGTCACTAGGTGTTTTTTGATTTCCTCTTTGATTTCTTCAGTGATCTCTTGGTTATTTAGTAACATACTGTTTAGCTGCCATGTGTTTGTGTTTTTTACTTCTTTTCCCTGTAACTGATTTCTAATCTCATAGCATTGTGGTCAGAAAAGATGCTTGATATGATTTCAATTTTCTTAAATTTATTGAGCCTTGATTTGTGACCCAAAATGTGATCTATCCTAGAGGATGTTCTGTGTGCACTTGAGAAGAAAGTGTAATCTGCTGGTTTTGGGTGGAATGTACTATAAATATCAATTAAATCTATCTGGTCTATTGGGTCATTTAAAGCTTGTGCTTCCTTATTAATTTTCTGTTTGGATGATCTGTCCATTGGTGTAAATGAGGTGTTAAGGTCCCCCACTATTATTGTGTTACTGTCGATTTCCCCTTTTATGGCTGTTAGCATTTGCCTTATATATTGAGGTGCTCCTATGTTGGGTGCATATATATTTATAATTGTTATATCTTCTTCCTGGATTGATCCCTTGATCATTATGTAGTGTCCTTCCTTGTCTCTTGTAACATTCTGTATTTTAAAGTCTATTTTATCTGATATGAGTATTGCTACTCCAGCTTTCTTTTGATTTCCATTTGCATGGAATATCTTTTTCCATCCCCTCACTTTGTCTGCATGTGTCCCTAGGTCTAAAGTGGGTCTCTTGTAGACAGCATATATATGGGTCTTGTGTTTGTATCCACTCAGCGAGCCTGTGTCTTTTGGTTGGAGCATTTAATCTATTTTTGTTTAAGGTAATTACTGATATGTATGTTCCTATTACCATTTTCTTAATTGTTATGGGTTTGTTTTTGTAGGTCTTTTTCTTCTCTTGTGTTTCCCACCTAAAGAAGTTCCTTTAGCATTTGTTGTAGAGCTGGTTTGGTGGTGCTGAATTCTCTTAGCTTTTGCTTGTCTGTAAAGCTTTTGATTTCTCCATCGAATCTGAATGAGATCCTTGCCGGGCAGAGTAATCTTGGTTGTAGGTTCTTCCCTTTCATCACTTTAAATATTATCATGCCATTCCCTTCTGGCTGCCGAGAAATCAACTGTTAACCTTATGGGAGTTCCCTTGTATATTATTTGTCGTTTTTCCCTTGTTGTTTTCAATAATTTTCTTTGTCTTTAATTTTTGTCAATTTGATTATTATGTGTCTTCACGTGTTTATCCTTGGGTTTATCCTGTATGGGACTCTCTGTGCTTCCTGGACTTGGGTGGCTATTTCCTTTCCCATGTTAGGGAAGTTTTCGACTATAATCTCTTCAAATGTTTAATCTGGTTCTTTCTCTCTCTCTTCTCCTCTGGGACCCCTATAATGCAAATGTTGTTGCATTTAATGTTGTCTCAGAGGTCTCTTAGGCTGTCTTCATTTCTGTTCATTCTTTTTTCTTTATTCTCTTCCATGGCAGTGAATTCCACCATTCTGTCTTCCAGGTCACTTATCCATTCTTCTGCCTCGGTTATTCTGCTATTGATTCCTTCTAGTGTAGTTTTCATTTCAGGCATTGTATTGTTCATCTCTGTTTGTTTTTTAGTTCTTCTAGGTGTTTGTTCTTTAGTTCTTCTAGGTCTTTGTTAAACATTTCTTGCATCTTCTCGATCTTTGCCTCCATTCTTTTTCCGAGGTCCTAGATCATCTTCACTATTATTATTCTGAATTCTTTTTCTGGAAGGTTGCCTATCTCCACTTTATTTAGTTGTTTTTCTGGGGTTTTATCCTGTTCCTTCATCTGGTACATAGCCCTCTGCCTTTTCATTTTGTGTATCTTTCTGTGAATGTGGTTTTTGTTCCACAGGCTGCAGGCCTGTAGTCCTTCTTGCTTCTGCTTTCTGCTTTCTGCCCTCTGGTGGATGAGGTTATCTAAGAGGCTTGTGCAAGTTTCCTGATGGGAGGGACTGGTGGTGGGTAGAGCTGGGTGTTACTCTGGTGGGCAGAGCTCAGTAAAACTTTAATCCGCTTTGTCTGCTGATGGGTGGGTCTGGGTTCCCTCCCTGTTGGTTGTTTGCCCTGAGGCAACCCAACACTGGAGCCTATATGGCTCTTTGGTGGGGCTAATGGTGGACTCTGGGAGGGCTCACACCAAGGAGTACTTCCCAGAACTTCTGCTGCCAGTGTCCTTATCTCCGCGGTGAGACACACCACCCCCCACCTCTGCAGGAGACCCTCCAACACTAGCAGGTAGGTCTGGTTCAGTCTCCTTTGGGGTCACTGCTCCTTCTCCTGAGTCCCGATGCACACACTACTTTGTGTTTGCTCTCCAAAAGTGGAGTCTCTGTTTCCCTCAGTCCTGTCGAAGTCCTGCAATGAAATCCCACTAGCCTTTAAAGTCTGATTCTCTAGGAATTCCTCCTCCCACTGCTGGACCCCCAGGTTGGGAAGCCTGACGTGAGGCTCAGAGCCTTCATTGCAGTGGGTGGACTTCTGTGCTATAAGTGTTCTCCAGTTTGTGAGTCACCACCCAGCAGTTATGGGATTTGATTTTATTATGATTGTGGCTCTCCTAGCATCTCACTCTGGCTTCTCCTTTGTCTTTGGATGTGGGGTATCTTTTTTGGTGAGTTCCAGTGTCTTCCTGTCAATGATTGTTCAGCAGTTAGTTGTGATTTTGGTGCCCTCACAAGAGGGAGTGAAGGCATGTCCTTCTACTCTGCCATCTTGAACCAATCTCCAGTCTTGCCTTCATTTTAACAGCATATTTCACAGAGGGCTTGGCTGGCCCACCAAGGCAGTGAAGTTTTCAGCTTCTTCTTCAGCTGTTAGAGTTTGAGATTTACTCCAAACACAGGAAGTGAGAATTTCCCTCAGAACTTAACTCTGAAATCCACACAGAATGGATCTGAACATAAATAAGCAAGTCATCTAAAAGAGAGAAAATAGCTCCCCAGGCCACCTCTCTACCGTCTAGATTTCTACTTGATTAAACATGTCCGAGGAAAGAAAGCAAGTAGGTGCTGAGGAAGGGAGTGGCGAGGGGAATCACTGCCCCATGGAAGTAGGCTCAGAGACAGACATCCTCAACAGTGTTGGGGGCAAGGGGAATTGGATATTGGGCAGAGTGTATTTTAGCGTTCCAAAGACATCCCTGGGTGAGATAGATGTATTGTTAAACCATTTTACCTTGTGGTGTAAGCATAACTATCTTGGTTCTATTTCCATGCCCAACAAAAACCTCCTTAGTGTAGATCTGCCTAGTGTTGTAAGAATGTCTGACTTCCCAGACTTTGAGTATATTAGGCTCTTAGGAGAGCGGTTGCCTACGGTAAAGGAAATAGCTTGAGACTGTGATTAAATTGCCCATGCAGCTTGAAAAACGGTGCTGATTGTATAAGTACTAATCTTAAATTTCTCATTGTTAATTAATACAATGGCATTTTGATAGCTACTTCAGTCTCCTGTGTGGTTTTGTTGGGGCAGTGATGGCTCCAGAATGTTGCAGTAAGAGGTGCCCAAGGGTGGGTAATCTCATTGGAAAGGGCATCTAGATGCAAGGAACTTATGCTGGTACAGTGACTGAAGAACAGGTCATGGTGCTTACTTGGATGGCAGAACAATCATAAATTGGCATAAAAATCTCTACCCCAGATTTTGTGGGTGTTTAGTTAGGGTGAGTCAAGGCATGACATCCCGTAGTCCCAGAGGGACTAGGGTGAATTTCTGTGGCTTAAACCGAAAACCAGATCCTGGGACACAGTTGTGATCTTCAAGGTCCATCCCATCTCCACTTAGCCTCCATTTCCTGTGAAGACAACTAGGTTTCTTCCACCAACTCTCATTCTATTGATTTCATGGTAGTATTTAAGGGATCACAGATGTTTCATGCACCCTGTTTTCCAGATAACAAAAACAAGGCTTCGAAATATTTATTCTTTGATTTAACCAATGAATGATACATGGCTAATTTGTGGCAAGGTTGGAATTAGAATCTATCTCATGATTCCCAATTCCAAGCTTTCATCAGTAGTCTGTGTTGCCTGCAGTTCAGCTGACCCCAGAGCACTGTAAGAAAAGTGGAGGTTCAGAGGAGTGGGGGGGGTGGTAGACCAAGGACAATGAAAGAGGCTGGGCTATAAAGTCAGAGAAGGGCATATAGGCTTCTCAGCTAACTCAGATACCTGGGAAGTTGAGACATAGTTGCAGTTCTGCTTTGGAATCCAAACAGGTCTGTGGAGCAGGGAAGAAGCCCCAGGTAGAGCTCTGAAAGTGGTGAGTTGAAGGAAGAAGATACAGGAGGGGGATTCAGGAAGCCCAGAGGAGATCTACAGAATACCTGATGAACAACTAAAAGCAAAGTTACCCATCTGCTTTTTTTGATGGATCTTATGAATAGCAAGATTTCCTCCTGCAGTCCTGGATAGTAGCAGGAATTAGGTTGGTTTCTGTTTTGTTTTGTGTTCCTAGAGACCAACATATTCTTGCTAAAAGCTAGTGCATTGCATTCCAACTTGATTAAAGATACGAAACAGCTCTGAAAGTCACATAACCTGAGGAAAAAGAGAACTTTGAAAGAGTCTATTTTATGTGTAATGCCTAGAAAGCAGAAAAAACGGGAACTAGTAGATCATTGAGTTTAGGTTCTAATCTGTCACATACATATCAGATAAAAATGCAAAGTCTCTTAGCATCAGTTTTGTTCATGTTTCCTCACTTGCAGTCTGTTATGTATGCTGGATAGTCCTACAAATACACGCCCCACCTGTCTTCACCTTGCTCTGTAACTCAGACTATATCACTTGGACTTCCTTGCCTTCCAGCTTTCATTGGGTCCACCCAATGGGAGACTCTGCAAAGAGATTTCAAATCTCCCTGACTCCCTCCTCGCCTAAATGCAACCGAACAGTGACCACATTCTTCTACTGAGGCCACAGCACCCATATCCTGCCCCAGTCCCACAACCTTTTCCAGATCCAGGAACAGCAAAACCACTTATCTCTTCAGGCCTGGGGTGGTAAAGTCTCCTAGTGCAGGAATTCCTGGGTGCTTCACTGTCCTTTGTTGCTCCCTGGCACCTTCCCACACCTTTATAAATAGTTCCTTCATTAAACTCTCTTCAGTTCCACTTCTCATGAGCTCCCCATTTCCTGGAGGGCCCCTATAGGTACAGCAAGCTTGGGTCATGCTTTTGATATTGGAATAGCTCACACTTTGACAGTCTTTATCCTCCAGCTTTAAATTTCATTTTTGTGTGAAGCTTTTTCAAGACAACAACATAAAACTCCAATTAAACACATGTTCAGCCCTACTAGACTCTAACAGCAAGCACAGTAAATCATTCCCAAGTAAGCCATTCTTGGGCTAAAATTAGAGTGGACACTGTCAAGGGAAAAAAGGTTATTATAAGCCCAAACTGTTAAATTATACTTTCATGACTGAACACAACGGTAATCCTATTATTATTTTAAATTACACTATAAAAAGCAGTCATTTATCGCCTTTCCAAAACATAGTGATAATATATTACCAAATTACCAAGGGTCCTTTATTAAAGCTCTTGAATTTGATTTACAATGCATGATGTAGCTTACCCTTGAGAAAAATCTACTAAAAGGTATGCTTAGTCTTAAAGTCAGTGAAATAAAATCTCCCTCTAATCAGCCGCCAGAAAGCTTCCACTTCAATGCTTTGTTGATACTGGTGTCAGCAGGACATTAAAAGCTCGAAGCTTTTTATGTTTGATCAAATACCAGAATTATGCTGAAGCAGAAGTATTAATTCATGGAGTGAAGCTTCCAAAACTTCTCCAGTTCTCCTTCATCCTTCCTCCCCCTACCACAAAGGTCACATCGAATGAGTGGGTTGGCGTTAAAACAGAGATGGACATTTGGTGAATGTTCGATATACACAAAACCACTCTAAACCCAAGGGAGAGACAAGCACTAAAATATACTTTTCTAAAAATGCCAGTCATATCTAATAAAGGAAGAAGTGACTGGTGCTGGAAAGTAAGAAAGTGACATGGCTATGATTCTCATCTTATAATGAGAAGCGGAGTGCCAGAAAGTGTTATTTGCCCCAAACTTTTCATTCAGTGTCTGGAGGAGCCGAGATCATTGTCAATCAGGTCATAACAGTCCCTTCCCGAATAAAATCTCTCATCAAAGAAATAGGAAGCCTCTAGGGTTAAAAAAAAAAAATCATTTTTTCACAACTTTTTTTCCATCACTTTGATTCTGGGCCTCCAAAAGAAAGTTTTTGTTATGCTGCCAGATTCACAAAAAAGTGCTCAAGGGAACAAATTGGATTTTAAGTGTGTCTTAGAAACCTACAGCTAAGTGTCAACAATAAAAACAATGTTCTCAGAAGATTATTTATACAGAAGAGCCCAAAATGTATTTATATTGACATCTATGTAGTTGCTATAAATGCTAATCTCAGTAACTTTCACATGGTTCCCTCCCCGTCTTATATACACATGCACTTCAAAATGTAGAATTATTGCTCTGCCACAGTTATTTAGACACCGGGCAACCTGTAAGATACCTACCACCACTGTAATACTATTAAGCCATGGCATTTCTTACCAGACTATTTGATTTTTTTTTTTGTGACAGACTGATTAGGCAAATAAAAGTTGGCACTATTACTTCTAGCAGACACACAGGTGAGAGGAGCTGGGAAAATTAATTGCTGACATGGAGGCTCACATGTGCATTGGAAAAAAGGGAGGTACAAGGAGGACCTTTTGGTTTGTTTTTTTTTTTTTAATTTTTTTTATTTATTTATTTATTTTTGGCTGTGTTGGCTCTTCGTTTCTCTGCGAGGGCTTTCCCTAATTGCGGCAAGTGGGGGCCACTCCTCATCGCAGTGCGCGGGCCTCTCACTATCGTGGCCTCTCCCATTGCGGAGCACAGGCTCCAGACGCGCAGGCTCAGTAATTGTGACTCACGGGGCTGGTTGCTCTGCGGCATGTGGGATCTTCCCAGACCAGGGCTCGAACCCGTGTCCTCTGCATCGGCAGGCGGACTCTTAACCACTGCGCCACCAGGGAAGCCCCTTTTGGTTTGTTTGAAAATCATATCAGAGAGTTGAAAAATCAGAAGTTGTCCATCTCCTATTGTCCAAGTCCTTGTTGCCATAAATGTATTGGACGATGCTGGGCACCACAGGTGTGATATACATCAGACCAGATAAGAAATGGAATTTACCATGACATTATAACCAAATGTTATTCTTAACAAAATATAAGATCTAACTGAATTGTCCACTCTAGGGTCCTAGGGAAGATTTTTCCTGTGATCAAAGGAGGAACACAGCCCAAAGCTGTCCCTGAAGTTTTTGTTTTGTTTTTGTCACACACCCCCTCCCCAAGTCAAAGAAAGTGATTTTGCAGGTTGATGATTTTCCTTGTCCATAGTTGCATGGCTTGAAATTTGGTGCACAAGACAGTCAGCCATAAGTAGCTTCTCTCAGTTTAAAGATTTTGGCACCAAGTTCATTTTTATGATGCTTTGGCGACTATTTTAGTTGATATTTGACATATATTTTGTCCATCTATCATCTTTGAACACCTTCCCTGATAAGCTTACTTCCCAGCCTCCCTTGCAGCTCAGCAGCAGGCATGTGACCTGGACTCCACCAGGGAGATGTACACAAGTGAGACTTCAGGGCAGAAGAAAACACTATGGTAGGCAGGCTGAGTGATGGCCCCCGAAGATATCCGGTCCTAATACCTGGAACCTGTGAATGTTAACTTATAAGGTAAAGACTTTGCAGATGTGGTTAAATTAAAGGTATTGAGACAGGGAGAGTAACCTGCGTTATACACACATATACACATACACAGCATTGCATGTCTCCTTAAAAAAGGAGGGCAGAGGGAGATTTGACACATACAAGGAGGAGACGACAATGTGATGACAGACCAGACAGGGATTTGAAGATCCTGGCCATAAAGACTGGAGTTATGCAGCCAAGCCAAGTAATGCCAGAAGCCAGAAGCTAGAAGAGGCAAGGAATGGATTCTCCCCTAGAGCCACGAGCGGGAGCACAGCCCTGCCTGCAGCTTCCTTGATTTCTGCTCAGTGATACTGATTTCTGACTTCTGACCTCCAGAATTGTAAGCAAATACATTTTAGTTTTAAGCTACTCAGTTTCTGGTAATTAGTTACACACTGGAAATGAACACAAAGACGAAGAAAGAGGCTCTGCACAGAGTCCACTGTGGTGAGAGTGGTGGCAGATGGACACAGCTGAAGAGGCCGAAATTCCAGAACTACCGCCAAATATGCTATGAGCTGCGGATTCTATGTCCAAAGGGTGTGGCTGTGGAGTCCTCTGGTATAATTTATGTACTGCTTTTACTGTGTAGTCTCAGACCCTCCCAACGATTCTGTGAGCTGCCTAATATACTTTCATAAGTTACTTTTCTGCTTAAGCCAGAGTGGGTTCACTTTTTTGCATTTAAGTATCCTAGCTATAACAATAATTAAATTATCATTATCTTAAAAACGTTGGGTCATCCTCACCTAGAGCAGATCACATAGGGAGCATCCCCTTCTTCCCACACATTTATCCACTTGAAATTCAATTAAACTAAGAAGTGAGGGTAACCATGGAGTGGAAAAGAAAAGAAGTTGCTATCAGAAGCATATTCAATTCAATTAAAATAAATTGATGGAGTTACTGTATTCAACCAAAATAACAAGTTGCCAAGCCCAATCCCTGTCTTTGAGGAGGCAAAATAGGCCCTTTAAAAATTGTAGAATAGTACAAATAAATAATATACAGAAGGAGGGCTTCATGGAGGAGATGGCATTTTGTTTGGCACTTAAATTGACTCTTGGGTTGAGTACAGAGAAAGAGACTCCATGTAAAGAAAACACCCTAAGCAAAGGCCTGCGAGTGGGGGAGTATGGAAATGATTATGGGTCATAAAGTGTTTCTTAAAATCCTACCTATAGGATAAAGAAGGGTGAAGTAGGTTAGGATCTGACTGTGGATGGCTTGAGAGTCAGGCTTTAGAGTTTTCACTTTAGACTGCAGCACAGAAGATGCGTGAAAGGGCAGGAGAGACGGTGCTGTGTCCAGAACTGTGTTTTAGGAAATTTAATCTGACCACATGTGTCAGATTGATTCGGAGGGACAGCTAGAGGTAGGAGCTCAGTGGGGAGCATGTGACAATCGTTCAGGCAACAACAAGGTAATGACAGTATGAGGGAAAGAAAGGATTTTTTTTTTTAAGTTTTTGGCCACACCCCACAGCATGTGGGATCTTAGTTCCCCAACCATGGATCAAACCCATGCCTCCTGTGTTGGAAGGCACAGTCTTTTAACCACTGGACTGCTGGGGAAGTCCTGGAAAGAAAGGATTTGAGAGGTATTGGTCCAGAAAAAAATAAAAAGGACTTGGTACTATTGGGGGATGTGAGGGACACCACAGAAAGAAAAATCCAAAGTCTGGGTGTTCAGCAAGAAAAATAAATTTGGAGAAATTGGTTTATTAGCGAGATGGAAATTGGTGAGTCTGAATCTTAGTCTTACTGGTTTGGGTGCATCAGGACAGGCAGTGGGTGTGCATATGGAAACATGAGATTAGATTAGAGCTCAGGAGAGAGGTGGAACCTGGAAAAAGTTTTGGGAAAAATCAACATAAAGGTGGTAACCGATATCTGGGAAATAGGTGAGCCTGCCAGTGCTAAAAAAAAAAAAGTGTGGATGGAAAAAAAAACAAACAAAAAAACAGGCAAGGAAAGAGCTGGGAGGAATACCTTCACTTAAGGGTCAGAAAGAGGAAGAAAAGAAAATGTACTAGCCAGGGGTCTTGGGAGCAAACCAAAGAACCCAGCTCTGGCTCACCTAAGGAGAAGAGAGACATGGGCTTAGAGAGTGGGAAGGGGAAAACCAGGCCCAGAAAACAGTGACCAAATGAGGCCAGCAGCTGTGAGGAGGAACAAGCTCACACAAGCCAAGGGAACGGTTTGGTGACAAAGGGACCGCAGTGCTGTCTGCAGGGCACGCCCCGCAGAGACTTTAGTGCTATCTCCACCTGCAGAAAACATTCTGACTGTCTTGGGCAGGAGCCTCTGACTGGGAAGGCGCAGTCAACCGGGCTAGCAGCCGGGGTGGGGGAGGAGGAGGAAGAGGGCAGCGAAGGGGCAGGAAAGGCAGCCGAGGAATCAGGTGTGCAAGTCTCTCTGGAGAGAAGAGCAGTGGTCACGTGATCACCAGAGGCAAACAACCAGGAAGCCAAAGAGGACGCGGGCAAATGGTTCCTGGATCAGCCCATGGCGGTCACTGGCACCTTCAAGAGGAAACAAGCCAGACTTTAAGAAACGAGCCGCTGAGAGGAGCGACAACATGAAGGCTGTATAAAAACTTTTTTTTTTTTAAGTGCGGGAGTAGAAAGAAAGATAGCCAACCAAGAATGGTTATTTTAGAATGAGGGACATTTGAGCATATTTCAGGCCACTGGGCAGGAATCTGTAGAAGGTGATGAAAATTCCAGAAAAAGAAAAGGAGGTAAATAAGATCCTAGAGGATGTGGGAAGGGTTGAGATAAATACCAGCAAGTGGTGGTAGCTGGAAGAAAGAACGGAAATGGGGACAAGCAAATCTTGGTACGGCTCCTTTAATTCAACGTAACTAATATTTATGATGTGTCTACTATAAGCAAGTACTCTGCTCGGAACTGGGGGTTTACAAATTTGGGTAAGGCAAGCCATGACCTCAATGAGCTGAGGAACAAGCCACACTAGACAACCTGTAATGTTCATTCAACCTTAAATGTGCTATAACTTTAACATTTTTAACTGTAAAAACAAATTAGAATTTAATAAGGTCAAACAAGATACAAATTGCTGTAGGAGTTCAGGGCAGGAAGCAGGCACTTGCAGCTGGAAAGGTTTCCAGGAGGAAGCTGAATCTCAAAGGATAAATACACACAGTGGGGATGATGAGCATTTGGAGGGTTTGCCAGAGAAAACAAAAGGTATAAACAAGAGCACACACGCAAAAATTGGATGTTAGAGGAGATATGCACGAATTATGAGGCTTCCCAGCATTTGAATCTCGTCTGAGGGTCCTCTGAATTATGAGGCAGAGAGCTATCACTCTAAAAGCTGAAAGGTCAGATACTCAATTGCCCTGTCACCTCTAAGTCCAGGACAGAGGCGCATGGGTTAGATTCATCAATTAGGCACACCCACCACTGATTGTAACAGTGGATGTCACTGCAGTGGCTCTGTGACATGATTTTATCCATGGTTTCCCATCTACTGCCTAGATTCATTTTCAGAGCCTGGTTTTCCAGCCCTCCCAGCAATTCCACACGCTCTCTGAATCCATTCAATAAATTTCTTTTCTTTTTAAATTGGCTATATTTTCTTTATCTTGCTTGCAACTAAGAATCCTGACAGATATGATAATCCTGACTAATACTGATGTGGAAAAGCTCATAATCCAGCTTAAATGAAGAACTGGAGGGATCCATTAGCCAAGGCTATGTCAGGAAAACAAAAAGCTCTCTAAACACATCAAGTTAAAGGGGATTTAACACAGAAAATTAGAGGATTACTCGGTCTCTAGAAGGCCCAGGGAGAAGGTCAGAGCAAAGGTCAGAGAAGCCACTGCTGGAATTCAAGGAATTTAGAAATGCATACATTGTAGAAACCACTACTGAGGATCTCAGCCCTCTGCAGCAGCAAAGTAGGTGATTCTCAGGAGGAAGCCTGGAAATCTTGGCATGTCTGCCCAGATGTCTGCCATCCACAGATGCTCATGCACTTGCGCATACCTGCAGCTGGAAAACAATGGTTCTCCTCTTCCACCTCGCAGATCTCATGGGTTCAAATGTTGCTAGGACCAAGTACTTAGCTGTATGACCTAGGGCAAGTCACTTAAACTCTGAAAGTCTCTGATTATTACCTTAAATCAGGGGTAATCGCAACTTCTCAGAGTTATATGAAAAGTGCTCAGTTAGCACAGTTTGGCATGCAGTGAGTGTGTATTAAATGTAACCTGTTACTGCTTAGGCCTTGAACCTCCATGATCTGGCTGCCACCTCTTCTAGTATTGACACTAGGCCCCATCAAGGCCCCCAGTGACCGAGTTGTTAAAGGTGATAAACATTTTTCCATTTATTAGAAGACAGCATTTTATTTAATTTCTTCAAGGTATTCCACTCTGTGGACCCCTCTCTCTTAATTAAAACCCAATCTCCAAAGTGGGGCATACAAGATGATTCACTTGGGTGGGAAAAGAAAATCTTGCAACTTCCATTGATTGTAACAGGCACCATTATTTTATGTATCAGTAAGAAGGAAAAACCATGCCAATTAAATGCGATACAGCTTTCTTGTCATTTACATGTTTAGTTAATACTTCTTACAAGAACTCTTTTAGCTTTATGTAAACTTATATATTTATTTAAACTTACAAATAATGGTGGTATGATTCGTTGCGACTAAATTCATATATGTGTGGACGCTGATGTCATTTCAGCTCCCTGATAGACAGACATAAAATGGGAAAAATAAACATCTTTTACTAAATAAAATATATTTAGTTTATATCTTAGATATATAAACTATATCTTAGTTTATATCTTAGTTTATTTACTCTAAGTAAAACTTAGAGAAATTAAGTTTTACTAAGAGTTACTTATGGATTGATAATGTTATATGTATACAATTCATAAGTAAATATACATATATGGGTATTGTTCAAAAAAGCTATCGATTGGATACACAATTTTTAAAGTTTGGAGACCACTGATTTAAACCATCTCCAATAAGTAATAGTTTCACAGTTTTCTTCCTCCACCTTTTCTTTCTGACTGTCTTCATGCCTCCTCTCTCCCCTTCCTCCCTCTTTTCTCCTCCATATTAGTATTCCCTAGAATTCTTTCATTGTTTAGACAGTCCTATAACTTCATCTGATGACTCTCAAATCTCTGTCTCCAACACAGATCCCTCCTGAATTCCAGACTCAGTGAATTTCTCCACATCCATACCATGAATACCTCAAGTTCACCAAATCTAAAACAGAATTTGTCTTCCCCTTAAAACCTCCCCCTCCTCCAGTCTCCCTTATCACAGCAAATGGTACCATCATTTGAATTGCCCACTTTAGAAGCTTGGAATTTATTCTTTCAATTCCCACTTTCCTCTTTCAGATACCAAACCTTCCAAATAGCTCTGGAATATGTCACCTGCTCTCCTTCTCCACTGTTACTGTTCTAATTTAGGCCCTGGCTGCAACAGAAACTAGGTTACGTTAAAGGCCAATAGCTCCATCCACAATGTAAAATTAAAATGAAAAAATAATTTCCATCATTAGTTTATCATGCTAGAGTTACCGAGATCATCAAAATGGTCCAAAACCAAGACATCTGCTGCTAAAGGGTGTATGCCAGGACTCAACACAATATTGTTTTAAGCCAATAATTAACTGGGATGTTGAATTGATTTTTTATCCCATAATTTGGTGTCTAGTGACTTAAGTATCTGGCTGCTAGGGAAAATCCCATTTTTATTTGGCAAACGATTTTAGACTGGATTGATTAGCCATGAAATGAATGCAAGTGATTTGCACAGCTTAAATATGCACCTAATAGTTTAAATATGAGATGACATTGACAGCTTTCCAAATAGTGCTGATATTCTAACAGAGCTATTCACTAACATATACCAATATACTCCCTACATAATACCATTACCACCCCATGTTTTCTTTATATCTCCAGAATTTCCCATTTTCATCTTGACTAAACTCCTAAATTCTTCATTCTAACACCTTTCAGTGATGATGGACTGTGGCAAATACAAGACAAGCTATACAGATGACTGCAGCTTTATGGCTGACTTCATTCTCCTCTTCCAATATTTACAAGTTAAATACAGACAAGTTTGGTTGCAAAGTACAAAACCCAAGACCACAGTATACAGTCTGAAGAGAAATGCAAAGAATCTCAACTGTACTTGGATTGAGAGTCATCAAAGTAAGTTTCGTTAAAATAATTGGGAAACCTAATTGTATAATACTATAAATAACAATTATACCTCTCACCCTTTCAATAACAGCTTATAATATTCAATGTCCCTGAGGAGACCTTGAAGATGGCAGAGGAGTAAGACGTGGAAATCACCTTCCTCCCCACAAATACATCAAAAATACATCTACATGTGGAACAGCTCCTACAGAGCACCTACTAAACGCTGGCAGAAGACCTCAGACTTCCCAAAAGGCAAGAAACTCCCCACGTACCTGGCCATGTGGCTGACAGGGTCTTGGTGCTCTGGCCACGTGTCAGGCCTAAGCCTCTGACGTGGGAGAGCCGGGTTCAGGACATTGGACCACCAGAGACCTCCCGGCCCCACATAATATCAATCGGTGAGAGCTCTCCCAGAGATCTCCATCTCAACACGAAGACCCAGCTCGACTCAACGACCAGTAAGCTTCAGTGCTCAACACCCCATGCCAAAAGCTATCAATTGGATACACAACTTTTAAAGTTTGGAGACCACTGACTTAAACCATCTCCAATAAGTAATAGTTATTACAATAAGTAACTAGCAAGACAGAAACACAACCCCACCTATTAGCAGAGAGGCTGCCTAAAATCATAGTAAGTTTACAGACACCCCAAAACACACCAACGGACACAGTCCTGCCCATCAGAAAGACAAGATCCAAGCTTGTCCACCAGAAAACAGGCACCAGTCCCCTCCACGAGGAAGCCTACACAACCCACTGAACCAGCCTTACCCACTGAGGGCAGACACCAAAAACAATGGGAACTATGAACATACAGCCAGAGAAAAGGAGATCCCAAACACAGTAAGTTATACAACATGAGAAGACAGAGAAATATGCAGCAGATGAAAGAGCAAGGTAAAAACCCACCAGACCAAACAAATGAAGAGGGAATAAGTAGTCTACTTGAAAAAGAATTCAGAGTAATGAGAGTAAAGATGATCCAAAATCTTGGAAATAAAATGGAGAAAATACAAGAAATGTTTAACAAGGACCTAGAAAAACTAAAGAAAAAAACTGTAAAAAATACCAACACATGGAAGCTAAACAATACACTACTAAATAACCAAGATATCACTGTAGAAATCACAGAAGAAATAAAAAAATATCTAGAAGTAAATGATAATAAAAACATGATGACCCAAAACCTATGGGATGCAGCAAAAGTAGTTCTAAGAGGGAAGTTTATAGCAATACAATATCCTATCTCTAGGAACAAGAAAAATCTCAAATAAACTACCTAAACTTTTCACCTAAAGCAATTAGAGAAAGAAGGACCAAAAAAACCCAGAGTTAGGAGAAGGAAAGAAATCATAAAAATCAGATCAGAAATAAATGAAAAAGAAATGAAGTAAATGTAGGCAAAGATCAATAAAACTAAACACTGGTTCTTTGAGAAGGTAACCAAAATTGATAAACCATTAGCCAGACTCATCCAAAAAAAGGGAAAAGACTCAAATCAATACAATTAGAAATGAAAAAGGAGAAGTAACAACTGACACTGCAGAAATACAAAGGATCATGAGAGATTACTACAAGCAACTATATATGTCAATTAAATGGACAACCTTGAAGAAATGGACAAATTCTTAGAAAAGCACAACCTTGAGAGACTGAACCAGGAAGAAATAGAAAATATTAACAGACCAATCACAAGCACTGAAATTGAAACTGTGATTAAAATCTTCCAACAAACAAAAGCCCAGGACCAGATGGATTCACAGGCGAATTCTATCAAACATTTAGAGAAGAGCTAACACCTATCCTTCCCAAACCCTTCCAAAATATAGCAGAGGGAGGAACACTCCCAAACTCATTCTACAAGGCCACCATCACCCTGATACCAAAACCAGACAAAGATGTTACAAAAAAAAGAAAACTACAGGCCAATATCACTGATGAACATAGATGCAAAAATCCTCAACAAAATACTAGCAAACAATGCAGCAGCACATTCAAAGGATCATACACCATGATCAAGTGGGGTTTATTCCAGGAATGCAAGGATTCTTCAATATATGCAAATCAATCAATGTGATACGCCATATTAACAAACTGAAGGATTAAAAACCATATGATAATCTCAATAGATGCAGAAAAAGCTTTTGACAAAATTCAGCTCCGATTTATGATAAAAACTCTCCAGAAAGTAGGCATAGAGGGAACTTACCTCAACATAATAAAGGCCATATACGACAAACTAACAGCCAACATGGTTCTCAATGGTGAAAAACTGGAACCATTTCCACTAAGATCAGGAAAAAGAAAACACTGCCCAGTCTCACCACTATTATTCAACATAGTTTTGGAAGTTTTAGCCACAGCAATCAGAGAAAAAGAAAAAAAATAATAAAAGGAAAAAGAAATAAAAGGAATCCAAATCGGCAAAGAAGTAACACTGTCACTGTTTGCAGATGACATGATACTATACATAGAGAATCCTAAAGATGCTACCAGAAAACTACTAGAGCTAAACAATGAATTTGGTAAAGTAGCAGGATACAAAATTAATGCACAGAAATCTCTTGCATTCCTATACACTAATGATGGAAAAGTCTGAAAGAGAAGTTAAGGAAACACTCCCATTTACCACTGCAACAAAAAGAATAAAATACCTAGGAATAAACCTACCTCAGGAGACAAAAGACTTGTACACAGAAAACTGTAAGACACTGATGAAAGAAAATAAAGATGATACAAATAGATTGAGAGATATACCATGTTCTTGGATTGGAAGAATCAACATTGTGAAAATGACTCTACTACCCAAAGCAATCTACAGATTCAATGCAATCCCTTTCAAACTACCACTGGCATTTTTCACAGAACTAGAACAAAAAATTTCACAATTTGTATGGAAACACAAAAGACCCCGAATAGCCAAAACAATCTTGAGAAAGAAAAACAGAGCTGGAGGAATCAGGCTTCCTGACTTCAGACTTTACTACAAAGCTACAGTAATCAAGATAGTATGGTACTGGCACAGAAACAGAAATATAGACCAATGGAACAGGATAGAAAGCCCAGAGATATACCTATGCACATATGTTCACCTTATGTTTGATAAAGGAGGCAAGAATATACAATGGAGAAAAGACAGCCTCTTCAATAAGTGGTGCTGGGAAAACTGGACAGCTACATGTGAAAGAATGAAATTAGAACACTCCCTAACACCATACACAGAAATAAACTCAAAATGGATTAAAGACCTAAGTGTAAGGCCAGACACTATAAAACTCTTAAAGGAAAACATAAGCAGAACACTCTATGATATAAATCACAGCAAGATCCTTTTTGACCTACCTCCTAGAGAAATGGAAATAAAAACAAAAATAAACAAATGGGACCTAATGAAACTTAGGCTTTGCACAGCAAAGGAAACCATAAACAAGACCAAAAGACAACCCTCAGAATGGGAGAAAATATTTGCAAACAAAGCAACTGACAAAAGATTAATCTCAAAAATATACAAGCAGCTCAATATCAAAAAAACAAACAACCCAATCCTAAAATGGGCAGAAGACCTAAATAGACATTTCTCCAAAGAAGATATACAGATTGCCAACAAACACATGAAAGAATGCTCAACATCACTAATCATTAGAGAAATGCAAATCAAAACTACAATGAGGTAGTACCTCACACCAGTCAGAATCACCATCATCAAAAAATCTACAAACAATAAATGCTAGAGAGGGTATGGAGAAAAGGGAACCCTCTTGCACTGTTGGTTGGAATGTAAATTGATACAGCCACTATGGAAAACAGTATGGAAGTGCCTTAAAAAATAGAACTACCATATGACCCAGCAATCCCACTACTGGGCATATACCCTGATAAAACCATAATTCAAAAAGACTCATATACCACAATGTTCATTGCAGCACTATTTACAATAGCTCGGACATGGAAGCAACCTAAGTGTCCATCGACAGATGAATGGATAAAGAAGATGTGATACATATATATGATGTAATATTACTCAGCATATTAAAAAGAAATGAAATTGAGTTATTTGTAGTGAGGTGGATGGACCTAGAGTCTGTCATACAGAGTGAAGTAAGTCAGAAAGAGAAAAACAAATACCGTATGCTAACTCATATATATGGAATCTGAAAAAAAAAAAAGGTTCTGAAGAACCTAGAGGCAGGACAGGAATAAAGACACAGACGTAGAGAATGGACTTGAGTACACGGGGAGGGGGAAGGGTAAGCTGAGACGAAGTGAGAGAGTGGCATGGACATATATACACCAAATGTGAAACAGATAGCTAGTGGGAAGCAGCCACATAGCACAGGGAGATTAGCTCGGTGGCTTGTGACCACCTAGAGGGGTGGGATAGGGAGGGTGGGAGGGAGAAGCAAGAGGGAGGGGATATGGGGATATATGTGTAGTATAGCTGATTGACTTTGTTATACAGCAGCAACTAACACAACAATGTAAAGCAATTATACTCTAATAAAGAGGTTAAAAAAATATTCTATACCCCTGCATGATCTCCCTTATCACTCATCTCCTCTCATTGTAACTGTCCTAGTTAACACTCTCCTTTCTCTTGCTGGACTTTCCTAACAGGTCTCCCAGTCTTACCAACTTTAAATGTATCCACAGCTGGCAGAGCCATCTTGTCACCTTTTTAAGATGTAAATCTGGTTATATGTTTTGTTCTTGTTGTTTTGGTCAAACCCTTTCAATGGTCTGCAGTACACAGGATAAAGTCCAAGCTCCTAAGTGTTGCACACAGAACCTTTTCTTGACATGGCTTCACCTTACCATCCAGCATCACCTGTGGCCACTTCTGCGCCAACAGACCTTGCTCCGCTTCTAGGTATCCACTCAAGCTCCCAAATGCTCTGCACTGTGTCACGTCTTTATGACACTGCATATACAAGTCTCAGTACTAGTAAGTCCTTCACCCCTCTCCTATATAACAACCTCTTTCAGCTCCCAGAACCTCCTTCTCTGGAAAATCTTTTGCTACTTATCTAAGCAAAATTAACTGGTCCCTCTTTTAAGCCAGGACCCCGGTGTTAATGTGTCTCTACTGTTGCACTGAATCCTCCTAAATCATAAATGCTTCTTCACATGTCTCATTTTCCATTAGGCTCAGAGCTACTTGAAGAGAAGGACTGTATCTTGTCTATTTTTATATCTCCAACACTGACTTGAGTAGCTAAGAGTAATAATAAATATTAGTGATTACACACTAGAACTGTCTCAGGTGCTAATCTAACTGCTTCCCTCATTTAATTCTTACAATACCTTTATGAATTAGGTAATATTATTAGCCCCATTTTATAGATAAGAAACGTAAAGCACAAAGTAGGTGCTTAATAATGTTAATGAATATTGTTGCTTTTTAAAAAATTTAATGTAGTCATATCAGAGCTCCTGAGAGCTCTCAGATACTATTACAACATGAAGTGGGTACCTTGGCGCAGCAGGGTAGATGCAGTAGCACGAGGATAGCTATTTGATTTGGGAAGACCTAGATTATCTGCCATTCTGAATTCAACTCTACATATAATGGGCTTCAAGATTAACTGCTTTGTTTCTGTTTTTGTTTTTGTTTTCACATGCTATACTGGCTTTGTAAATCATTTTTCCCTTCCCTGATCTTGTCTGTACCTAAACAACATGAATCATTGGCATTGGTATTTCTTGTCTATTCCCTTAAAATGTCCAATACCTCTGTATGGACATTCAGCTGAGCCAGGCCTGGGAAGAAAAAAATGCCCACCTCAATACCACTAAGTGAGCATTTCTTGTGCTAATTTAATATTTGTCTGGTTTGTCCTTCTCTCCAGCAAGTCTCACTATTAAGATGGATTTGAGAGTTATCATAGATTGCAAGAAACAGTTGTTCTGTGAAACTACAGTTTTGCAATTCTTCAGCTACATCACTGCACATGAGCACGTGAACTTAGATTGTTAACCAATACTGGTTATTTCCAGAAAACATTTTCATTTTAACAACTCCAATATGCTGAACTCAAATGCATAATAAATGCGGGGGGATGGTGGCTGGGTGGAAGATGAGAGGCTGAGGTATTTGTCCAAGGATTGGTGCCAAATCACACAGTTTGTAGCAACTACCTACTGCCCGCCATGAAGCTGGCTCTGCCAGTGAGGTAGAGAAGTGTTACAAAAACACCTTCAGTTTCTAGACTAATTCATCAGAGATACCCACCACCCATACTGAAAATCACAGAAGGATAAGGTCAGTAACAATCTAGTTAGTCCTTCCAGGTGGAATCCACACCTCACCTGACATAGGTGAGGAAAAGGGAAAACAGAAGCAGAATAATAAAGTAGTTGAACTCAAGGATTTGACTATCTTGTTCTTCTGTTGTGGGAGTCATGCCTGTTGTCTTTACTGTACACTTAAGGTATTCTGTCATTACAAAAAGCAGTGATAGGGGAGTTCCCTGGTGGTCCAGCGGTTAGGATTTGGTGCTCTCACTGCAGAGGCCTGGGTTCAATCCCTGGTTGTGGAACTGAGATCCCACAAACTGAGCAACATGGCCAAAATTTTTTTAATTCCTTAAATTTTAAAAAAAGCAGTGATAGAATAATAAAAGACTACTTCCCCAGGGGAATGAGAGAGTTCAGCTGAGTGAAACCATGGCATATGCCCACAAACAAAGAATTCTGTACACTTTTACTTCTATTCTTTTCAACTCTTTCTACTGCTTCTTGCTCCTGGATCCTGCTGCCTCATGAATTCTTGCTAACTCTTTGTATTTGTCATCCCCAGATCCATAAGAGAGAGGATATGATAAGTTCCATGAATCACAATAGTCCCTGCTGAGCAACCTCTAATGCCAGGCCTGTAGAACACAACTAACGGTGCTCTGTGCAGATCCCCTCTGGTGGTTGTGCTATGTCAATGCACTTCAGTCTTGCAGTGCTTTCACTCCCAGCAGCCAGCACCTGCATCTCTTTATCAGGGGGCTGCCCTCAGGTTGCATAAGGCCAGCTTTTCTGCATGCACAGAGAGCAGGCAGTGCTTGGGAATTGATATCCCCACCCTAGCCTCAGCTTTTGGCCAAAGACTGATGAGTATGGGAGTATAAATGCCCCAGCTCCCTCACCCCAATGGGATTGTCTGTGATGAGACCCACATGTCTCCAAACCTCTCTACAGAACAGTTACAACGTTACTTTCTGTGGGGCTTTGCCTGACATCCCACCCTTGTTTGTCTTACTTTTATCCTTGTCCCAGGTCCACACTGCTCTAGATTTTTCTGGGAATACTTCCTATCTCAAGATTCTTTTCAGGAGGGCACTTTCACACAGTTATCCCAGGGCCTGCTTTTGAGGAACCCATCTCAGAAAAGGCCATTTCATTTTTTTTCTTGAGAGTTTTCAATCTGCCCTTCTTAACAGCCTACCTTATGGATTTTGGTTTATGTTCATAGAAAAGAATATTTCATATTCTGTTAAGCCATGTAGAAACTGGCTCTCTTTGAGGCAGAAGCCCATCTTTGATCTAATCAGCTGTGATTGGAGCTGCAGGGTCATGTGGAACAGAGCATCGTAATCTGCGCATACCCTTTATCAAAGGCTTTGGCCATAGGCCTTGGCAGCCTCTCTGAGTATGAGAAACAGAATCTCAGAGCCAGAGAGCTTCCCTGAGAACATATTCGTATTTATTTGGATAATGCCTGCTGGGCCTAAATATGGCAAGGGGATAACAAGTAAAGGCAATAATTGCGAACTGTGTATGTCAAATTGAAGAAACTAAAATGCTCTCTGTAGTGGAAATGATGAAAAAGTGTGGAAATGATAATGTGTCATTTAGCTGTACCTTAAAATATGAAAGACAAAGCAGTACCTTAAAGCAGTACCTTAAAATATGAAAGACAAAGATGTAATTAAAAAAACTTGGGAGTATAGTATCAAGAGGGAAAGCACACCTACAGGTATGCATGTGTGCACAGGCACGTGCACACACACACACACACACAACTCTTTTCACTAAGAGCAATGTGAGGTTGAACCATGTTTAAGAACCTTAACGGTATCTCCTTAGTTTTCCATTAACTCACTCACAGGGGAAGTCTGACCATCCATGGGGCAGAAACTGTTTACAGCTATTTACAAGATAGCAAGGGTAGGGCTTCCCTGGTGGTGCAGTGGTTGAGAGTCCGTCTGCCGATGCAGGGGCCGCGGGTTCGTGCCCCGGTCTGGGAAGATCCCACATGCCGCGGAGCGGCTGGGCCTGTGAGCCAATATACATTTATTTATGGTTGTATTCTGCTTTTAATTTTTGAATTGTTAGGTATCTATCTTTCATTCTGTAAATTGCATACAGAAACATGGTAGGTGATTTACAGATTAAATCATTTAACTGTAAGAATAATAAAACACGAAAAAATCCTTTAGACTTGGTAACTACTTACCTTAACTCACACATGGACATCACAATACAGCAGTAACACTATAAAACAGCCATGAAATGAGAAATCACAAAACACACAAGGCACTTTTGAAGGAAATGAGAAGAGAAAGGTCCACAAATATTCCACCCCCCAAAAAAAAAATTCTACCCAAATTTGTGATGACCTCATACAGCACAATCGTCCAAACTCTACCCACAAAAGGGAGGAAAAAAAACCCAGTGTCATTTATGGAACAAGCGAAGGTTTTAATTTTTATTCTTGAATTATCATCCATTGTTGTTGCCTGACAGGATTTTTTTCTTTGCATGAAAAGGAAAAGATTTATATATTTGACTAAGTTAAAGTTTAAAACGTCTGGAAGATACCTTAAAGAAAAAAGATATACATCAAATTTGTAAAAGATATATGTAATACATATAACTGAAAAAGGTTTGGTATCCAGAATATACAAAGAACTTCTAAAAACCAATAAGAAAAATACAAACAAATCAGTAGAAAGACAGCAAAACAATGACTATCAAGACACAAAGGAAGATCAAAAGGCAATAAACACAGAATGCTCAATTGCTGACGACAATATAGAGAAGTGGAAACTGAGAGTTCACATTGGTACCATTTTGGTGAGCAACTGGCGACATTAAAACAAGTTGAATACACATACTTTAATTTCTAGCAATTTCCCTCCTAGCTGTATATTTTAGAAAAAGTTTCATTCATGTACCCAAGGAGTCACATGGTCACCAGTTTCCTCATCATGTGTTCACCAAATATTAATTTATCTCCACTGTTTTCTTTGTTGTGGAGCTTCTCTAGTCCTCATCCATCTTTTGATATGAAGGCAATGCAGTGCGGAAGGTGTGAGAGGAAAGAGTCTGAACCCTCCAGGTTGCACATAAGTATTACAGTTAAGAAAGATGCTTTGTTTCTCACACCATATACAAAAAATAAGCTCAAAGTGGCTTAAAGATCTAAATGTAAGACCTGAAACCAAAAACTCCTAGAAGAGAACATAGGCAGGACACTCTTTGACATAAATCATAGCAATATTTTTTTGGATCTGCCTCCTAAGGCAAAAGAAACAAAAGCAAAAATAAACAAATGGGGGCTTCTCTGGTGGCGCAGTGGTTGAGAGTCCACCTGCCGATGCAGGGGACACGGGTTCGTGCCCCGGTCTGGGAAGATCCCACATGCCGCAGAGTGGCTGGGCCCGTGAGCCATGGCCACTGAGCCTGTGTGTCCGGAGCCTGTGCTCCACAATGGGAGAGGCCACAACAGTGAGAGGCCCATGTACCGCAAAAATAAATAAATAAAAATAAACAAATGGGACTTAACTGAACTCAAAAGCTTTTGCACAGCGCAGGAAACCATCAACAAAACAACCTACTGAATGAGAGAAATATTTGAAAATGATATGACCAATAAGGGGTTAATATCCAAAATATATAAACCGCTCATACAACTCAATATAAAAAAAAACAGCCCAATTAAAAAGATGGGCAAAAGACCTAAATAGATATTTTTCCAAAGAAGACATACAGATGGTTAATAGGCACATGAAAAGCGCTCAACATCACCAACTATTAGAGGAATGCAAATCAAAACCACAATGAGATATCACCTCACACCTGTCAAAATGGCTATCATCAAACGATCTACAAATATATCACAAATATTGTCAAGGAGGTGGAGAAAAGGGAACACCTGTACACTCTTGGTGGGAATGTAAACTGGTGCAGCCATGATGGAAAACCTCCACTACGGATGTTCTTCCAAAGACTAAAAACAAAACTACCATATCATCCAGCAATTCTGCTCTTGGGTGTATAGCTCAAAAATTCCAAAAACAAAAACAGTAACTCGAAAAGACACATGCACCCCAACGTTCATAGCAGCTTTGTTTACAACAGCTAAGACATGGAAGTAACCCAAGTGTCCATCAACAGATGAATGGATAAAGATGTGGTATATATACACAATGGAATAGTACTCAGCCACAGAAAAGAATGAAATTCTGCTATTTGCAACAATGTGGTTGGACCTAGAGAGTATTATGCTTTGTGAAATAAGTCAGACAGAGAAAGACTAATACTGTATGTTATCACCTATATGTGGAATCTAAAAATAAGACAAACAAATGTACATAACGAAACAGAAAAAAAAAATAATAAAAAGCTTTGCAGTGGCTCTTACCTGACTTTGAGTCATAGCTCTGCCATTTGCTAACCATCTAGCTTTTGGCAAATTTTCAAGCTAAGTCTCAATTTCCTCATCTGTTAAGAAGGGCTAATAAAATCCACCTCAAAACTAAGAAACTAACATTGGTGCAATATAGATAACTAAACTACAGACTTTATTTAGATTTTCCCAGTTTCTTCACTAATATCCTTTTCCCAAAATCCAATCCAGGACATCACATTATATTTAGTTGTCCTATCTCCTTCGTCTACTCCTCTCTGAGACAATTCCTCAATCATTCTCTATCTTTCATGACCTAGGCACTTTTGAAGACTAATGGTCAAGTATTTTGCAGAATATCCCTCAACATGGGTTTTCCTGATGTCTTCACATGATTAGACTAAAGTTATGGATTTTGAGAAAAAAATACCACAAAACTGATGAGTCATTCATTATATCATACAGAAGGTACATGATATCAACATGCCTTATTTCTGGTGATATTTGTTTACCTAGGTTTTTTATTTTGTGGTAATTCATTACGTTGTATACTAAGTCATTGCATTTAATATATATATGTATTTGAATATATATTCTTAAGTTGAAGTATAACTCTATATGTGTTATATATCACACATATATGTTATATAACAAAACACATATAAACAATTTAAATGTTTTTAAAGCTTAAAATATATAAACCAAAGAATAGGAAAAGATATTTGTAATATTTATAATTGAGAAAGGACTAATTTCTAAAATATGCAGAGAGTTTCTACAAACCAATAAAAAGATAGACAACTAATTTTTTTTCAATGGGCAACACACTTGAACACATATTTCACAAAAGTGAATATCCAATCAGCCAGTTAACACGTGGAAGGGTACACAATCTCATCAGTCATCACAGAAAAGCAAATTAAAATCACAATGAGATACTACCACACACATGCCAAACTAGCAAAACTTAAAAGTCAGAAAATGTGTTGGTTTGATTGCAGAGCTACTAAACTCTTCTACACTGCTGGTGAGAGAGTAAACTGGCAAAAGAACTTTGGAAAATAGTGTGACATTATCTGTTAAAATTTGATATATTCAAACCCTGTGACCAAGCAATTCCACTTTTGCAATATTCTCAAAACAAACACATGCACTTGTACATCAGAATATTTGTACAGCAATGCTCAAAGTGCCTTATTTCTATTTGCCAAAAACTGGAAACATCATCAAATGGATAAACAAATTGTGGCATATTCATCCAATGGGATATACACAACAATGAAAATTTTAAAAAAGCACAGCTACACACAACAATGTGAATAAATTTTACAAATATAGTATTGAGCGAAAGAAATCAGATATAAAAGCATACATAGATCATGAACCCATCCATATGTAGTTCAAAAACAGGCAACACCTAAGGGGTCTATTTGTAAGAGTTCCAACTATAAAGTAAATCAAGGACATTATTACCATGAAAATGCAAATAGTGGCTACCTCTAGAGAGGAGGGAAGGGTGTGTGATAAAAAAAAAGCTTCTGGAGTACTGGAAATATTATATACTTTTTGCCTAAGTGGTGGTTACATGGATATTCACTTTGTAATTGATTATACTGTACATTGATGCTTTACATACTGTTTCATATATGTTATGTTTCAAAATAAAATATAACAAAACAACTGTGCCATCAGTGATGTGACAGTATTACTGGGGAAAAGACATACATATATGGAAAAATTATTGAAACAATACAAAACATATGATCAAATGCCAAAGATAAGAGGTATTGCTATAAGAGGTCAAAGAGAATAGGCTTTGAAGGATCAAAATTTGCACAAAAGAGAAAGGACAGTGCAGGTTGGCGGAACGTGAACAAAAGTTGCATATTCAAATTTCCAGTGGTTAGTATGGAAAAGTAATTAAAGTTGAATAGGTAGCATTGGATCAGTTTAGTAAGCCCGCTCTATTTGATAACATGCACATCTGTGTTAATGAAGACATGAAATATTAATAGCTACTATTTATTGGTTGCTTATTTTGTGCTAGACAACTTAAGGCTTGCAATAATCTTATGACTATATTATCTATTCTTTTTTCAAATGAGGAAACTGAGGCTCAAGTTAAGAACAGTGGGCCCTCCGCACCCATGGGTTCTGCAACCAAGGATTCAACCAACCACGAATCAAAAATATTCGGAAAAAATTCCATAAATTTCCAAAAAGCAAAACTTGAATTTTTCACGTACTCCAGCAACTATTTACATAGCATTTACATTGTATTAGGTATTATAAGTAATCTAGAGATTATTTAAAGTATACAGGAGGATATGCATAGGTTATATGCAAATATTATACCATTTTATATTAGGAATTTGAGCATCCATTGATTTAGGTATTCAAGGGGTGTCCTGGACCCAATCCCCTGCAGATACCAAGGGAAGACTGTATCTTGCCTAAGGACACAGCTACGAGTAGTGGGGTGAGGACTCATGTCCACATGTTTTGAGTTTAAAGCCCATGATGGAAATAAGGACCAACCTATCAGGAATGAGTACTCCTAGTAAGTAGTTGTTCTAAATACCATTTCCTACTTAAGGAAGCAAAGATCTTTAGAGAAGCGGATGATTCCAGCTCTGAGACCGGAAATGTATAGGTTAAAGCTGAAACATCTTGTCATTCCAGATCACAAGGAAACTATGAAACTCCTACAGCCATGACTCTGCTGGCCAAAGTGGAATGACAATAAATATGATAACTGCAAGGGATTAAAACACATAAAATATGACTAAATGATTTTTAAAAAACTAAAATCTCATTGGTCCCCTTTGGAGGATGCTAGGGAACCACCTCCTTATTTTTAAAACTGATAAATAAAGGGAAAGAATCAAGCATTTTCCTGCCTTTCCTATACGATTTGTAGCTCTGGGTAACCAAATAGTTGATAAGGGAAAGCTTCTCTTTAAAGAAGCATCCAGCTAATAAGTGAAGGAAAAATGATAGAATTAGAACATCTCCCTTTTCTAATTCTTAATAAACTAAAGGTTCCAGGTAATGATCATCAGTGGCTGATAACATCACCAAACAACAAGAAAAAATATGACATTTTGTGCTCCCTGATGGAAAAGTACCACACATAGGAAATAGTACTGTCAAGAATAAGTTGAATCTGAATCTTATAAAGCCTACTACTAATTTATAGGAAATATGAGGGATAATGGAACATGTTAAACAACACAACAGTGATGCAATATAAAAATCTAGACTGTGAGAAATTCTACAAATGAGCTGGCTCTTCCTCACACAAGTACAAGGGAAAAAGAATGGAAAGACAGGGTGCCCAGAGATTAAGAGATACTTAAGAGCTATATCAACTGGTGTCAATGTAAAAGCAAAAAACATTTATAAGCTAATTGGGGAAATGTGAACACCAGTTGGATATTTAACAGTATTAAGGAATTGTTGTCAATGTTTTTAGGGGAGATAATACGGTTGCATATTTTACGTGATCTTATCTTTTAGAGATGTATGCTGACTTATTTACAGATGAAATATTTGATGTCTGAGAATTGATTCAAAATAATCTGTGGAGAGTGGGTCAGAGTACAGATGAAACAAGACTGGCCACATATTGATAACTGTTGAAGGAGGGAAATAGGAACAGCACTTGTCTCTACTTTGGGTGTCGCTTTTACATTCTACAGTAAAAAGTTTTTTTAAAAAATTTAAACATGCTCAGAGTCTCTCTTCCTCTGATTCATGGAGAGGGAGAGACAAAAAAATATTGAAGAGGGGAGAAGTGTGATTGGGAGCACAGCTAAAAAAAGGGGGGCTGGCTTTTCCTCCAAGGCTGAGAAAAAGATAAGTTTACACAGAGGAAAAATAGAGACCTAGTGAACTCACATCAAGTGGCCTCTAGCCTATCAGCAAAGTGAGAGGAATGTTCCTCTCCATGGAGGAAGCCCAGGGGGAGATGGAACTGGGTCTTGAAGAGGAAATGGTTTGGACCATCTGCTTTATGGAGATATTAGTGAGTTGACAAAAGGCGAGCAAATGGTAAAATTGGTAAATACGGTAACGCCATAGGTTCATGCCCCTAGGTAATAGAATTTCTTATTAGTATTCTCACTATTACACTTCACAAATATTTCTAAAAATTAGCAACCCAGCATTCTTAACTTCACCCTTAACTAGCAGGTTAGGTGGTCCTGAACTTCGTCCCTGGGTTATGAGTCAGCTTTGGTATATGGTCATAACACCTCTGACTTCTAAAGCTGGAAAACCTGACCTTCTTTATCTTCTGCTAAAGTTGGAAAAATAACTGTTCTAAAGTGTAAACCTGATCAGTTTCCCAGAGAAGCAAGGACTCCTAGGCTTTGGTTATTTATCATTTGAACTGTTGTTTTCTTGGAACAGATTTGGGCAATGGACTTAGTTAATCTGAGGAAATAGCCTTCAATTACATAAGTAAAAAGCAAACACATCACCTCAGTTCTTGCCTCTTTGACAAAACATAGTGAATGCATGTCTCTGGCAAAGTCAAAACTTACCCCTTCATCGCATTTCCCACATCCAGAAAATCATCTGTACCACAATTATTTCCTTATTCTTCAAAGCATGCTCCTTTGATGAAAATGTCTCCTAGAGAATTCCCACCATGCTTGAGATATTGCACTCTGATCTGAAACACATCACTGATCTTTACAACACACTCCTACCAGCTACACAGCTCCTGCAAACATCAGCATCCTCTTGCTCTGTGACCCACCCTTGCACCATCACCTCACACCCAAATTCTGCCCCTGCCCCCAAGCAGAAGTAGCTTGCTAGCCCTAAGTTGCTCTTGTTGGTGTTTTGGACTCTTCCTATGAATCTCAGTGGTCTACAACTAACCCCTTTAGTGTTCCTCATATCCACAATGGTCACTGAATCCTCTGAGCCTCAGTTTCTTTGTCTATCAAGTGAGAGGGCTGATAATGAACTCCAAGATCTCTATGAGCTCTGTAATTCCACAGTTCCTTGGTGTCTGTGCATGAGGTTAAGTCAGGCAAGTGAAAAAGTCTACCACATCGACTCCTTGTCCAGTCTCTTGCGTCAATGTTCTGTAGACATCCTAACAGAGTATTTCCTCATCTGAGAATTCTACAGTTGAAAGTCTGTGAAGGAAGTTCAGTTTACTTTAACAGGAAGAGTTGTTTAAATTTTTTTGTTTGTTTTTTAAGTGGATGAATTACAATCTCATCTTTGACCTTTGGGGTCTATGTCTATGACTATAGTTCTCATGAGTTTAGTTATGACCAGGAATAAGCACAGATCTTTATTATCATAGTGTAGTGGGAATTGTTTAAAATTTATTCTTAGACCAAGCCCTTGCCTGGGTCTCCTGGGTCCTCCTTACTACACCTGAGACCATCTGTGGGCAGCCTCAGTTTAAATGCATCCCACACCGGCTCTCCTTATGCCACAGCTCCTTGTGCAGTGAATACACTCCACTTGCAGTTTTTCTTGTTTACATACTAACTCAATTTTGGATGCTGTCTCAGGTACAATTTTTTTGTAAGTTGAATCAGTATCACCAAGGTCCAATAAGGAGAACAAAACCAGTTCAACAGAAGAACTTTACTATCAGGAAAGAACTAGTTACAGAGGTGTTGGAGGGGCTAAAAACAAGTGCTAATGAGGCTATGCTGAAAGTAACAACTACAAGAAGCTACTACTACCCATGGGGCCTGAGGGACAGAAAAGGGCTGGTGCTATCAGTACAAGAGCCAGGGCTACCCTGTGAGAGCTAGAACCTTGGAGAAGAAACCATTCAAAAGGAGCTAGAAACAAAACAGGGGTTGCCTGGTGGGTGAGGCTTCCAGGCAGGAGCTGGAACCACAGAAGAGACACAGCACTGCTAGACAAACTTGCAAAGCAGAGAGGAGAGAAACACCTCAGGGCCTCCCCTTCCCAAACTTCCATCTCCTGTCAGGAACTCCCACTAGCTGAACCTAATCAGAAGGCAGTGGGTGAGGGAGCCTGAAAAATGCAGAGCAGCCCCTTGGGAGTCAAGGCAGGGAAGGTCAGGAAATGGATCCAAGAGAAAACAGACAAATAACCTGTACAAGAACTGGAAAAGGAAATACAAATAACCAATAATCATAGGAAAACATGTTCAACCTCATTAGTAATCAGGGAAATGCAACTTTAAACCACAATCAGATACCATTTTGCCTCCCACCAAAAATGTTAAAATGCCAAGTGCTGATGGAGATGTTCAGCAGTGGAAACACATGTGCACATCACCGGGAGTGCAGAATGGAAAGCACATTGACATCATCTAATAATGTGATGCTGAACATACACTATGCTCCAGGAATTCCACTTCTAAGAACACATCCTCAGCAAAATCCAGCAATGTGCACAGGAGATGTGTACAAAAATGTTCACAGAAGCATTGCTGCGGACAGCAAACCACCCAGCTGGAACCTACCCAAAAGTCCACCAATAAGAGAATGGATAAAGTGTGCTTTATTCTTATAATTGAATACCATGTAAAAATGAATGAATTATACCTACAAATGCCAACACGGATGAATGTCACAGGTGTAATTTTGAGCAAAAAGGAGAAGTAGGAAAAAGACTTGAAATGATTCTATTTGCATAAAATTCAAAAACAAGCCAAGTTATATATACTGTTTAAGAAATGAATCATAGATGGGAAACTGTAAACAATGAATGATAATTCAGAGGAGTGTTACTTCTGTGTGGTAGTGAGGTGGGTATGATCAGGAGGAGGCCCCCAAGCATAGCCACTCTTTTTTAGGTATGATCTACTTTACAATTAAAAACATGACTTCAGGGGGGACCTTCAAGATGGCAGAGGAGTAAGATGTGGAGATCACCTTCCTCCCCACAAATACATCAAAAATACATCTACATGTGGAACAACTCCTACAGAACACCTACTGAACGCTGGCAGAAGACCTCAGACCTCCCAAAAGGCAAGAAACTCCCCACGTACCTGGGTAGGGCAAAAGAAAAAAGAATAAACAGAGACAAAAAGATAGGGATGGGTCCTGCACCAGTGGGAGGGAGCCATGGAGGAGGAAAGGTTTCCACACACTAGGAAGCCCCTTCACTGGTGGAGATGGGGGTTGGGCAGGGGGGAAGCTTCGGAGCCACAGAGGAGAGCGCAGCAACAGGGGTGCGGAGGGCAAAGCGGAGAGATTCCCGCACAGAGGATCGGTGCTGACCAGCACTCACCAGCCCGAGAGGCTTGTCTGCTCACCCGCCGGGACCGGTGGGGCCTGGGAGCTGAGGCTCAGGCTTCAGAGGTCGGATTCCAGGGAGAGGACTGGGGTTGGCCGCGTGAACACAGCCTGAAGGGGGCTAGTGCACCACAGCTAGCCAGGAGGGAGTCCGGGGAAAAGTCTGGACCTGCCTAAGAGGCAAGAGACCATTGTTTCAGGGTGCACAAGGAGAGGGGATTCAGAGCACCGCCTAAACAAGCTCCAGAGACGGGCGCAGGCCACGGCTATCACGTGGACACCAGCGACAGGAATGAAATGCTAAAGCTGCTGCTGCAGCCACCAAGAAGCCTGTGTGAAAGCCCAGGTCACTTACACCTCCCCTCCCAGGAGCCTGTGCAGCCCCGGGTCCCGGGATCCAGGAACAACTTCCTGGGAGAGCACACGGCATGTCTCAGGCTGTTGCAACGTCACACCAGCCTCTGCCCCCACAGGCTTGCCCTGCATTCTGTACCCCTCCCTCCCCCCCGGCCTGAGTGAGCCACAGCCCCCTAGTCAGCTGCTACTTTAACCCCCTCCTGCCTGGGTGAAGAACAGACACCAGCGGGCAATCTACACACAGAAGCGGGGCCAAATCCAAAAATGAACCCCAGGAGCTGTGCGAACAAAGAAGAGAAAGGGAAATCTCTCCCAGCAGCCTCAGGAGCAGCGGATTAAATCTCCACAATCAACCTGATGTACCCACCAACTGTGGAATACCCGAATAGACAATGAATCATCCCCAAATTGAGGCAGTACACTTTGGGAGCAACTGCAGACTTGGGGTTTCCTTTCTGCATCTACTTTGTTTCTGGTTTTATGTTTATCTTAGTTTAGTATTTAGAGCTTATTATCATTTGTAGATTTGTTCATTGATTTGGTTGCTCTCTTCCTTTCATATATATTTTTTTTTTTCCTTTTTTTCTTTTTGTGAGTGTTTATTTGTATGCTTCTTTGTGTAATCTTGTCTGTATAGGATTGCTTTTACCATTTGTCCTAGGGTTCTGTCTGTCTGTTTTTTTGTTTGTTTTTTAGTATAGTTTTTATCGCTTGTTATCATTGGTGGATTTGTTTATCGGTTTGGTTACTCTCTTCTTTCTCTTTCTTTTTTTACTAGTTTTTATTTTTTTATTTTAATAATTTTTTCCATTTTTTATTTTAATAACTTCATTTTATTTTATTTTTTCTTGCTTGCTTGCTTTTTTTCCTCCCTTTTCTTCTGAGCCGTGTGGCTGACAGGGTCTTGGTGCTCTGGCCGGGTGTCAGGCCTGAGCCTCTGAGGTGGGAGAGCCGAGTTCAGGACATTTGTCCACCAGAGACCTCCTGGGCCCAAGTAATATCAATCAGTGAGAGCTCTCCCAGAGATCTCCATCTCAACACTAAAACCCAGCTCCACTCAATGACCAGCAAGCTACAGTGATGGATATCCCATGCCAAACAACTAGCAAGATAGGAACACAACCCCACTCATTAGCAGAGAGGCTACCTAAAATCATACTAAGTTCACAGACACCCCAAAACACACCACCAGACACGTTCCTGCCCACCAGAAAACAAGATCCAGCCTCATCCACCAGAACGGAGGCACCAGTCCCCTCAACCAGGAAGCCTACACAACCCACTGAACCAACCTTAGGCAAACTGTAAAAATTACAAACACATGGAGGCTAAACCATATGCTACTAAATAACCAAGATATCACTGAAGAAATCAAAGAGGAGATCAAAAACCACCTAGAAACAAATGACAATGAAACACGACAGCCCAAAACCCATGGGATGCAGCAAAAGCAGTTCTAAGAGGGAAGTTTATAGCAATACAATCCTACCTCAAGAAACAAAAAAATCTCAAACAAACAACCTAACCTTACACTTAAAACAACTAGAGAAAGAAGAACAAAAAACCCAAAGTTAGCAGAAGGAAAGAAATCAAAAAATCAGATCAGAAATAAATGAAAAAGAAATGAAGGACACAATAGCAAAGATCAATAAAACTAAAAGCTGGTTCTTTGAGAAGATAAACAAAATTGATAAACCATAAGCCAGACTCATAAAGAAAAAAAGGGAGGAGACTCAACTCAAGAGAATTAGAAATGAAAAAGGAGAAGTAACAACTGACACGGCAGAAATACAAAGGATCATGAGAGATTACTACAAGCATTATATGCTAACAAAATGGACAACCTGGAAGAAATAGACAAATTCTTAGAAAAGCCCAACCTTCCAAGTCTGAACATGACTAATCAATGAATTTGGTAAAGTAGCAGGATACCAAATTAGTGCACAGAAATCTCTTGCATTCCTATACACTAATGATGAAAAATCTGAAAGAGAAATTAAGGAAACACTCCTATTTACCACTGCAACAAAAA
>NW_020185336.1:6509259-6513278 GCF_003031525.2 Neophocaena asiaeorientalis asiaeorientalis
TTCTCCAAAGAAGATATACAGATTGCCAACAAACACATGAAAGGATGCTCAACATCCCTAATCCTTAGAAAAATGCAAGTCAAAACTTCAATGAGGTATCACTTCACACAGGTCAGAACGTAAATCATGTAAAAATCTACAGAGAATAAATGCTGGAGAGGGTGTGGAGAAGAGGGAACCCTCTTGTACTGTTGGTGGGAATGTAAATTGATGCAGCCACTATGAGAACAGTATGGAGGTTCCTTAAAAAACTAAAAACAGAACTACCATATGACCCAGCAATCCCACTACTGGGCTATACCCTGAGAAAACCATAATTCAAAAACAGTCATGTACCACAATGTTCATTGCAGCACTATTTACAATAGCCAGGACATGGAAGCAACCTAAGTGTCCATTGACAGATGAAATGGATAAAGAAGATGTGGGACATATATACAATGGAATATCACTCAGCCATAAAAAGAAACGAAATTGAGTTATTTGTAGTGAGGTGGATGGACCTAGAGTCTGTGAAACATAGTGAAGTCAGAAAGAGAAAAACAAATACCCTATGCTAACAAATATATATGGGATCTAAAAACAGAAAAGGTTCTGAAGAACCTAGGGGCAGGACAGCCTTAAAGACTCAGACGTAGAGAATGGACTTGAGGGCACAGGGAAAAGGAGGGGCAAGCCGGGACGAAGTGAGAGAGTGGCATGGAGATATATACACTACCAAATATGAAATAGATAGCTAGTGGGAAGCAACTGCATAGCACAGGGAGATCAGCTCAGTGCTTTGTGACCACCTAGAAAGGAGGGATAGGGAGGGTGGGAGGGAGACTCAAGAGGAAGGGGATTTGGGGATATATGTATATGTATAGCTGATTCACTTTGTTATAAAGGAGAAACTAACACACCATTGTAAAGCAATTATACTCCAATAAAGATGTTAAAGAAGAAAAAAAAACACATGACTTCAGGGGTCCTAAAAGTTCATACTCCCTCTCCTTAATTGTAACTGGCAATAAAATAATAGTAACAACCACACACACTCATGCAAATTCCTGGTATCTTCACTTATGGCTACTGACCATGGTCAAGTTGTTGATACTGTGTTGTTTCAGTTTCCACAATGAGTATAATAGTAATAAATAGTAGTGAAATGGGACTTCCCTGGTGGCGCAGTGGTTAAGAATCCGCCTGCCAATGCAGGGCACATGGGTTCACACCCTGGTCTGGGAAGATCAAGGTCTGCAGACCCTCACTTTCACCCTGATTTCTCCCTCTTTTAAATACTAGACCTCCTGTTGCCTGCACCATTTATGAGGCATTTACCACGTATTTATTCTTGTATTCATCCAGCAACTCATGGGCTAGGTACTGCGAACATGGAAGTGACTAAAACAGATACAGTCACCACATTCATGGGTCCTATGGCCTGGGGAGGGAGACAGACATTCAACAAACAAGCAAGCACGTAATTATTTAATCCAGCTGTGCTAAGTGCTATCAAGACAAAGTGTGGCATGCACTGAGAACCTGTCACAGAGGAAGCTCACCTAGCCTGCAGAGTCAAGAAAGATTTCTTTGAGGAAGTGACATTCAAGTTGAGGCTTAAAGGATACACTGCTTTCTACTGTCACCATAGACAATAAATGTTTATTTAGGATCTATAACCTAGGTGGACTGTCAAGGCACATGTACTTACAGAAAAAATAGCAGCAGGAGGTAGCACCTGTACCAAGGGAACAGAATGTACCTTCTACCGATGATTGGAATCCCTGAAGGTTAGAGGCTGTCTTAGAAACATTTTATATAAAGTATGAGATTTGAGCAGGGCCTTAACTGGAAAGGTGGAACTAAGACAAGGATGGGGGAAAAGAGGAATTCTTGATAGGGGAAAATATAAACATATGGGCAGAGATAGGAAAAGGCAAGACATTTAGACAGGTTGCTTGAATCAAGGAGTGACATAGGAAAGTAATTAAAGACAAAGAGTGGGGTCGTAGAGGGGCTTGCTTTATCTTACATGGAATTTTCTTCCTTCTTTGAAGGAATGGCCTTCTTTGAGACTCTCATGAAAGCCTTGGACCCCTCCTCATAAGAAAGAAAGAAAAGAAAAGAAAGAAAGAACAAAAGAAAGAAGGAAAGATAGAAAGGAAGGAAGGAAGGAAGGAAGAAGGGAGGGAGGGAAGGAAGGAAGGAAGAAAGAAAAAAAGAAAGAAAAAGAAAGGAAAGAGCATTCATAAAGCTGCATACAATTTCAGGGGTTCACAATCCCCCTGAACTCCCATTTAGGAACCCCTGCTATAAGCAAGTAGCACTGAAAGGGTGTGAGTGAAGGAAAGGCAGCACGTTTCAGACCATGTTTAGAAGCCTTCACTTTCCTGAGAGGCTAACAGCTGTTGGCAGTGAGGTTAATTGAGAAACTATTGCAATACAATGCAAGCTAGAGCTCATACCGCCCTAGGCTAAGGTAGCAGCTTTAGGCACTCATTAATTAAGTAAACTAATATTTATCGAGAGCTCACTCTGAGACAGGCCTGGTTCTATTAATGAAGAAAAAAATATCACTACTGTCAAGGAGCTCCAAGCTGGGCAGGATCAGAAAGGTAAGCAACCACAGACGTCGAGGGAATCAGGGCAGTAGCAGATTGTCTTACCCAGAACTTGCCACTGCCCATTCCCTACAGAATTAAGTCAAAGTCTTTAATATCATGTTCAAGGCATTTCACAAAATAGCCACATCTCACTTTTCTGCTGTCATTTCCACTTAGGCCTGCATGACAGCTTCTTTCAACACGCACCTGCACCCTGCAGGGTGGCCACACGGGACTCTTGACTATCTTCTGACACTGCTTTGCCTTTTCCTGCCTCTGTTCTGTCAGTATTTTCCTCCCACCAGCTGTGCCTGGTCAAATGCCTACCCATTACCCATGCTTCAAGGCCCAACTGAGGTGTTGCCTTCCTTGAAGCTTTGTGGAGTCTCCCCATTCATTCTGCCCTGATTTACTGTGTGTGCCTCACTCTCCCCCAGTACTCAGTAAGCTGGAGAGGGCAGGGTGTCATCCTTTGATCTCATCCTGGGAAGTGCCCAGTTCCTGTGCTGACAGGTGCTGAATATATACACTGAACCGAAAGGCAGGGGCTTGGTGAGAGAACAGGGCCAAGGGAGCTTTGGGAGCCATCATCCAAGCCTTGGTGGTTGGCATTAGAAAAGGTAAACTTCCTATTCACCTCCTCCTGGAAGAATTCACCCTGTAGGGAGGGAGGGAGGCCATCCCCGGCACACACCATGTGCTCAGTAAATACGGGTTTAAAAATATAGGACATTCATATCCAGGTAACTTAGATCACCCTGTTTATAATGATGGCGGTTCCCACAGGCTGAGGATAAATTCTACTCTCACAATTACCAGTTTTGGATGCAGACTTCCACATTTCTACTGGATTATTATTGTTGCTGTTTAATTATTAAGAAAAGAGCTTACTTGCAAAAGCCAAATGGTTATAAAGCCTAATCATCCTTGGAAGTATTATAGGGTCACTCGAATAGCTCTTGCTTTCAATTCTTTAACAACTGTGGGTCGAACCTCATTGTGCCATTACCTCACCTTTGTTTGCACTATCAAAATACGCAAGACGTTGCCAAGGACGACTGAATTCTTTGGCTCGACCGCAGCTGTAACAGGATGGGTGCACATTTCCCTCTTTGGGGTACGAGGGGATGTGGGTGCCTTCCCAGGCCAACCGTGCAAAAGGAAGAAGTCATGCCTGACTGAGGGGGGCTAGGCAGAAATCAAGGTCCTAAAATGAACACTCACCAGGGCAGTGCCAAGTCCCAGCAAGGGCCGCGTCTCCTCAACTTTACTGAAGAAGCGGCGGGGCGCAGGACCCCCTCATCCGTTAGTCTGGGTGGCGCTCTGCCCTCTGACCTGGCGCTCACCACCCGCCTCCTCGCGGGGCCGCCCTTCGCAGGTGCGCAGAGCTTCTTACGCATCGTCTTCCCGCCTTGTATCCGCACCGCCCCCCCC
>NW_020185336.1:6513395-6610602 GCF_003031525.2 Neophocaena asiaeorientalis asiaeorientalis
GAGGACGTGCTGATCCGATTGGCCGAGGGCGGCGGGGGCGGGTTCGGAGCACCCGGGGAAGCCAGGGGCCAAAGCCGCTGGCGGGGCTGACTGCGCGCGTCGGGAGTGCTGGGTGCTGAGTGACCCCGAGGACTCGACTGACCCGCCCGAGCCGGCTCAGGATGAGGACGCGCTGGTCCACCCCTCTCCGTGCGGCGGAGCTGCTCATGCTGCTCCTCCCGTGCTTCGGTCTGGTGGAGCCCTCTGGCCGCTCAGGTAACCGCGGGCGCGTCCGCTCGCCGGCCGGCTAGGGACCTCGACGTTGCCAGGCCGGCTGACTTTCCTCAGTTCGGGTTAGGGCTGCGCTCCGGGGTCACGTCACCTCTGCTTTGCTAGGGGCTGGAGCCGGACAAGTGAGCCGAAGGGAGGTCCAGGGAGAAGCAGCTCCATTACCCCCCGGGGTCCCGGAGGAGGGCGGGGTGGGGCGTGGGAGCGCCGGGCTTTTCTCGTGCTGAGGGCGAGGAGTCCACCGTAGCGGAGGCACCCAGAGTCTTTTCAGAACGAGGCTCCCGCCCCTTCCTCGTCCTCTCTCCTCTAAAATCTTGCTTCCCTAGAGTATAGGGCTCCTTAACACCACCACCCCCCCCAAGCCCCATCCCGCCCATCTCGCCCCTCGTCCCTTGGTCACCTTGGCCACTCAATGTCAAGAGGAGCTTTCCACCCACAGCGCCAGAATAAGTAACGATGCCCTGACTTCGCTGCGCTCATGGTGCACATCAAAAAGCCATGTCTCCTACAGTGACCATGGCCGTGACTCTGTTATGGTGCCCTCCCCCAGTGCCTCGAGCAGCGAGCGTTTCTTCTACTTGGCTTATCAGCTCCAGACGACCGCCCCATGCCCTACCCGAGAGGCCGGTGGTCCCGCGGTGGAACTCAGGTTGCTTGCCCGGAGACCTCCTGCCTGTCGCTTCAGAAGCAGGACCAGGATCAGACACCCTTCGCTGATGCTCTGGGCAGTGCTTGCCGCACCAACCCCTTCGCAGCACCCGGAGTATGCTTTTACTTTCTCTTTTTGCCTTGGCCAAAGGTGTGCTGAGGATTTTGTTTCTTAGTCTGGCCACTTAATAGGCAATCCGTGAGCCGTCCCTACCTATTATTTCCGTCATCTTGTCTAGATGAGGAAGTAAAAGATGGTCGAGGGAGTTTTTGAAAAGCTTCAGTTTGCTTGTGGCATTTACTTTGTTTGCAGCTAAACTAAGTTACTCTCTGAGTTATAGTTTGTTCAGAGTATGAGTGGCATCGTCTTATCTACATCCAGAACTTTTTAGTTGACCTTGCTCTGATTCACACTTCTGTGTTCTTTGATCCTCCATGTTGGAAACTACCTAAAGGCCTTTACTGCTGTGAGAATTCTATTCTGCCTGCCCCATAATCCAGGGAGAAAATTTTCACCGCAGCGACTAACTATAGTCAAAACACTCTAGCCTTTCAATCACTGTACTCTTGGTTTCCATCTACATTTGCTTTAGTCTTATCTGTTTTGTCTCCCCCATAGAACTCAAGACTTCCGTAATTTTTGCAGTCTCTGCAATCCCTGGCCTTTCTCATTAACCCAAAGCAAAGAGCACCAGCTTAACGCCATTCTTCCTGCACTAGGTCCTCGCAGGTATTTGTTTTCCTGCATCCTTCCCCACCTTGAGCAGCTGCTCTGATCAGCTTACACACACCATCAGACCAGACTTGTGGCCCTATTAAGGGAAGCGCTGGAATTTTGAAACCCTAGCCCCTTGGGTAGCTTGTTGGCAGTGTGCCGGCTTCATGATGCTGGTGATGGCGTGCACTCCATCACATGTACGCAGCTAGGTTTGCGCAGGTGGTCTCCATTGCTCAGACGCTGGCGGAGTACCTCTGTGTCCTTGGGGAAATGCCAATTGCTTAGTTAACTTTTTTTGCCTCCTTGGAGGGCCAACAGCTTGAAGTAAACTAATTCTTCAGGGACTTCTGAGGTTCTCACCAGCCCACACCACCCAGTCTGAACCCCATGACTTTCTGACTGCTAGTACACTGATGTGGACCCAGGTGTCACTTCAGGACCTGTTTTTTGTTTGTTTGTTTTGGCTTTATTTATTTATTTTTGGCTGAGTTGGGTCTCCGTGGCTGCACGCGGGAGGACCTGTTCTTGAACTGGCAAATCCAGACTTCTGAGTCTCTCCTAGTGTACACTCTGTGCACACATGGTAGCAACTCCACAAAATGCTTAACAGTGTGGGCTGTGGAAGTTCCCCTGAAACTAAAAAAGCTGCAGTCTTCATCCTTCTTGCCTTCCCAAGCCATCTCTTCTCCATTTGTCTGTGGTTACAAAATGTTGAGGTCCAGCTTCTCTTTGGAATGTGCAGAACTCTTTGGTTTAGGGCTTGTAACAAAGGAGTTACTTCACAATCAGGCAGTAAGAAATAGTTTTCCTGTGATGGTCTAAAAATTCATTTTCAATTGTGATAATGCTATGTAGCCACTTCCTCTCAAACACCAGTAAAATGTTTATATAAAACGAAACATTCAAAAGTGCTGCTAGAGGTGTTGAGGCTTCTTTTCATCAACCTCTGTCTTTTAGACTTGTCCCAATATTGTATTTGTAGGTAAATATTAAAATTCCATTTAGGGCCAGTATAAAGTGAACAAGATGCCATATAGGGCTATCAATAAAGAATCAGTTTTATAAATTGCTCTGCAATCACCTTTTCAAAGTGTAATACATTTCTGATATATGTCATAGACCCTTATTAAACAAATTTTCTAAATAAATTATTTTCACACTTTCTTAGTTCTTCTTCCCACTCTTCAACCTACCCTCCCAATAGGGTCACAAGACTGGGGCAGACTGAACGCTTCTTCTTAAGGATAAAGAAAGATAGGGGAAAACATCATGAGTACAAGACTCTCCCTAGGTTATGTATTATGTACGAATGCTTACACATACATCATGTATGAAGGCTAATAACAAGTTTCCTTAAATCATATCAATAATTAATGTATTTGCTAAGTGATCACTATAGGTGTCAAGCATTGATATTACATACTTGGTTAAAAGACAGATTTAGAATGAGGCAAGTATCTATAATCACAGATGTTTGCAATTAGGTAAGAAGCTTGGCAATTCCTATTCAATGTAGCTACTCCACACCTCTCCTGTAGTCTTTCAGAGGTCCTACAAGCTTAAGTCCATGGGTGTCCTAAAAGTTAAACATACAGTAAATGGGAAAGGTTAAATTTTTTTTCTCTTCTAAAGAGTACTTATAAAGCAGCACTGTCACCTAAGTGCACATGCCCAATACAGATGGAATTCAAATGACCTAAAATTCTACTAGCACGACATAATAAACTTGTGGACATCTGTTTAAGAACAATATGCAGTGAACTTAGCACAGACCTGTAAAGCCTACAAGCCTAGAAAAACTCAGTTAGTAGAAGCATAGGATGTTAGTACTGGAAGTGACTTAGGTTTCTTATATCCACTGCTTTCATCTTACATTTGGAGATTAGAAGACCCTGAGGAGATTAACTGACTTCCCCAAGGTCTCCCAGCTAACCAATAGCAGAGGTAAGTCTTCAGTCTAGGACCCTAACTCCTTATTCCACTGCTCTTTCCACTATTCTAAGAGTTGTAGCTAATCCATCGCATTCTGCAAAGGCAACTTGGAAAATCTAGAACTCCAGATTGCAAAGGTAGGCAAAGCTGGGGTCAAAGGGCACAGAGCGAAGTGCCCAGGAAAGATTATAAAGTGCAGGGAGATTATAGGGCAAGAGAGGGGATGGTTCCAGCAGGGGTGGCCACCACCCGCTCTCCTGCAGAAGCAGACTTCTTTTTTTCTGCGGTAATTCCTGATACTTTGGAACCCAGGAGAGGTGAGAGGGAATAGGTTGGGAAAGAGGTACATCACAGTCTGATAATCTTCTAAAATAGTACATTTTCCTTTTTTTGTTAACTATCCTTCCAAGCTGTGCCCATAAAGTAGAGAATGGCAGAGTGATATCAAAGAAGAGTGAGGGATGGAAGCTGCTATCCAAACAGATCTAGCTGCAACCCTAGGCAGTATTTTAAAATACCAATTTGAAAGCAGAAATAAAGTTTTAAAGGATTTTGTTCTTGTTGTTCCTGTTGTTTCTCTTGATGCTGCTACTGCTTTTTTTTTTTTTTGCGGTACGCGGGCCTCTCACTGTTGTGGCCTCTCCCGTTGCGGAGCACAGGCTCCGGACATGCAGGCTCAGCAGCCATGACTCACGGGCCCAGCCGCTCCACGGCACGTGGGATCTTCCCGGACCGGGGCAGGTAGCCGTGTCCCCTGCATCGGCAGGCGGACTCTCAACCACTGCGCCACCAGGGAAGCCCCTGCTACTGCTATTTAAAACAAACAAAACTTCCGTCCAAAGTTCAAACTGGAATTGGACTTACTTTTATAGTTGTTATTTGCATGGTGAAATTTCCTCTCAAGGCCTTAACGTGAGAATTTTTAACTCTGCAAGCCTGTGAATTATTACTAGAAAAGGTGTTTAGTGTTAGTAAAACCACTGAATGTGAGGCTGGTATCAAAGCGAAAGTGCCTTTTGGGAACTAAAATCTTACAGCTCCTTCTGCTGAACCCTTTGGTTCATTGACAGATTGCTTACGTTTGTCTAAACTATTTCAGCTCACCAACATGAGGTTCTGTGCTATACCTTCAAAAAGTGTTTCTTTGTCGGAAAATGTTTCTTTGTAAAAGCACTGACCAAATTGTTCAATTGTGGTTTTCTGTAACAGATGTGACTCTTGCTTCACAAACTCAGGTATGCAAGAAGCATACTACTACTTTATTTTCATAAAATCAAATTAAGTTTTGTTCTGAGGTCCCATTCTACCAGATTAACAGAAATTCAGTTTCTGTCACTACTGAGGTCTTCCCCAGCTCATGCAAAACTGCCAGGGAAGCATTCAGGGAGATCCCTCCCTTTGCCCTCAGCTCACACTGATTACTTCTGAGTTTCCCGTTGTCCAGACCTACTGGGTCTTGAATCCTGTGGCTCAGGTGATTTCTGGAGCTCAGGTTTGACCTTCCCAGGCGATCCAGGTGGTCAGTCCCCACAGCCCCTCCCCAGGGGCATCCTGTCACCTTCCTGGAGGTTAAACAGTGGAGCTTGTCATAGGTCCCCCTACCGTCAGAACCCAGGCCACCATTTCCTCTCATCCTTTTATCTCACTATTCTACTTCTACCCTATTTCCTCTCAGACACATTAATGTCATATAATAATTTACTCTGCTGTAGTAGCCAAAGTGTAGGCAAGACAGAATTGCAGTCCTGAATAAGCTCAGGATAGTTTTCATTGACTACAGGTCACTTACCTAAAGAAGATGAAAACTAAGGAGCGTCTTCATCTTATTAAATAAGGGGGAGAAATAGTTCACTGAATGGCAATAACAAGTATGCATACTATTCTAAGTGCTTTACATGTATGAGCTCATTTTATCCTCACATCTACCCTATGAAGTACTGTTTTACAAAGGAGGAAGCTGAGGCATAGCAGGTAAATAACATCCTGATCACATGGCCGGTAAGTAGCAGAGGCAAGCTATAAACCCAGGCAGACTGGCTCCAGAGCCCATGCTCTTACACAACACTGAACTGCCTCTCCGGCTCTCACTGTCCTCCGACCTTGTGTAGAGCATTACAGTTTATACAGCTTGGAGGGTCTTAACAGTCCAGGGGTGCTCAGACTCTCCTTAGCAAACAGGGGCCAGGGCACATCAACCACATAATTCAGAATCCTGAAATGTCTTTTCTGCCTGTCTTGTCTCAGGTGATGATTCATTCACCATCGTTAATGAAAACACAGGCAAGTGCATCACGCCACTGAATGACTGGATAGTAGCAAAGGACTGTGATGAAACCAAGGACATGTTGTGGAAGTGGGTGTCCCAGCATCGCCTCTTTCATTTGCAATCCCAGAAGTGCCTTGGCCTAGACATTACCAAACCCGTGGATTCCTTGAGAATGTTCAGCTGTGACTCCAATGCCATGCTGTGGTGGAAATGTGAGCACAGCTCTCTGTACGGAGCTGCCCAGTACAGGTTGACTCTGAAGGGTGGACACGCCATAGCAAGTACCAATTCATCTGATGTCTGGAAAAAAGGGGGCTCAGAGGAAAACCTCTGTGCCCAGCCTTACCATGGTGAGTACTGGAGAGGCACTTTGACTCACTTGCTGCTGTATTTGGTGAAAGTGGCCTTGAACATGTACCACTGACCACAAGGAGAATCATACACTTGTGAGGGGAGTGAGCTGGTGTTTAGTTCCAGACACCGATGTCAGTGCCATTTGCTCCCTTTAACAGGCAAGGCTAGGAGAGGTTAGGTGCCTTGTCAGAGGTCTTGCAGCCATTCTGTGGCACCCTGGGATTGGAAATCTCTCCGATGCCTGAGCATATGTACTTCCTATGACTACATCCTGAACTCCAGAGAAAAGGAAATGTTAGAGTAACAGGAAGTCCTCTACACAGGATAAAAGTCAAATGATCTAGTAAAGTTGAACCTATTCTAAGTTAAAAAAGAAGAAAGAGAAAGGGAAAAAAAAGGAAATGAATTTTTTCTTGTCTGCAGATTTGGATGTAATGGAAAAACTTTAAGAGTCTTGCGGGCTTTACTTTTATTTTTGGCATGGCTATCACACTTTGATGTTTGTATTTATGATTTAACATTTTAACAGTGGACTTTTTCCTCACTTGCTTCCAAAAATAAGTATAGGAATACAGATCTTCCTCCACTAACAATGGGGTTATGTCCCTATAAACCCATCGTAAGTTGAAAATATCATAAGTCAAAAATGCATTTAATACATTTCTAATGAACATCATAGCCTGGCCTACCTTAAATGTGCTCAGAACACTTACATTAGCCTACAGTTGGGAAAAATCATCTACCACAAAGCTTATTTTAAAATAAAGTGTTGAATATCTCATGTAGTTTATCGAATACTGTACTGAAAGTGAAAAACAGAATGGTGTGTGTCAGTTGTTTACCTTCATGACTGTGTGGCTGACTGGGAGCTGTGGCTGCTGCTGCCCAGCATCATGAGAGAGGATTGGACCATGTACTGATAGCCCAGGGAAAGACCAAATTCCAAGTATGGTTTCCATGGAATGAGTACCGCTTTCACACCGTCACAAAGTCGCAAAATCATAAATCAAACCATCGTAAGTCTGAAACTGTCTTTGTTGCCTTTGGGGGAGCCGATCATGAACTTTGTTTTGAGTCTAGAGACTCAGTTATAACAAATTTCTGAGTTTAAAAAGAAAGTAGATTCATTTTTTTAAACCTCTAAATGTAAATTACCCAAGCAAATCTTTTTTTTTCATTATGTTGCTCTAACTTACATCAAATGCTGGTGCATATATATATGTATATATATTTAATTATCTAAGTCTTAACTATGCTCTTCTTTGTACATTTACATAGCTTTACAGAGATTTTCCTCTTCTCTTAAGCTAAATCTGGCCTCCCACTCTTCTTGTTGTCTGCACAGTTTTTTCTCCTAGGGGAACCTCTTTCTGTTTCCTAGTGAACATGCAGCAGCTTCTGAGATGTCAGGTTCTGCTGTTACGGGAAGCATTAGAGAATCAGAGATGGGATTTTCCTTTTCTTCAGTCCTCAACCCTTACGTAGTTGAAAAGTCTGCTTCTGCTAGCCACCTTCCTCCTAACCTTAAAGAGCAACTGCTTTCTGGATACCACTTAATGGCAAGCTTAAATTTTGTGCTATAAAAGCCTTTCTGTAACTTGGCAGCTAAGAGAAAACATGGAACCAAACAAATTGCCTTTTGAACTGGATTTGACTTGTTTCCTTGTATTTGTTCAAGGATTAGAAAAGATCATTTTCTTGGCAGGGCTCTTTCTGTCTCCTGCTCCTAATTCTTTTGAGGGACATAGTTGTAATTATAAATTCCCTCAGTCCCCAAAATGCCTTTATTTCAACGTAACTGGTTTTCTTGGTAATCCTATGTGTTTTATTTTATGCATTTATAATATTCTGCTGAGAAGGGGGCTCGTGTGCTTCACATGGCTGCCAAAGTGATCAGTAGCACAGAAAAGATTAAGAACTCACCTAGGAGACTTCCATGGTGGCGCAGTGGTCAAGAATTCGCCTGCCAATGCAGGGGACACGGGTTCGAGCCCTGGTCCAGGAAGATCCCACATGCCGCGGAGCGACTAAGCCTGTGCGCCACAACTACTGAGCCTGCGCTCTAGAGCCCGTGAACCACAACTACTGAGCCCACACACCTAGAGCCAATGAGAACAACAAGAGAAGCCACTGCAATGAGAACCCGTGCACCGCAATGAAGAGTAGCCCCCGCTCGCCACAACTAGAGGAAGCCTGTGCATAGAAACGATGACCCAACACAGACAAAAATATAATTAATTAATTAATTAATTAATTTAAAAACAAACAAAAGGAACCCACCTAGGGTGTCACCCCAGAGAAAGCTAAACAGTGCTCACCAGCGAGAGCCCATAGGCATAGAGTGTTTCTTGACCTTAGCAAATACAGTATTTGGAACACTAAATTTCCAGATAAGAAACTTAAAAATTTCTAAGAAAAGATGCATGTAGTCCTGACTTATTGACATATACCTCGAGTTTTAACATGAACAGAGGCCAGGGCCAAACGTGCCTCTTCTTCATTCCTCTCCAGGTGACTTGTACCATCGAAGTTGCATATGTCAGAAATCTACAAGTCACTCTAGAGTTGCCCTGCTTTCTTCTCCCACCATTCAAATTCAATCAAATATTAAGTCCTGGCAATTCTACTCTTTTAAATTTATGCAGTCCCTTCCTGTTCTTGGGTTGGAGACTGCTGTCTTAAGTTAGGAACTTCCCCTAGGACTGCGCTCTCAGACTCTTCATGTTGGTCCCTGCCCCCTCCTTCCTGTCTAATTGTACAGAATAAGAAAGATAAGATACCTGAATTCAACAAAATGAAGTTCAAGGTAACCCAGCTTGTTACAGCAAAGCTAAGGCTCAAAACCAGCATTGTGTTCCCCAAATTTAGCTGCTTTTTTTTTGGGCCTCTCACTGTTGTGGCCTCTCCCATTGCGGAGCACAGGCTCCGGACGGGCAGGCTATCTTTTTTTTTGGGCCTCTCGCTGTTGTGGCCTCTCCCATTGCGGAGCACAGGCTCCGGACGGGCAGGCTCAGCGGCCATGGCTCATGGGCCCAGCCGCTCCGCGGCACGTGGGATCTTCCCAGACTGGGGCACGAAGCCGTGTCCCCTGCATCGGCAGGCGGACTCTCAACTACTGCGCCACCAGGGAAGGCCAAATTTAGCTTCTTTATTTCTCCCTTGGCTTTTGCTGTATAATTTCTTTTTTTTTTACCTCTGATATAAGAACATTTATCTCTCATTGTGTCCTGGGTTACCTCTCTCCCCAACCCCCATCCTGTGTGAGCCATGTTTCTCTCAGAGAAAAATTTTAGCTGTATAAATTTTATGAATAAATTGCTCTTGACTAGCATCCAGGTATGCATTTATATCATTAAGATATCTTGACCTCACTAGCAGTCTTCAAGTTTTGAATGTTTGGTGAATCATGCAGAGGAAGTAGACTTAGTGGAGGGGTGGCTCTAGAAGTGTCTAAAGTCTGAGCAACTCAGAAGGCTGCCGAGCTCTCTAAACATTGAAACTATTTTGTCTTGTGCTACCAAAGAGTTTAATGTTAGTTTTCCAGGACTTCCCTGGCAGTCCAGTGGTTAAGACTCTGTGCTCCCAATGCAGGGGGCACGGGTTCGATCCCTGGTCGGGGAACTAGATCCCGCATGCAGCGCCATGCGGCCAGAAAAAGAAAAACGTTAGTTTTCCATGTAAGCATCTCATCTCACACATTTGTGCCTATCGTAGAATAAGCTGCTGTTTTAAGGCTGCCATCACCATAAATGCATACATTCAGAGAAGATTCTTCTCGAGAAAGCCTGTGTCTCTGGGGAGACGCTTGGGACTTAAGAGGTGCAGTAGCATCGAACAATGTGCAAGAATAAAACTAACACAGTATTGTGAAGCAGTTATACTCCAATAAAGATCTATTAAAAAAAAGAACCCTTAGTGAGTAGTTAGCATAATTTAGCTGCTGCTCTTGTGGTGGTTGTTCCATGTTATCATTCTTCAAAGCATATTGTGAACAGGAGAGCGTTTTAATTGAAGCCCAGCTTTGAGCTATGACACTAACTTGGAACCTGAGAAAGCAGCCATTGATGTCACAAGTTGTCCTTATATGTCAAGGACTCTAATCAGAGAGTCAGTTCTCATCCCTGGCACAGCTGAATGACTGAATGTTTCACTTAACTTTGCAAAAATGGGGATTTCACAAACAAGTGTAATACTTGCCCTACTGATCTTGTGGGCTTATGGGAAAGAACAAGTGAAAGTACTTTGTATTACAGAAACACAAGGTTTTACAAAAAATCCCTGATGGTTCTACAAATGATAGTCATTGTGCTCAGGGACTCTCCTTTTAAGTGCTGTAATTTGGGAAGAGAAATCGGTCATGAGCTATTGGGAGTTTTGGTATGGTTAAAAATAAAACATGCTAATAAGCAGAATCCCTATAAAATATAAGGTCAAATTACTCTTTCACAGAAGTACACTGTTCAAAACCATTTATATGTCAGAGGAAAACCCAATGTTCCTTAAAAGATTGTTTGCAAGTAAAAGCATCTAGATTACTCTTCCTTTTGCTGTACTGCTGCTTAATACATTCTAAACTGTCAAATTAAGTCTCACACTTAAGTTAAATGAACATTTGAGAATAATAAAGGATATGGAATCAAATTCTACCTTAAGCACACTTTCAAGCAAACCTATGAGACATTTTGAGGGGCCCTAATAGCCTGGTAAATGATGCTAAGATCTGATTACTATGCTTTACCTAATAGTCATTATTTGATCTGGTAACAACCACGGTTTTAAACAAATTAAGGCTATGGAAAAAAGTGAGCGAGATAGTCACAAGGTTAGCTGTTCTATAAGACACCTCTCCAAAAGAACTGTTATCAACATAAGTATTTAGCACTTCCTCCAGCATTTCCAGACGTATTTGAGGTTAGAATAATTTTTCAGTTCCTCTCTGTGTACCAGAGGAAATTGTTAAAAGGAAAAGCTAGTTCTGCTACCTTGCTGGTCACCAGCTGGTTCCATGACTGCCTAGCTGAAGCTGGTTCTTCTTTCAGAACCTGAATTACCATATCCTGCCCTCTCCAAGAGACTGCTGAGAGACTCAGCAGCCCTTCGTCCTCCTTCCTCAAAATGCACAGCCTCAGTTCTACCACCAGACTGTAAACAACAGGGCTATTTGTGCATCTCTCTAACTGCACAGTTAGTTTCAAAGTCCACAACCAGCCTCAGTGATTCCAAGGTATTTTTCTAGCCTCACTCTTACTAAAGAAAATAGAGTGTAAGTTTAATCTCAAGCGGAGCACCCCTTCTGGTGAAGTACTCTGCTACCCGCAGTAGTCAGTTGATCCTTACTTGGTAAAGCTGGAATCTTTTAGCTCTTCATCGTATCACAGTTAATGAAGCTTTACATGGATCATCTCATAGAATCTCACGAACAACCCTATGAGCCCCATATCATTATTCCTAATTTGAAAATGCAGAAACTGAGACTGATAGAGGTTGGCAAGCTTGCCCACAGACGCACAGATGATCAGTGGGGGAGCCAGCACCCATGCTCTGAATCTCCACACCGTGCAGCCTACCCAGATACTATATTCTCATACATGTGAAAACATAATCTTTCTTTCACAACAGTTTTAGAAATTAGTTAACTAAAGCTGATTATCCAGTTTTTAACTCTTCTTTCCTCTACTTTCTCCCCAACCCACAGAGATCTATACTAGAGATGGGAACTCCTATGGGAGACCTTGTGAATTTCCATTCTTAGTTAATGGGACCTGGCACCATGAGTGCATTCATGATGGAGATCACAGTGGGCCGTGGTGTGCAACCACCTTAAATTATGAATATGATCAAAAGTGGGGCATCTGCTTACAACCAGGTATGTATGGGCTGGTAAACTTCATATGTGGAAGGGAAAGGATACCATTCCTATGAGGCAAAAGGGAGAAGGAAGGGTCCATCGTGACTCAAAAATGACGAAAACAAATATCCTAGAGAAGGGGTATATATTTGAGGAAAGAGAGAGAAGTCGTGTGTAGCTAAGAACTTACTTTCAGAAGTAGGCCAGGAAGAAAACCAAGACAGGATGCTGTGATGGAAGACAAAGGATGAGGAAGTGTTCTATACCCCCAGATACCTTAGGAAGGGGAAATGGACCAGGCAGGAGCAGTCAGGAAATTGCTGTTGGCCTTTAATAGAGCAGTTTCCAAAAAACTAGTGTTCAAAGAAGATGGGTGATAGTGGACTGAGGAAGCTTCTTTTCAGATGATGGAGACTTAAGTATGTTTATTGCCTGAGTAAAGAGCAGCGAACAAGAGACAGATATCCCTATCCCTCTCAAAATTGGTGACGTTGTTCCTTTTGCTGTACCTGTACGTTGGTCAAAGCATTTTTTTCTAGTTGCTTCTTACTTGAAGCAAACTCTTCAGGGTGTGCTAAAATATTCATTGTTCTTTAGAAAGAGAGACCAAAGCAGCCGCTGCGTCACTATCCGGTATATAACCGAGACATATTTTCTCGATAATCTGGTGAGAATCACAGGGGATCATGGTACCTGACATGTGATGGGTGCCTAAGAAATATTTTTTAATGGGCAATAAGTTAAGAGAATCTACAGTAAATAGAAAGGAAAGAGCTCCAGGCCTAAGTAGTAATAGTTATTACTTAAAGTAGTAGTAGTTATTACTTGGCACTGCCGAGTGTCAGGTACCATTCTGAGCATTCAGCCTTTCTTAACTCATTTAATCCTCACACAGTTCTATAAAGTAGGTACCATTATTTATCACCATTTTACAGATGAGCAACGTGAGGCACAGGGGAGTTAATTCATTTGCCTAAGGTCACGTAGCTAATAAATTTCAGAGCTAGGATTCAAACCCAGGATATCTGGCTCTGAAGTCCTTGCCTCAAATAACTGTACTATCCTGCCTTATTCAGTAGTCAATCTGGTGGTGTTAGTAATACCACCACCGGAGCTCAGCTCTCCTTAAGGGAAGCTGAGCTTCAAACTGCAGAGTCCTAAGCAACTTGAAGAAATTATATTGAGCCAATGGTTCTCAAACTTCAGGTTGCAACAGAATCACTTGGAGAGTTTGTTAAAATACAGATTTCTGGGGCCTTGGTTGATGAAATAGCCTGTCTGGGTCAGACCATATTTGTGTGGAGCCGGGTGGAGATCCCAGGATTCCTGACCCTTATTCCCCTGTGTATTTATCCCATTCTACCTTGCTACCTTGACTGACATGGGTCTTGGTGCCTTTAGCCTACTTTGGATGGAAGGGGGGATTGTCAATGCATTCATGTGACTCCCTTTCTACAGAAGAAGCAAGATTGTGAGTTTCTCAAACCTGAGAACTGCCAAACCATGGAGACTGTATTTTATAGCAAACACACTGCCCTCCTGCTGAAAGTTTCCAGATTTACAAGTGTTGGCCTTAGTGGTAACAAAGAACCTTTAGGCAATGCACTTGCAAATCCACCTATTTTGTTTTTACCAAATATCAGAACAACCTCTGTTGTTATTTAGGACATTCAGAAGTGGCTGAAGAAGCAGTATATGCCATTCAGAAGATCAACAACACCAGACTTAGACAACAGTACTCTGGTTATAGCTTTGCCACAAACACCCCTATATCTTTGTTCCTATCTGTGAAATGAAGACATGACACAAAATGATCTCTAAGGGGCCTTCCAGCTTGAGAGTCCATAAGTTTGACTGGTTATGGGAGACCCTTTGGAAAAACCCCAAGTGAAACCTGGGATACGCTTGACATAAGTTATGTTGGTTTTTTCTTCTTGTTGGGAGCACATAGGAGGCTGTGAGTATATTTTTGAGCTAGTTGTATCAAGACCTACAAATCTTGTCCCAGAAAGAGCTTGAAGGTTCTTCATCTGAAATTATACATGCTTTTTAGATATTTGTTAAAGAAAATGATGTTCACATGCGTATCTGTAAGTTTATAAACACATATATGCACATATATATGTACATATAGATATACAATGCATGTATAATGATAGTTATATAATATTTGTCGTATATTAAATCATCTATTAAAATATTAAGGAGAAAATGGACTGAGTTTCCCAAATAAGGTATCACTAGGCTTTAAATCTTGGGTACTTAAGCAGCATGTCTAAACACACACATATGCATATCCAGTGGTTTCACTGCAGGCCATGAGCAAACCCCTCTGCAGTCTGCCACCATCTTTAGGTGAGCTCAGGGGTTGAGCACAGTTGAAGACTCCTACTTTTAGGCAGAGGGTAGGCATGGGCTAAAACATGGCATTGTAATTGATGGGGGTAAAGGGAGGGTAGAAGATAGGAGAGTGGAAGCTTTAGCCAGCCTAAGTCATTTCCTGTCCTATGACTTCAGTTTTTTTGTGTAACCAAAGAATCAAAATGTTGTCCAGTAGAACAATAACAGCCTCCATTTTAGCATATCCTAAGAGTATGCAAATTGAATGGCAGTATTTGTAAGCATTCTAAGTAATAGACAACATTGTGCCCTTACTTTATGATCACTAACGTATCTTTTTATCAAAGAAAATGGCTGTGAAGATAATTGGGAAAAGAAAGAGGAGATGGGAAGTTGCTACCAGTTTAACACTCAGGCAACTCTTTCTTGGAAAAAAGCTTATGTTTCATGTCAGAATCAAGGAGCTGACTTACTGAGCATCAACAGTGCTGCTGAGTTAACTTATCTTACAGGTAGGTTTCAGTTGCGTGTGGTAGAGCAAATTGCTGTGATTGTAAAGGTGCTGTCTGCCTTCTGTTTGCATATTTAGGTATGTTGTTTTCTGCATATATTTATCTTTTCTCGGGATTTAAACTTCAACACCAAAGCCCACAAGTAAAAAATACTGAATATAATCCTATTCTGTCTATTGAAAATGCGTCTCATGATAGAGACCAAGAGAGGTTAATATTCAGAAAACTATGTGAGGTAGCAAGATTAAACTGCTACCTGAAGCCTAGGTGAAAGGATTTGAAGAAAGGTAAGCATTAAACTCTTTGAACATTGAATGGTAGAGAACTTGAGGAAGGTGGAGAAGGTGGCTGAGTCAGAGTAGATCACCTCAGTAAAAAATCTTCACACTTGAATAAATGAGTTCAGTTCCACATCCGTAGATTCAACCAATCATAGATTGTATAGTTCTGTAGTATGTATTTAGTGAAAAATCTGCATATAAGTGGACCTGCATAGTTCAAACCCATATTGTTCAGGGGTCAACTATAATTTAATCATCATTACAACACCATAAGACAAGTATTTTTATCCCCACTTACAGATTCGGGATTGATGTTTAGAAATAATATACCCAACATCTCAGAGCTATGAAGTACCAGAATTGGGATTTGAATATCAACATGTCTAACTCCAGAGCCCTTGCTTTTTTACTATAGTACTTACTCCTCTTACATATCTTTTTTTTCTTTGTTTTCATCATTAAAAGTCTACTGGACTTTTACATTCCCACCAACAGTGTAAGAGGGTTCCCATTTCTCCACATCCTCTCCAGCATTTTTCATTTCTTGCCCTTTTGACAACAGCCATTCTAACAGGCATGAGGTGATGTCTCATTGTGGTTTTGATTTGAGTTTCCCTAATAACTAGCCATGTAGAACATCTTTTCACATGTATGTTGGCCATCTGTATGTCGTCTTTGGAAAAATGTCAATTCAGATCGTCCGCCCATTTTTCAATTGGGTTGTTTGTTTTTTGTTGTTGAAATGTATTATGAGTTCTTTGTATATTTTTAATATTAACTGCTTATAGGATAAATGACATGCAAATATCTTCTCCCATTTGGTAGATTGTCTTTTTGTTTTGTTGATAGTTTCCTTTGCTGTGCAGAAGCTTTCAGTTTTATATAGGCCAGTTTATTTACTTTTGCTTTTGTTTCTCTTGCCTAAGGAAACATATCCAGAAACATTGCTAACACGGGTGTCAAAGAACATACTGCCTATGTTTTCTTTTAGGAGTTTTATGGTTTCAGGTCTTACATTCAAGTCTTCAATCCATTTTGAGTTGATTTTTTTGTGTGGTACAAGATAGTGGTCTAGTTTCATTCTTTTGTACGTGGCTGTCCAGTTTTCCCAATACCATTTGTTGAAGAGACTGTCCTTCCTCCATTGTATGTTCTTTGCCCCTTTGTTTTAAATCAGTTGTCCATATATTCATGGCTTTATTTCTGGGCTCTCAATTCTGTTCTTTTGATCTATACATCTGTTTTTCCTGACAATACTCTACTGTTTTAATTACTATAGCTTTGTGGTAAAATTTGAAATCAGAGAGTGGCTACCTCCAGCTTTGTTCTTCTTTCTCAGGATTGCTTTGGTTATTTGGGGTCTTTTGTGCCTCCAGGTAAATCTTGTTTATATAAAATTTTGTTCTTTTCCTGTGAAAAACGTCTTGGGGAGAACTTGAGAGTATTGTGTTAAGTGAAATTAGTCAGACGGATGAAGACAAATACTGTACGGTTCCACTCATGTGAAATATTTAAATAAAGAAATGAACAACCCAAACCAAACAAAAACAAACACTTAGATACTGAGAACAGAGCAATGGTTATCAGAGGGGAAGCAGGAGAGAAGTGGGTGAAATGGGTAAAAGGGGTCAACTGTATAGTGATGGATGGAAACTAAAATTTGGTGGTGAGCACGCTGTAGTGTATACACAAGTTGAAATATAATGTTGCGCACATGAAACTTCTGTAATGTTATAAACCTGTGTAACCTCAAAAAAAAAGTCTGCTGGTCTTTTGTCATGCTTTTCGGCTTAAGCTTTATTCAGACCTCTTTCTTATAGTTTTAACCATTTCCTGTGTTGTTCGGGACTTAAATCATCAGACGTCTTGAATAGAAATCTGTCAAAGAAGCATAATGGGCTAGTGTTTGGCAATGGAATTCTATTCCAGACCCCGCTGAAACCTTACAAAAAATATTGTTGAGAGTAGACAGGGCCAATAAATTTAAGTCTCCCAAAATACTGACATTTGGAAACTGATAGCTTCAATGAAGGAAAAAGGTGTCAAAGTGTGACTGTCAACACCATACCAAACAATCTAATGATGCATTTAGAGGAATAAATGTTGCAGGGTTCCTTTATGCATCAGTTTTCTTTAATAACACATAAAAGTGAGACAATGTGTTAAAGGACCCAGTTTTCCCCTATCCCTGGCCAGACACTCCCCACAGTTTTTGCATATCACTAATTTTAGAGGTACAGCCCTTTCTAGTGATCCAAGCTTCTCTTTCACTGTGAGTGCTCTTTAGGGATATCAGTATGCCTAATTATGATTGCTGGTTTCCTAAGGCCTAAGAAAGCTGTACTTTAACATCTGGAACATTTCTTGAAGTCCCTATTAATATTGTGTCCCTTCCCTGAAAACTACCATGTTAAACAGTGGGCTAGGAACAGTGAGGCCCACGAAAGTGAATCAGAGATTTTGTGATCAAAGTGCTTGATCTAGTCAGGGAAATAAGAGTTGTACCTACGCAGAGGATAGTGGAGAATGTTATTCCCAAAGGACCTCAGGGTTTCGCAGCTAGTAGTTAGGTGGGACTAGGGAATTTGCTGACAGAAATACAGCAGAATCAGCTCTCTTGATGATAAATCCCATGCAGTCTAAAAGAACTTTCTTTCTCTTTTGTGCCTGCCCTGCACCTAATTAGTTTGTTTCGATTTTGTTTTACTAATACAGGGACCTACGGTGGGGATTTGGTTTCCTCAGCCTCGCTGGATTCTATTTGAGAGTCTAATTTCCTATGGCTCTGGCCTTCCCAGGGACCTGTAACCACAGATTCAACCCCAGAGCTCAAGGGAGGACTGAGAGTCCCCAGAGCAGGAACAACACATTTCAATTCTTTCTAATTTATCTCTGGCCTCAGGGGCTGCTCACTTTGAACTACCTTGATAGTGACCCAAGGCTAGAACACTCCTAGGTCAGGGCTCCTGCTGGCTGTGGCCTTTCTGATGTTCATCCCAGATGCATGACCATTATCAGGCCCTGCAGTTTCTCATTGTGGGAAGAGGAATAGAAATATAGGGTCATGTCGGAATAGGGGTGTTGGGAACAGTCAAGAGTATCTAGCTCATTGGACTCGTCCATTTGATTAGATATAGGAACTTAACGCTAGCGATCATCTGATTCTTGATGGCAAAGATGGGCATTGATAGAGTCTCAAATTGGTCAACGCCCTGCCAAACAATCTAATGATGCATTTGGAGGAATGCATCATAGCTTTCCTTGCCTGGACTCTATGAAGGAAAAAATCCAGCTCCAAATTGTCCAGGCCATATAAGAAATCCCTGCCCTTTGCATTTGCCCAACCAGGGCCCTTAAAATTTATCACACCCACCTGGCACGAGACACATAAAGAGCAGTCACAATTTTAAAATCTTACGATTCTAGTGAAGAATAAGTCATCATCAATACAGATCACAAATAGAACATTGTGATGCAGTAAACAAGAGCCTGACACCCTCCAAACATCATTGCGTTCCACTGTAAATGTGTACTTGTCGTGTGCAGGTGAACGATAGGATTATTCATAGGAAGCAGTAGGATTATTCAGACTTCCTGCTGGGGGATATCTGGAAAGTCTTCATGGAAAAGAGGACATTGAACTTGGGATAGATGGGAAGGATTGGTCCTCTATAGTATCCCTGGTTAGAGATGAATGAAAGGAATTCCGAATGTCAGGGTATGGTTGAGTCTGGAGTACCATCAATATGTCATAGTTCCCAGGACTTCTTTAGGAATGCTGGAAAATCAATCACATTTACTAATGAAGAAAGATTTCGATTAGAGTAATTCCTCAAGGTCTTGCTATGCCAGTGCTGGCAGCCTTCGCTTATGCTAACAAGGTGAAAGAGAAGGATAAATCCAGAGTTCCCTTCAGCATTCTCCTCAAGCCATCTACCCAAACATCCACCTTCTCCTTCCTTAGTAGAGAGAGTATCCTTGTCATCTATCTCCTTGAGAAAAGTGAGGTGAACCCTTAGTTTGTCACCCTCACACTTACAAATTTATCTATACTGTTATTTCTCCAGCTCGTTCAAGGTTAACTACTTCCTCCAAGCTCATTGTATCCACATCAACTGTTTCTTCTATCTCTTATACTTTTATCGACACTCACTCTATTAACTCTTCCCCAGTAGACTATAAACTTGTTTAAACTTCTACCATTAAAAATGTTTTCCCTAGACCCTGAAGCCCTCCCTCTATCTTTCACAGTGAAGCTCCTGGAAAGCACAGTGTATCCTTAAAATTCACTTTTTTTTTTTTTTTTTTGGGGATCACACCGCGCCACCAGGGAAGCCCTTACAATTCACTTTTAACCTCACATTTATTCCTCACTGGAGTGATAATTGGGCCTCTGTCCTACCACCCTCTTCCCAGACTCCTGCCCATCCCTTGGATGTTGGTGTCCAGGTTACTGCTCTTGGCCGCTTTTGTCTTTGCTCGTGCTATTTCTGCTTTACCCAGGGATTCTCCTCCACTCCCAGGTGTCAGTTACGGTGAAGTTACTTGTTTTAGGCATTTGGGTTCTAAAGTGTGAAAGTAAGGCAAAAATTACATAGAGTCAAAATTACCCTCAAAGAGCCCTTAAAGTATGGATATGGTTCTCTGCATGCAAATCACACAGATATATCTGATATGTATGATGGAACAAAATCCATACTTTAAGAATTATTTATATTTATATAATATATATGTTATGTAATATAGAATTGTATTTTATATTTATATATAGAGATACATGAATTATATATATAATACTATAATATATCATACAGAATTCTCTGGGAGGAATTGAGAAACTGTTATCATGTGTTTTATTGCTGGGAATATTTCAACAAATTTATAGAGATTCCAACCTGTTAGCTCTTCCTGTTTGTCAACATCATCTTTGTCTTCTGTAGACCATTTCATTAGTTGCTTTATCTCTTCTACCTGGCCTTTAATATCTTCAAATTCTTTGTGATGTCGATAAAGTCTCACCAGGTTCTTGAATAATGGTATTGACTTCCTTGACAGTGGTGTGAAAATCCTTACAATTGTTCGCACATTCTTTTTTTAATACACATGGCCCCATACGACAAGCATGACTGCATCCATTGCTTGTGAGCATGTGCACATTGAGTGGCATATCAGCACTTAGCTTCTCTATTTAAAGTATTTCTGCTTCTCTTTTTCTTTTATGCTAATGTCATCTAGTTGTCAAATAATAAATTTGAATGATGCATCTCATCTGTAACACGAGTGTGTGTGTGTGTGTGTGTGTGTGTGTGTGTGTGTGTGTGTGTGTGTCCCATTCTGTATCTCCAGCCTTAATGTCTCCTCTGGACTCTAGAGTTGTATATCCCTTGCCTAGCTCAGTACATATTTCTGAAACAGTACTGGTTACACGTCACCATTTGGGGATCCATATCTGTGTCCTACTAGATTGAAATTGTCATGAGGGCAGGACTTTATCATTTTGGTTTTTATGTCCTTAGTACCTGGCAAATGATATGTGCTTAACGAATTTAAACTGTCAGTCTGGAATATAATCAGACCTTCAAAACTCAGATATGTATTGGAAACTACTTTTTCTATATCAGTACAAGAGGGTTAAAAATAGATAGTGAAACAGCTACTCTGAGAAAATTCTGTTCTTACTAGAAGAAAGGGAATTGGACAAGCTAATGGGAAAGCAGCATTGAATTAACTTAGCAGCCTTTGGGTTTCTCAATAGACTGCGGTTTTGTTGCCTCTCAGCATCACCTGCCTTTGTTGGATAGACAGCCACCTACAGGGTTCCTGCCTCATAATCAAGGCCTTCAGATATTTTTGCTATTAGTAAAAACTTAAGTCTGACTTAGATAGTAACAGGTAATTTTGTCACTTTTTTAAAATGTGTAATTCTTACAGAAAAAGAAGGCATTCCAAGAATTTTCTGGATTGGTTTAAATCAGCTGTACTCTGCTAGAGGCTGGGAATGGTCAGACCACAAGCCATTAAACTTTCTCAACTGGGACCCAGGTAATTGCTCCCTCTTCCGCTTACTATGCACAGAGCACAAGCTTCAAAAAAAATAAGAGCTTCCCATCCCCTGAGAGCTTGTACAAATTTCAAACCTTATTATGGTTACCTCTCAGAAGAATATTCTTTCCTACACCCTTGTGATACCATTATAGGCAAGTTGACCCCCAGCATGGGCAACTGAGCATTTGTCCCTAATCTTTAGAGTGACCCTGCATTTTTAGATAGGAGCAGAATGAGCCCCACTACGTGGCCCAGGAACCATTCTGTGTCTCTAAGAGGACTTGACGTGTCCATGACTGACCCATGTTGTGTTTCATCTGCAGCTTAACTCTGATATGGAAATAGTTCCTCAAACTCTTGGTGTCTTCCACTGCAGCACCCAAGTGCTGACAACATAATGGTTATATTTTAATACACAAAAAAAGACCTTAAAGAAAATTTTATACTAAATAAACAAACCCTAACTCACTAACTAGCCAAAATGCCTTTTTTCCCCCTGGAAAGAAGGTTTAGTTACCTTTTTAAAAAATAAAACCATAGGCTTCTGACAAATGTAGAGTGTAAAAGTTAACACTAACTTCAGTACCAAGATATTCTGCATACATATAAGAAAAACAAGCACAAGAAGATACCAATACATGGGGCATTTTAGTTAATGAAATTTTATAAGTAGTAAATAAATTTTCTATTATCTCAGTAAATAAAATCTTTAAAGAGAATTTAATCTTAAAGCCTTAAAGGCATGGCAGAATCATAAATCGGTATTTTTATTGTGTAGGGTAGCAAATTAAGAGCTCCTGACCACAAGATACGACATGCAAGTTGGTTTGGGGCAGAGGTTTGGTTTTGGGTTTGGTTTTTTAAATTAACTACAACAGATCAGAGTCCTCCTCCCCCCCCCCCCCCCGCCCCCGCCATATCCTGTATTTAAGAAGACATAGGTAAGCACGTGATTGTCCGTTGCAGCTTAAACATTTCAATTTAGTTGAAAGTTTTAACTATTTTATGAGTCCCCCTAAAAGCAGAAAATTAGGAATACAAGTTATTTTTTCTAACCACCACCCTTGCCCCCAACCTTCTTCTTTTAACTCTTTGAAAATCCTGCTGTTCAAGATGTGCCGAGTGCACCTGTAATTGGCAGATCAAGCTGTGCGAGAATGGATGCCGACTCGGGTCTGTGGCAGAGTTTTTCCTGTGAGGCTCAACTGCCCTACGTCTGCAAGAAACTGTTAAATAACACAGTGGAGTTGACAGGTACCTTTCTCACTTCCTCCAACAAAGAGGTCCCACAATTACAGTTTTGTGAAGTCAAGTGAATCCAGTTCAGATACCTGTTTTCCCCCTTCCTTCACCTGATACTGCCAGTGCAGGGGAGTATTTGGTTTTGAACCTGTGGTTAGATATTGTCAACTCCACATGAGTAAAGCTTTGGTTTGGTGTATGCCCATGAGAAGGTAGAGATATTCTAGACAGGAAATATATTTCTGTTCACAGGTGGCTCTTCTTTCTCTAGAGCAGAGTGGTTCCCCAGACCAAGAGCATCAGCTTCACCTGTACCTGTAAGAAATGCAAATTTTTCAGGACCTACCCCAGATTTACTGAATCAGGAACTCTGTGGGTGGGAACCAGCTATCTGTGTTTTAAAAAGCCTTCCAGGTGATTCTGATACACACTCAAGTTTGAGGGCCACTGCTTTAAGGCCAGGTCTTACATATTACCTGCCTCTGTGGGAAGTAAAAAATGATGGACACGGGAATGTTCCCACCCCCTTCCCCACAATGCCCACCCCTTCTTTGCCCACCTCTCTCTCCTTCTTTGCCAGACTAGTTCTTTGTGTTGCTAAGTCAGGTAGAAAGGAGGGGTGCAGATGGACAAAATATGTACACAGAGGGGGTTTTTTCCAGGGAGTTCGGGGATAAGAGAGACACAGGACAGCTGCAACTTCTGAGCTGCAGAAAAGTTTAAAAGTTTGAAAGAAAAATCTTTGTAAGAATGGAGAAGAGAAATGCCCTACTGTCTTTCACAGCGCCCGCCGTATACCTGGTATTTGATTAAATCCTCACTGAATAAGAAAAACTAATACTTAAAACTGGGAGGAGAAGAGGAGGTTTTAAAATGTCTTGCTTTAAGGAATGTTGGGGGAAGAGAATAAAGCATAAAATTTCTTATCATCCAAATAGGAGCATAAAGCTATATTTTAAGTTTAAAAAATAATAGGGGAAAATGAACATTTATCTTCCAAGTTGATTCAAACCAAATTTAGTCCATACGATAAAAGGCATAGCAGAAAAAACAGCACAAATGAAAATAAACCAGGATGACTAATGATAGATCAAATAAATATCCTGTAGTATCAGTTGTTAAGTAAATCAAGATGCTTCCACATGATTGAACAGTATGCATTTATTAAAATAACTGTGCCAGCAGGAAAATACAAAAAGCAGAACAAGGGGCTTCCCTGGTGGCGCAGTGGTTGAGAGTCCGCCTGCCGATGCAGGGGACATGGGTTCGTGCCCGGTCCGGGAAGATCCCACATGCTGCGGAGCGGCTGGGCCCGTGAGCCATGACCGCTGAGCCTGCGCGTCTGGAGCCTGTGCTCCGCAACGGGAGAGGCCACAACAGTGAGAGGCCCGCGTATCGCAAAAAAAAAAAAAAAGCAGAACAAAATCATATGCCTCCCTATCATTTTAATCTTGTAAAACTATGTATTCATAGAGACAAAGACTAAAATATGAAAATAATTATTTCAAGTTCAATTATGGGTGTTTTTCCCTCTGTTCTTTTATTATAATTGTAAAATATCATAATAATAAGTGCTATTTCAGAACCTTAAAGCTAATTGAGTTATTTTACAAGTGTGAGAAGCTGAACCTGAATTTTATCGTTTAGTAAAAATCAAACTGTCCACATTTTTACGATGCTATGTTTTCTTATAACAAACATTCCAAGTGGTCCGAATCCATGAAGTCTGAAAAGCCAAACTGTTTTCTAGTTCTTTTAAGAGGGGTAGGTAGAAGTATTTTGTATGGTTTATACCTTGCTCTTTTTCTCTAATCTTTCTTGACCATCACTTGAGTGAGTTTTATTATAGTCAAAACAAAGAATCCCTCATTCCGTGGACTGTAGGACTAGCAGAGGGGAGGAAAGAAGAGGTCCAGAGATGCCCTTTTCCTCCAGTGATGCCATTTCTTGGGTGTAAAGTGAATAAATGTTTTATTATGTTCCTTAAATATCTGCCTGCTCTCTGTTCAACAGTGAGCATTAATGCACATTCCTTTGCTAAGCTGACCATACATGAAAAGGAGGCTCAACTTCATAATCTCTCAGTCAGAGACTGGAGGGGAACCTCACAAATCCCATACCCAGGAAGAGATTTGTGAACAACTGGCTTACCCCACACTTTTCTTCTGTCTACTAGGACTAAGGGCAATCCCTCTTTAAATAGTCTGTGGCCCGCCATGTAGCACATTTGTATCACTTTAAAGTCACATTATTATCTGAATCCCCGCAGTCACTCTTATGATGTTATGTATACATTAGGCACCACAAAAATTCATGTCACTGTACCATCTGACATCACATTCTCCAGTTTTCCAGAAGCCTTATGATTCAAGAAAGAAGAATTTGCAATTCAATATTGAAGAATTTAAATATTGATTCAAAATAGATGTGTCTTTACTGGAATATAAATAGCTTCTTTTCCTCCAGATGTTTGGACATACTCAGATACCCGCTGTGATGCAGCAGACTGGCTGCCAAATAATGGATTTTGCTATCTGCTGGTAAATGAAAGTGATTCCTGGGATAAGGCACATATGAAATGCAAAACCTTCAGCAGTGACCTCATCAGCATTCATTCTTTAGCAGATGTGGAGCTGATTGTCACAAAACTCCATAATGGGGGTAAGTTTTTAAGATATCCTCTTTGAGAGGTTTAAAACATTTTAAAGTATCCCTGTTTTCAGATTCTTAGCAAGAATGAAAAGCTTATAGTTTGATCCTGTACATCAGCACTGTCTAATAGAATTTTCTGCAGTGATGGAACCGTTCTATAATCTGTGCTGTCCAATTCAGTAGCCACCAGCCACTTGTGGCTTTTGAGCCCTTGAAATGTAGCTAGGGCGACTGGAGAACTGAATTTTTACTTTCATTTCATTTTAATTGATTTACAGTTTTAAATAGCCGCATGTAGCTAGCAACTACCAACCTGACAGTACAACCATTGATTGAATAATTTCCCTCTTCTCATAAGCTAAATGCTGTTTAAATTACTCCCAACACTTAAGTGATGATTGTTTCACTTTTATAATTATTTGAAAGCTGAAAAATGAAGAACAAAACACTAGAGAGCCAGTATTAAGACCTCCTCCTAGGATTCACCCATAGTAATAGTAAGTACTAGATACCTATTCTGTGCCAGCATGGTGCCAGTTGTTTTACCTGGGAAGGCAGTATAGTCATTCCATGGCTGTGATGGACAATATCCTTATTCTAATTGGAATATCTATGACTGTATTTGTAGAGTTTCATTATTTCTCATAAAACAAGGTTTATCTAAACCAGGTATCAGGAACATCCAGCCTACAGGTCATAGTACAGCTGTTCCACCTGTGTACCCTACCTGTATAAGTGACCTGAAAAGCCCTCATCCTCGGGCCTGCCTAACTTATCAATACTTTTACAGGTTAATTAAGAATACCATTTACTGAATTCGAATTTTAAAAGAAAAAAAATACCGTCAAGGCTCCTAACACCCCATATCAGAATGTAAAACTCAGTAGCAGTGTACATATTGAAGTATGTAATTGAGTAACCAAACAATTAAAACATTTTTCTTTTAGATGCCAAAGAAGAAATATGGACAGGCCTTAGGAACATAAACACACCAACTCTATTTCAGTGGTCAGATGGTACTGAAGTTACTCTGACTTATTGGGATGAGAATGAGCCACATGTTCCCTACAATAAGACTCCCAGCTGTGTTTCCTATTTAGGAAAGGTAGGAAGCCTCCTCAAGTTTATTTATATCCTTATTGTTATACCTGAAAATCTAATAATAATAATAAGATGACTTTGGTTGGGATATTTGTGTTTAAGCTGGGAAAGAAAATAAAAGGTAATAACACTGTAGACTGTCTTTCCAGTAGCTCCTGAGAAAAGGTAAATAAAGCAATTACTAAAGAAGCAACCCAATTCCTGTCTGAGAGTATCTTCTCTGGTGTGAAACCGATCAAGAGAATCCCTTTAGAGCTCAGATTCTTGTGCCAGATTGCTTCTGATAAGCTGCTTTCTCTCAATACCACCAGTGTGATATTTAGCAGATAGCCACAATTTAACCTGGAAAATCCCATCTTCTCATGTTCAGATCAAAGTAAGCCAACTTTGAGAACTGAAAAACTAGTTTTGTTAAAAAATTAGGTCTGACTTTGTTCAGAGAATATCTTACTCCTATAGAATGCATAAATGTTTACTGAGCATGCTTTGGACTTTCAGAAGAGTCCAAAATAAACTATTGAGCCGAAAGGACATACGTATCTCTATATTTTCGTTTGTAACACTTTCCTGTGGACTCCTAATTGTTTAGGAGGCCAGACGTGTCACTCAGACTTCTAGAGAGACTTAAGTGGAAGCCATAAATGGTAGGGCTATTTAGAAGTGTTTCAATAGTAAAGATGTTTTTAGAAAGGTGTAAAGCTGAATTTAGAAGGGTGTCACATTTAATGCTCTATTTAAAAGGGTACACAGGATATCTTTAAAAGAGTATCAAAGATAGAAATGAGGTCCCATAGGCCAGAGTGAACTGATGGCTTATCTAGACAGCTTCCAACGTTCAAAACTGACCCGTATCACAGTTGACTTACTAAAATTTAATTCAAAGAAAGCAGAGTGACTTAAGCAAAATCAATGTTAAGTAGCACATTTGAAAGCTGGAACTTTGACGTCTAGACTGAAGTAGAGTTGGCAGAAACTTTGATTCTAAAATTCTTAGGGAGTAGCTATTCTAATCACCATCATCATCTTAAATATGAGGAAACTCAGACAGGGAGATTAGGTGACCTGCCCCAAATTTTCTTTTGTTTGTTTGTTTAACATCTTTATTGGAGTATAATTGCTTTACAATGGTGTGTTAGTTTCTGCTGTATAACACAGTGAATCAGCTATACATATACATATATCCCCATATCTCCTCCCTCTTGCGTCTCCCTCCCACCCTCCCTATCTCACCCCTCTAGGTGGTCACAAAGCACCGAGCTGATCTCCCTGTGCTATGTGGCTGCTTCCCACTAGCTATCTATTTTACATTTGGTAGTGTATATATGTCCATGCCACTCTCTCACTTCATCCCAACTTACCCCTCCCTCTCCCTGTGTCCTCAAGTCCATTCTCTACATCTGCATCTTTATTCCTGTCCTGCCCCTAGGTTCTTCAGAACCATTTTTTTTTTAGATTCCATATATATATGTTAGCATACGGTATTTGTTTTTCTCTTTCTGACTTACTTCACTCTGTATGACAGTCTCTAGGTCCATCCACCTCACTACAAATGACTCAATTTCATTTCTTTTTATGGCTGAGTAATATTCCATTGTATATATGTCCCACATCTTCTTTATCCATTCATCTGTCGATGGACACTTAGGTTGCTTCCATGTCCTGGCTATCGTTGCCCCGAAGTTTTTTAACCTGTGGACAAACTGGCTGTGTCATATGGAAGAAGACTAGAACTCTGGCAACCCTGTGGGCTGGGTTCTTCTCTCTTCAACTTCTGTATAGTGTCCTTTGGTGGTTTTATTGTCACACTTATAAGAAAATGAAATTCATCCCCACTGTGACCTTGAGGTGATGCTGAAGTAACAGGCTTCCAGGTTTGTTGGGTAGCATTTTCTAGGAGTATGTTCTCAGATTTAATCATTCATTTATATTCATTTTCTCCCCCTCCCTTTCCTCCTTCCCTTCCTCCCCCTCTCCCTCCCTGATAGTTGTGGGAAGAAACTATCTTGATTTAAGATAAGAGTTCAATTCTAAATATGTGGCAAATAATTTCTCTTGTGGGAAAAATTATTTTCTGTTTTTTAAAAGCTAGGTCAGTGGAAGGTCCAATCATGTGAAGAGAAACTTAAATATGTATGTAAGAAAAAGGGAGAAAAATTGAATGATACAAGATCTGATAAAATGTGTCCTCCAGTTGAGGTATGTAAAACCCCTGTGGAAATTTTTCTAAGCAATATTATACCTTCTTGGTTAGATATGTTAGTTGAGACTTAAATACTTTAGACTTGGAAAATAGAAGAAATTACTAGGTTCTGTTCATTTATACGTTAGAGCAAGCCAGAAGATGGTGAATCGTAGATATCGGCACTCTTACAGAAGAAGAAAGAGTTATAGGAAAACTAATTATCTATTCATGAATTTCTATAAAAATGTATATGATTGTATCCTCAACGCTGATCTTTTACTTCTCTTACTCGTATTATTCTTATTCAAAAATAATTGAACTAACAACTGTTATACTCTTATGATGAGCTAGGCATTAGGGGTAAAGAAAGTTAAGAATTCCTTCTGTCTGACACAGGCTCACAGGCTTATGGAGGTTTTCTATGAAATTGTATCCCACTCTCATCATGTGTTTAAATTCCCTGTCCATGTCCTTAATTTCCCTTAGTTGTAAGATGTTACTTATGTAACAGAAACTTGCTTGTTATCAAGTGCAGAAGACAGTGTGATATTTTTCCTCTGATTTAGGGCTGGAAGAGACATGGAGAAGCCTGTTACAAGATTTACAAGGATGAGGTCCCCTTTGGAACCAACTGCAATCTGACTATAACTAGCAGGTGTGAACTTTTAACTCCTTTGCTAAATAATCTTCCTTAAAAAAAGTGCGTCTTCAATTTATATAGTATTTCAGTCACTGTAAAAAAACACCTACTAATTTGACTCTCATTTTGTAGATTTGAGCAAGAATACCTGAATGATATGATTAAAAAGTATACTAAGTCTCCAGAAAAATACTTCTGGACTGGCCTGAGAGATAAAGATGCAAGTGGAGAGTATAGTTGGGGAAGTGCTGGTGGAATAAAGCGGGCTGTAACCTTTTCCAACTGGAATTTTCTTGAGCCAGGTGAGTGCCTTAGCCTTGAAAGCTGTAGAATACAGTGACTTGTGAGAGGCAGCATTCCTCCCAAATCTGTTCTTCACATGCCTTGAAATATGAAGGAGATGATGATTTTCAGGACTAGAGTCTGTCTATGGAACCATAAATAGAAGCAGCGACTGTGTCTTCCCTATGAAATCCTCGGCAATTACCCAATAAAAGCTAGAAAACTCAGTTCTCAGAAACCACCATCTAATGGCACAGAGCTAGAAGCATCAGTGTGAGTTTGTTATCTTTTCCACGTAGTCTCAAACAGAACCTAGAAGCTTCATTGTGGAGCACTTTACATTTTCACCTCTCTGCTTCTTAACTTCTTTCTCCAAAATTGAATGTGTTTATTTCTATTATTCTCAATGGGTGAGAATTAAGGAGGCAATGTATTATAGGTATTATTTATTCTGAAAGGTAGTTTATCCTTCTTTAGCCTGAAGCGTTGACCATAATTAGCCATAGAATCAGAACATTTGAGCCAGAAAAGGCCTCAGAAGGCCCTTCTGATTTTAGAGTTGAGAAAACAGAGGCTTAGAAAGGTGACTTACCTGACGAACGTTACCTGGTTATTGAATTGCTAAAATCCAGATCTGATTTCTAATTCAATGCTTTTTAGAGGACTTTCGCTTTTTGAGACAGCATTCGACTTTTCTTCCTTTGAATTATTTATATTTTCTTATGTTTGTATAATGGAATCATGAAGACCATTTTTATAACATAGAAATTGGAACATGTGAATGTGTAGTTAAACACACTATTTGAAATAGAGAATGCCCACAAAATTTGTAATACATGATCATTAGTATAAATATGAGTGGTATTGATAATAACAAGGTCATCTTTTTACTAGTAGAAGATGGAGGATGCAGATGCTAATCCTGGTTAAATTTCATCTTAAATTAGAATGTTCTAAAATACAAAATACATGATTTCTTTTATAGACACTCAGACATTGTAGAGTCAGTGTCACATTCCTCATGGATAAGCCTCAGTGGTTGGGGGCAGGGGTGCTTAGGAAGTAGCTGTAATAGCTATTCTCTCAGTCTGTAGCCAGAAAGACTGCCTTTAAGTCCTCTTTACCATTATTACTCCCAGATTCAGCCAGTTTGGTTTGCATTGGGCAAGCCATGGATAGGGGGTAGAATAAGAGAAAATAGCACACCCATCCAGGGTAACACAGCATTATTTTTCCCAGTTCCTTGTTCCTCTTGCTGTCCTTGTATAATGAGACATGAGACCATATGGCTTCTCTGTGTGATGGAGTGGAAGTTGTCCTTATTACTTTGCAATGCATGTTCTTCTTGTCCTCTGTGCATTTTCAGCAGTGTGATGTAATGGGAAAGGGAGCATGGCATTTTGCCAGACAAATCTGGGTTCAAGTTCTGACTCCTCCACTCACGAACTATGATTGTGGGCAAGTCACTAATTCTTCATCTGGAAATGGATCTGATAATACAAACTATCTTTTAATGTTGTAGTGAGTAAATAAAATTCTGGCTGCCATAAAATTAATAGTAAACAAATGTATATTACCACACACCTCCTTTTACCTTTATTGTACCAGCTCTTCCTTTGGATCTGAATCTGAGAGTGTTGTTTTGAGGTTTACTAAGTTGCTTAAAAACTGTTGAAAGCTGTTAGGTGAATATGAGCGATTTAGACTGTTCTGAGCATCATAGTGGTTTAGGGTACAGCTCTCCACACACACCACCTAGATTCCAATTCTGGATCAGCAACTTTCTCACATGTGACCTTGGACAAATCACTAATCCTCACTGTACCTCAGTGTGACAATAGAATCCACTCTGTGTGAGGATCAATTCACTTAATCCTCTTAGAATAGTGCGTGGCAAGTAGTAAACACTTCTCTGTATTACTGTCATTATTATTGTGAACAACACATTTATTTCCTCCATTTTCTTTCCTATTCTCTCTCCCCACTTTGAATCAAATAAAGTGTGTAGGCACTAGAAAATGTTTGGGCTTTAATTTTTTAATGTTTTTTAAAAAGTATTTATTTTATGTTTTGGCTGCGTCGGGTCTTAGTTGCAGTACCTGGGATCTTCATTGAGGCATGCGGGATCGTTGTGGTGCACTGGGTTCTCTCTAGTTGTGGCATGCAGGCTTCTCCCTAGTTGTGGCTCACGTGCTCAGTAGTTGCGGTGCACGGTCTTAGTTGCCCCACAGCATGTGGGATCTTAGTTCCCTGACCAGGGATCGAACCTGCGTCCCCTGCATTGGAAGGTGGATTCTTAACCACTGGACCACCAGGGAAGTCCCTTTAATGTTATTTTTAATTAAACTTTTCTGTTCAACCCCAGCTTCTCCAGGAGGGTGTGTGGCTATGGCTACGGGAAAGTCTCTCGGAAAGTGGGAGGTAAAAGACTGCAGAAGCTTCAGAGCACTTTCAATTTGCAAGAAAATAAGTGAGCGCCCTGAGCCTGAAAAAGCAGCCCCCAAGCCTGAAGACCCCTGTCCTGAAGGCTGGCATAGTTTCCCCTCAGGTCTTTCTTGTTATAAGGTAAAGTAATATTCTCATTCAATCCCTCAATGAAGCTATCTGTCTACTATCCTAGTCCATGTTTTTGTCCAAATTGTGCTCCTTCCCAGACATATACATCACCTACTGAAGTGTTTGGGAGCACAGAGTCCTTGTCAGGGTATCATTGAACGTCTGGTGTCAGATGACTCATTCCCATATAAACTCATGTGCTACCCAAAAGAGCAGGGCCAGAGCCAGAACTGGCTTTTTCCTAGGGTTCTTTTGTTTTGGGAAATTGGGTGAGCTGCATGCCATGCTAATACTTTGCTTACAATTCTCATACCCCTTTAATTATTGCTGTCAAATGAAGAGTTCTGTCCCTTCTTACAAGTCAAAAATTTTACTTTAGGGTCCGTGTCAGTCTGGCCTCTAGTTGACACTTTCAACAGGACCTGTCTGTGTCACAGTATATGGGCCTTTACCTATGACTTTATTACACTTCTAAGAGTCCATTTCAGGGGCCCACACATTTGACTGTAATTGACTTTGAACTTATGAATACTTTATGATTATACCAGGAAACAAATTAACATTATATTTTGTTAAGCTATTTCATATAGAAAGAATTGTAAGAAAGAGGAACTGGGAAGAAGCTGAGAGATTCTGCCAAGCACTTGGAGGGCACCTTCCTAGCTTCAGTCATATGGATGAAATAAAGAAATTTCTTCACTTTCTAACAGACCAGTTCAGGTAATACTTTTAGAATGAGTTCTTCTCTGTTAAATTTGATGTCCTCTAGGTATTCAGAATTGACATGTTTTATTATCTAAAAGGGTTATTCAGTACTTTAACAGTCATTCAACATCAAACATTTTTATGTGCAAGATGCTATGAGGGATTCAGAGATGAAGGAGACAAGAGTCCCCACCCTTTGTGTACTGTAATAATGTCCAGCAGTGGGGATAAGAAAAGTATGGTGGAAAAATCTAGAACACGAGTAAGGAGAGGCCATGGGAATTTAGAGGAGGGAGGAAGTGTTTCTGGGAGGTATAATTGGGGAAAATGTTATGAAGAAGGATGGTTCTTAGGAAGTAAGGTAATATTTGAAAGTTAAGTTGGGAGAAAAAGCCAGGGAAAGCAGAACATAAGCAAAGGAACTGGGACTAGAATATACAGATATGGTGAAAGAGAAATGAGCCAAAGAACTTAGCTAGAAAATGGAATTTGGGTATAAAATTAGAACACCCTTTCTTGCCAGGGAAGGAGTTTAATAAGTCAATAGACAAAAAACAAACGAACAAAAACAAAGTGTGTGTGTGTCTGTGTATCTGTGTGTGGGTGTGTGTGTGTGTGTGTGTGTGGAGAGAGAGAGAGAGAGAAACAGACAGACAGACATGGTAGGTAGATGCAGAACAATTAATTATAAGGCTATTACAGCCCAGCTGGTAGAAAACTACATTGAAGAAGGGCAGTAAGATGGGACAGTAAGGAAGTGATCAGAGATGTAACAAAGATGGAGTCAATAAGCCACTGTGATTTTGATGTTATGTAGAAGGAGGATTCCTGAACAGTTTTCTTGATGTCCTTAAAGATAATGTGGAGAAATATGGGCAAGGTGTTGCTGCCATAGAGGGAATTTTTTCTGAAGCTTTGGGGACAATCATAGGTATGAGGGGCTTCTACTTCACAATTTATTTTTCCCCTCACTTTTTTTTTCTTTTTTAAGAGAATGAACTTTTAAATTTATTTATTTATTTATTTTTGGCTGTGTGGGGTCTTAGTTGCAGCACGCGGGATCCTTCATTGCAGCACATGGGCTCTTCGTTGCAGTGCACAGGCTTCTCTCTAGTTGTGGTGCACAGGCTCCAGAGAGCATGGGCTCAGTAGTTGTGGCGCACAGGCTCTCTAGTTGTGGTGCGCGGGCTCCAGAGGGCATGGGTTCAGTAGTTGCAGCACACAGGCTCTGTAGTTGTGGTGCGCAGGCTCCAGACATCGTGGGCTCAGTAGTTGCAGCACACAGGCTCTGTAGTTGTGGTGCGCGGGCTCCAGAGATTGTGGGCTCAGTAGTTGCGGTGCACAGGCTCTGTAGTTGTGGTGTGCAGGCTCCAGAATGTGGGGGCTCAATAGTTGCAGCGCAATGGCATAGTTGCCCCACGGCACGTGGGATCTTATTTCCCGGACCAGGGATCAAACCTGTGTCCCCTGCATTGGAAGGCAGATTCTTAGCCACTGGACCACGAGGGAAGTCCCTCCCCTCACTTTTTGAATCGAAAAGAAGACCAGAACTTGGGGTTTCCCTGGTGGTGCAGTTGTTGAGAGTCCACCTGCTGATGCAGGGGACACGGGTTTGTGCCCCAGTCTGGGAAGATCCCACATGCCACGGAGCGGCTGGGCCCGTGAGCCATGGCTGCTGAGCTTGGGCATCCGGAGCCTGTGCTCCGCAACGGGAGAGGCCACAACAGTGAGAGGCCCGCGTACCGAAAAAAAAAAAAAGACCAGAACTTGTAAATCAAGGATTCAGGGTATACCACGCAAAATTATGGAAAAGAAATCACCACCTGGACATACCCTAGTGAATACTTTCCTGATCATTTTGACTCAAAAAAACAAAGACTTCAAAGAAAAATAGCAAAAATAAAACAGGTACCAAAACACAAAATCCAGCTAGCCTTCTTCTCTAGGACATTAAATATAAGAAGGCATTTTAAAAATTGACATCTAAAGAGTCTTGAACTGGAAAATGTGGGCAATGTGTTGATCTTAGTTCCCAGTTGTGTGGTTTTTCATTTGTGAAGATAGTAATTGATAATGCTCCCTACTTGAAAAAAATTTCAGACATATTCCAGTTGAGAGATGAATAAAAATCAAAACACATGACCAGGTATTTTGTTGTTAAAGAATTAGAAGGAAGAATACATAACATAAAAACATAGCCCCAGTCTAAATAATGCAATATATGTAATTATAAAATTACCCTACATTATCCTAAAGTTAGAATGTAATTATCCTAAATTCTGAAAGAGGAACAAGAATATTTTAATAAAACCAGGTGTTAACTCTGGTTAATACCAGAGTTTATAACTCAGTTTATAAATAAAAACTGAGATGTAAAGAGATAAAATGATTGTGAAAACTGAAAGTATAATAAATTCTTCATTTTACCTGGAAATCATATTTAGAAACACAGAGTCTGTATTTTTTTAAAACTGTAAAGAGTATGTTCATCTACTGAATATGTAATGAGTGGGGTAAAAAAGGCCCATACAGCAAATTATAAAGGAATAAAATAACAAAGCATAAAGTCCGGCATAAAGAAGATGGCAGAAGACCAAATGTATCCATTATCAGTTATGTTTAAGTCCAAGTTTGCAAATGTGTTCAGTAATGAAACCCAACTCTATGCTGTTGAAAGATACCTAAAACAAATCTTGCCAATTAATACCTTTCCAAAAGCCCAAGGAGTATTATGTTCTTTTCCTGGAAGGAAGGGACCACAAAGTGTTTCAGAATCAAAACATTTTGATAAAATCCATATTTTCTGACACTCCTTTTAAAATTAAAACCACTGGCAACATTTTCATATTGCAGCAGTAATTAGTGCTGATTAGCCAATGGCCCACCAAAATGTGGCATCACTCTCCAATTTGTTATGGTCTCCAATTTATTACTCCTTGGCCACTTCACTTATGTTATTTTATTTCTTTATAATTTGCTGTATGGGCCTTATTCACCCAAGTAGCATTGAGTTAATAATCACAAACTTAATGTAAAACTTAGAATGGGAAAATTAAAATAATGGGCAAAATTATATTGTGTAAATGTGAATGAAAAAGCTAGAGTTGTAGTATTAATATTAGATAAAATACAATTGAAGTAAAAAGACATTAAATGGGAAAATGAGATCTTATTATTGATTAAAGGTATAATCTACAGTGAAGTTATAATAGTCAAGAACCTTTACACGCTTAAAAGATATCAAAATATATAAAGCAAAAATATTAATTATATTGCTAAAATTTTTCAATAAAAAATAATAATGAGAGACTCTAACGCTCATCTTATTTATCAACAAATGAGACAGGCAAAATAGAAATAACATAGAACATATGAATAGTATAATTAAGGTTGATTTAATAATATCCTCTTTATTTATAGATTAAAAAGTCTGTATATACTTCCTTTTCAAGCTCTTTGCCTGGATCACTTAAAATAATGGATCTATTAGGCTAAAAAAAAAAAAACCCTAACATTTCAAAGTGGTAAAATTATACAAGTTACATTAGAAGTGAAATCAAATCCCCTTCACCTAAAAATTCAGTGTTTTTTAAAAAAAAATTTATTGGAGTATAGTTGATTTACAATGTTGTGTTAGTTTCAGGTGTACAACAAAGTGAATCAGTTATACATATACATATATCCACTCTTTTTTAGATTATTTTCCCAAATAGGTCATTACAGAGTATTGAGTAGAGTTCCCTGTGTTATACAGTACATCCTTATTACTTATCCATTTTATATATAGTAGTGTGTATGTATCAATCCCAGTTCCCAATTTATTCCTTCCCCCACCCTTTCCCCTCCGGTAACCATAAGTTTATTTTCTACATCTGTGACTCTTATTTACAAAATAAACATTCAGTGTTTTTAAGAACTCTTTTGGCAAGTAAATCAAAACTGTATAGATGATAATAAAAACACTCATTCTGAAATTCATGAGATACAACCAAAACTATAGCTGGAGGTATATTAATAGCTTTAAGGGCTTTATTTATTTATTTGCGGTATGTGGGCCTCTCACTGTTGTGGCCTCTCCCGTTGCGGAGCACAGGCTCCGGATGCGCGGGCTCAGCGGCCATGGCTCACGGGCCCAGCCACCCCGCGGCATGTGGGATCTTTCTGGACCGGGGCACAAACCCGTGTCCCCCGCATCTGCAAGCGGACTCTCAACCACCGCGCCACCAGGGAAGCCCAGGGCTTTAATTATTAAACAAAAATAATGAAAATAAGCATTCACCTAAAAGTTAAAATATTTATCAACATAAATAAAAGGAAACCATAAGAAAGAACCTAATAAAAGTGAAATGAATGAATTAGAAACTAGAAAAGCAGTAGAACTGACAAATCCTAGAGTTTTATCTCTAGAAAAAAAACTACAAAACAGAGGAAAAAAATCTACTGATGACTAAATCATGAAAACAAAAAAGAAAACAGATACTTAAAATGAAACCTAAGTAAGAGATTATAAAATCCTTTCAATGGAGAATTTTTTAATTGGTAAGAATCCTATGCATAATTCTGTGTTATTATAATGAAATTATTAAAGTGAACAATATCTAGGGAAATATAAATTAGTATATAATTGATTTAATAAGTGGAAACCCAGTATTCCAATAGCCATGGAAAAAATGGAAAAAGTTAACAAAGAATTTCTTCCAAGAAAAAGATAGGAACTACATATATGGTTCTATGTGTGAACTCCTTCATATTTTAAAAAAGAGATCATTACCACGTATTTCAGTAGTACAACCAAGAGATTGTATTCCATTACATAGAAACTGGTGCAAGCATTCAGTTTATTTCACAAATAGTCTAATTCTGATATGACAACCTGTCAAAGATAGGTTTGCACAAAGAATTATAGACCAACCTCATATCTAGACTTGAGAAAGTAAATACTAACAAGGGATACAATAAGAAACACAGATACCCTGCTTATTGCGTGCCAGATAATGTCCTAAGTATTTTCTACTAACTAATCCTTACAACGGCCTATGAGGTAGGTTACTATGCCCATTTTATCTAAATGGGGAGATGGAGACACAGAGAAGTAAAACAACTTGCCCAAGGTTATATAGTTAGTAAATAAAGGATCCAATATATGAACCCATTAGAGCCCACTTTCTTAACTGACTGTGTTATAGTACCTCAAAATAACATGCCTTGATCATGTAGGATTTCTTCCAAGAGTACAAGGTTGGGCCAGTATTAGGAACTCTATATATCTAGTCAAATACGTGATCATCTTAATAGGTGCTGAAAATGCATCTGGTAAAATTCACTATTCATTCCTGGTTTTATATATAAATATATACTTAACACATTTAATTAATATAATTAACACATAATTTCTTATTAAATTAAAAATAGAAGTGTAGTTCAACCAATAGCGATATGACACTTAATGATTAAACATTAAATGCATTTCCATGAAAGTCAGAAAAAAGGTAAAGATGCCTAGTGTCATCACTTTTGTTGATCTTTGTTTGGAATTTATCCCCTGTTCATTAAGATTTGAAAAAAGAACATTACAACATGCAAGTATTTATAATGTATTAAGTGGGAAGAAAGGCAAATTATAAAAGAGTAGAAAATATACTATTTACATCAAAAAGTAGACTGCAAAACTACGTCAGAAAAGATCATCGTTGTTACCTCTGGAAGATAAGATTTTGAATGCGTGTTTAAATGTTTGAACATTTTCCCACATTTTCCAGATTTGCATTACTATGCTAACAATTGTATTTTCTTCATTAAAGCAAGTAAAGTCTCACTACAGTGTGCTTGGAATCTGATGAAAAATACAATACATGCGTTCCATAAATAATCGTTTATTAAGCATCTGTTGTATAATTTCTAGTATTTTAGACTTCATTTTCTAGTATTAGAAATTAATATTCAAAATTTCATTGCACACTAAGCTAATTTGAATATACAAACTCTTAAGTTTCTTTTGAGATGAGTGTTTTTTAGCTACTGCCCACAACCTTGAGAGTAGAGTATAATGAATGCAATATTCAAACCGAATCTTTCCAGACATACATTTATTAAACAGTCATTGAAGCAGGCAAAAAACATATTATATAACCTGTCTTGTAAGCTTACAACATCCCGGTAGTCTGTCCTTTTAGGTTCCAGTGACCATCTTGCATGGAAGGCTCATTTGAGGTAAATGTGACAATGTTCCAGAAGCAGGATTCTTCTGTTCCCACTGTAGTTGGCATCAGGCAGTCCCAGTCACCTGACCCAATGACTGGACATGGGACCATTAAAAGATCAGGCCCCAGGGCTTCCCTGGTTACGCAGTGGTTAAGAATCCGCCTGCCAATGCATGGGACATGGGCTTGAGCCCTGGTGCAGGAAGATCCCACATGCCGCGGAGCAACTAAGCCCGTGCGCTATAACTACTGAGCCTGCGCTCTAGAGCCCGTGAGCCACAACTACTGAGCCTGCGCTCTAGAGCCTGTGCTCCACAACAAGAAAAGCCACCGCAGTGAGAAGCTTGTGTACTGCCACAACGAGTAACCCCCGCTCGCCGCAACTAGAGAAAGCCCGCGCACAGCAACAAAGCCCCAACGCAGCCAAAAATAAATTAATAAAAATAAATAAATTTTTTTTAAAAAGAGGAATCAGGACACAGATCCATTTCCAGTGGTACAGGATACCAGCCTCACCAGATTCTCATACCCTTTCATGAAGAGTGAGAGTGTCCCTAAGTATTTTTAGCTATTCCTCATATCTTCAATTTTACCAGTGAGTGCCCATTTCTAAGATCATGCTGATTAACAAGCTTCTAAGTTTGCTGATATTAACCTATTTCTGACATTTACTCTGCTAACAACCAAAGTCTCAGGTACGGCTTTTGGACTGCAGTCTCCCTTGTGGTGACTGCCTCTGGAACATAACCTTTGTAATACCCTGCTGACCCTCCCTGAAGAGAGAATTTCAGCTGGGCAGCTTGCTAGCCCCTAGATCTCAAGCTTGACACACACAGTATCATACTGTCTAAGCTAAAGTATTTTTAAGGAAAATACTGACATAAACAAACTGGGTTTTGAATCAAGTTCCTAACCCAGCAAGAGATTAGGAACCTTTAAGTGGTTCAGGGAGCCATGGATAAGTACTAAGCAATGAGGTTGTGGATACAGTCAGCCCTCCATATCCACACGTTTCACATCCGCAGATTCAATCAACTTCAGATTGAAAATATTTGAAAAAAATTCTGGAAAGTTCCAAAAAGCAAAACTTGAATTTGCCTCATGTTGGCAACTATTTACTTAGTATTTACACTGTTTTAGGTATAAAAAGTAATAAAAAATAACGTATACAGGAGGACATGTTTAGGTTACATGCAAATACTACATCATTTTATATAAGGGACTTGAGCATCTTTGGATTTTGGTATGAGGGAGGTCCTGGAGCCAATACCCTGTGGATACCAAGGGGCAACTGTATTTGTGGGAATCAGTTGATGAAAAATGGAATATCATATATGATATAAATGATCATTAAGAGCTTCTATATACAGAACAAATTACACTAGAAAACAAAAGTCTGAGAGGTAATTAAGGACTCTTTCTTGACTTTTTAATTTCTAATCACACTTGATGAGTTCTCCCCCTCAATTAAAAATTTAAAAATACAGGTTCATTATGTAAAATTGGGGAATGTAAAAAATGATAATGAAGAAAATTAAAATCACCTCAAATCCTAGCTCCTAGTTATAAACTTAGTTAACATTTTGTGTAAATCTTTTCCATTTTCTTCTATTCCTGTCATATACTTTATTTTCTACAGAATATACAATGTTTAGGTTTTTTTCTGATCACAGAGGAAATGTATATTGAATTTAGAAAACAGAAGAGGACAAAGGAAAAACACATCACCATAATCCTTTCACTCATAGGGACTATATTTTATTTGTACTCATCCTAGCAGCTAATATAGTACCACGTATTAAGCAGACTGTAACGTCTGCTTAATACATGCTCCATTAATAGATCATTTGCCCATGCTATATTTAGACAACATATTCTAAAACTTATTCAATATTATAACCATGGCTTGAAGGGAAGAAAGGAAGCCAGCCCATTTATATCAGAAAATGATTCTAAAGCTTATTCCTTGAACACCTTAGCTTTTTATTGCAGGGATTGACCTTGCTCAGCAAGACGTCCATTGCCCAAATTGTGTTTTGCCTGCCAAGGAATAAGGTCAGATTACTGCTCTACTTCTCACAATCTAAGTTCCATGTCTCTGTATTTCAATGAAAAGGGTTCATGGTGCACCAGATCATTAAGGCTCTAAAATCTTTGCAACTCTTAACAGCAGCCCACCAGGGAAAGCCATTGTAGAACGAAAATAGTTTTAGGATTAGGGAAGAAAGCCTTGTTTGCAGTGCGATTGCTGCTGTATGCACTACCTCCAGTGATGTGGCATGAGTGGATTTGGATATAAATCTAAGGCTTTGCAGACTAAGTGCCCTCATCAAATAGTGTTTACCGGGGGTTATGGTTGAGGTGCTGTTTTCCTTAGGAACCAGATGCAGCAGGAAATTTGATTGAGAGTAGAAATTTTAACACAAATACACAAAGTAACCTTTCGTGCAATGTCTTCTTAACCTCAAAGCCTTAAAACCATATACTTAGTGTTTGGAGCAGAAGAAATTTATATACAGAGAGAAATTTTCAGTTTGATTTAATTCCTCAGTTATGATCCATTTCTTCCCACAAATTTTTTTCTTCCCTCGAATTTTTGAAAATCCACATTAGAGGTGTGCAACAATTAATGTGATTTCCAATTTCTTCTTCTCTTTATCTACCTACAGACAAATCAGGCCAAACCAGGAAGAAGTTACAAATGAGGAAATATTTTCCACCTCTTACCACACACACAAAAAAACCCCACAAGTAGCTACTATTTACTATATTTATAACCGAATAATAAATCTCTTGAAATGGAAGCTGAAAACTATAAAGGTCTGGGTTGCAATGAAGTTCAGTCTCAGAAAGTAATGAAGATGAGAAGCTTTGGACAATGGGATAAACTTCTTTCTAGGAAACTGTTCTCTGGGATGCAGCAGAGGAGGCAGAAATGGGCTTGAAAGCAGAGGTTTCTAAGGGAAGATGGGGAGCTAAGAGCAGACTGAGTGGAAATGGTGGGGACAGACCCCTAAAGAAACTTTCTGTGGGAGCTGCCTATAGAGTAAATGCAGATGGCAAACGATCTTTGATCATCTTCCAGTCATACTGTTGATTGTGCAAAGAAGATAAAATATCTAATGCTTACTTTAGGGAAACACAAAATTCTGCACAAATTCTCCAGGCCCAAATACATAATCTACAAAAATTAGAAAGAAATGAAGTTTGAGGAAGCAAACTTGACCTCCTCTTTATTTTAGCTGTCTGACTTTAATTATAATGTATATGGCAATTATCTAGACCTGGTGGTTTAGAAATCCAGCAATCGGAAAGTATGATACATTTGGAAGTCTGTAGGAAAGCTCTGATTAGTTGAAGACACAAACTGCAAAATCCTTTTTTAGCTGCTAAATTCAAACTAGACTTAATTGTCTCCACTGGATTTATCTTAACTCTGCAAATTGGTAATCTTTCTTTCTGAAAGAAAACAGTAAAACAATAAAAACTGAAAGGGGACCGCCCTCATATTCCATTGCAGTAAGTTGAAAAGCTTGAGGTTGGTAAGGTGAAAAACATGCTTATTGATGTTAAAATATGAGGGAATGTTGAACAGAGGAAAGAGACGAGGAAAAGCAGTTATATCATTAAAAAGTGAGAAATTAATTTAAAATTAAGTTTGTTCCTGCCTTGGATTCACTGGCAAACATTTTTAAATGCAGACTTACTCTGTTTCCCAGCAGTCTTGTAACTGTACGTTCCATATGTTCCATAAATTCTCCTGAACTTGAGAGTAGGGTTTAACTTTAGATTTGGATTCTACCCCTTTTCTAATATGTGTTCTATTTATACTTAGCATTTATGTATGCATTGTTTTGCATATATAACATTCACTCATGTACTGGTGGGACATGACATATACAATCAGAAGGTTAAATTATATGGAAATCACCAGCATCACCAACCCACCACCCCCGCCAAAAAAAAAATTGCATGGTAAATGGTCTACTTTTTAAGGCCTAAGAAGTATACTATATTTTAGAGAGTATTTTCAAATGAAGTTAGAGGTGGAGAAATTTCTTATGGTTATAGCCCTTCAATTTATTGAAAATATCTCCCTGGTTAGAGTATAAGTTTAATTGAGGGGAAGGGATCACTTACAATGTATGCCCCTGCCTCTATATGTTGTTGTATGTATTCTTCCTTGGAATGCCTATCCTTTCTCTGCTCAGCCAACCTGAATACTGGCACGTGGTAAACACTTAGATATGGCTCGAAAGAAATGTTGGCAATTCTTCAAAGACTGTCTTTTGTCCTATTAACTCTACAAAATGTTTCCTGACTTCCTACAGTCCACAGTGACCTCTCCTTTTTCCGAAATTTTTGTAGTGCTTAAAATGTATGCAAATTTTTATCATTTGATGTTTTTCAAAAATGGTCTCATATTTTCTTTGTTCATATATATCTTGTCTCCCTAACTAGTTTATATGCCACTTAAGGGTAGATATTATGTCTTGTACTTCTCTGTATCATCATTGCACATAGCTCAATGCCTTGTACATAAAAGCATCATAGTTACGACAGTTAAATATATTCACTTAAGTGATTGCTTAATTATATTGCTGTGGTATAACCCATGGAGTTTGGTATTCAGAAAATATTGATGCTTGTTTTACTTTAAACTTAATGGGCAGAGGGAATTAAATTTTTTTTAAAATCTCATTTAATAAAAGGTTAGCCAAGCCAAAGGTTAGCCAGGTTCTTCATTTTAAAGAAAAGATACTTGATAGTTATAGACAAATGCTTTAAGGAAATGCTATGGTTGTTTTTGTATCTGAAAACATTATCTAAAATTGAAGCTCTTCAGTAAAAGTTTTGAAATAATCATATACTTTTTTTCCCCTCCTAAGTTTTTCAAAGCAGAATAGTTTTTGCCTTTCATATGAAGAAAATAACATAAAATTTAGTTTTAAAAAGTCTGGTACTTTTTTGATAGCTACCCTGTAAATAGGGTTCAGTTTCATTTCAGGAGACTTGTTTATATAGCTTGAAACTGTGTTTCTCAGTTAGTGAGAAGGTCTTCTGAATAAGCTTACATGTCTTAAGCATTTTAGACATGTGGATGCTAAATGTTTTTGCCAAATGCTGTGCTCAAATTTTCTTAACACTTCCTTTTCACATAGTGACCAGCGTTGGCTTTGGATAGGTTTGAATAAAAGGAGCCCTGACTTACAAGGATCCTGGCAATGGAGTGACCATACACCAGTAAGTTTAATCTTTCTCGTTTAGGATAATATGGAAAGAGTATTTATTTCAATAACAAGAAAGTTGATTGTTAATTAATATAGCCATACAACCATTAAGTTATGTAGATGTATCTTTATTGAAATAGAAATAGATTCACATATATGAAGTGGGGAAAAATAAGTTACTAATCTCACTTTTATTAAAAAATAACCATACACATAGTCTCTACATATAATCCAAAATACATAAAAATATAGATATATAAATATAGCGGTAATTTTGGGGTAGTAAAAGTGATTTTTTTCTTTTTCTTTGTTTTTTTTCCTTTTTTTCATAATGAGCAACGTTTATTTTTATTATTTAAAAATATGAGTTATATAAAGAAAGAATTTTAATTGGAGGAAACAATTCAGGAGAACCTTAAAAAGTCCTTAAATATTATTTCAAATGTTTATATTATCCTAAGGAGAGGTTTTAGGTAACACTTAGAGAAGCAAATTATTCTCAGGTATTAAATATTTGCTCCACATTACCGTGTGTCAAGTCATTGTGTGTTCTTTCGAAATGTAAAATTCCTTGACTTCATTTTCAAATTGTAGCATATCCAAGAATAGTCAATCGAATAACTAACATTTCAACACATGCATTTAAAAAAAGTATTTTGCAAGCTCCTGATTCTTTATGATTCCAACTGTGAACTTAATACATGATTAACCTCCACTTCTGAAACTGTAGCCTCCTTTGTTTGGAATCTGAAGACCTCATGGCATTTTATAAGTCCTCACGTGATTTAGCATCCTGACATAAAAAAGAAATGAAAAAGTTTTCCTCCCTTGGCATATGAACACACTTGAGTTATTAAAGCTGCCTAAATTACATCTAAATTGCAAATATTTATACATCAGTCTTAAATTATCAAGCCTCTCTTGTCTTTTAAGGTGTCTACTATTATCACGGCAAATGAGTTTCAGCAGGATTATGATATCAGAGACTGTGCTGCTGTCAAGGTCAGTACAATGCTGGAAAATCTGCATATTTAAAAAATAAATCTGGCAGTATGTGCAGTCAGGCAACAGATCCATGACGTGCCTTTTGCATGTGGAGCATGATATTGGGTGCAATGGGAGGTTAGAAGTACACCCATGGCCCAGCCCTCAAGCAACCTAACTGACACTTAATTTGAGAAGATAAAATTCATATTCAAGAAAGACGACTCTTGTTACTATGCAGTAATAAGCTCCAAATGAGTGGGCTGAGGAGGGCTAGTGAAACTCAGAAGAGGAAGTGATTTCTATTGCCTATTTCCAGAAAGAGGTGGGACCTCAATTGGACCTTTAAGGATGGATAGAGTTTGTACAGGTAGGATAGGGTAAGGCATAAAAGAAAGTGGGAGTGGAAGGGAGAGGCTAAGGCAGTGAGGGGAACAATGCAGATCAAGAAGTTTTAGTTGGTGCTGTGGTTGAAAACAAAGGTGGGAAGTTAGACTGATGCCAGGTGAAGGAGTTTGTGCATTTTTTGGGTAGGCAACAGAGCATGATTAACTGTTTTTGTCAAGAACTACGGAGGGTGTGAGAAGATTCATCTTGAGGCAGATTTCAAGATGCAAAAGATAGGACCAGAAGACATGGAAGACCAGTTAGGCCTCTTCCTTTGCAGACTTCATTTGTTTATTCGTTCCATAAGTAGTATGTCCAAGCAGTCTGTGATGCTCTGGGGGGGTCAACAATGACAAGATATAAAACAGTCGTTGTCTTCACAGAACTTACAGTCTCATAGGAGGTAAAGACAAGTAAAAGGGCAATTACAAGGGCTATGACAGACAAAGTGTAAGTTTTATGCAAGAACAAGAGTGTTCCAGGAGAGTAACAACGACGGTGGTGATGGTTATGATACAGCAGCTAACACTTGTTGACTCATGAGCCAGGTACAGTCATGTCACATATATTATCTCACTTAATACTTAAGCAACCTTGTCAGGTAGGTACTGTTACTGTATCCATCTCACGGGGAAGGAATGTGAGTTCTGAGTAACTTACATGATTACAGAACTGAAATTTAAACCCAGGTGTATGGGTCTACTATGCTATGTATGGCATTTACAGAAACAGTCAGAACGGGTATTTGTTTATGGAGAAAATAGTAGTACATTTTAGTTTTAACTGATGTCTTGAATCCAGACTTGCAGTAAGAAATATGCTGTAGTAACTTAGAATAAAGAAACTGGAGTTGAAGGAAAATGTTCATTAAAAAAAGAGTTCTCTAGTGGCCTAGTGGTTAGGATTCCGGGATTTTACTGCCAGGGCCCAGGTTCAGTCCCTGGTCAGGGAACTGAGATCGCACAAGCCATGCAGCACAGCCAAAAAAAGAAAAAAAAAAAAACCGCAAAGGGCCAAGAAGTGGATTTGAGGTGATTACCAACATTTTATAAAATGTAAGAGGATGAGGAGGAAGGAGACATCTAGAAAATATCTTTGCTATGTAAGCCCAAGAAAGAGATTCAGGAAGATGATTGACCAGAAACGTTGCACGAAGGTTGAGACCAAGTACTGAGAAGGCCATTGGAAAGCATTATTTCAAAGTAACTGTTTTAGTAAAACACTCTGTAGTATCATGCTGTTTTTATAGAATTCCCAGTTTAACAAATGAAAGAATGAAAACTTAATAGAAGTTTGTGAAGTTTCCAGAACACTGATGCAATAAACTACATTCTATGTAAGTTGTGTCCCTATGTGTGAAAAGATTGGAAGAACCTACCAAAAAAACTAAACAGAAGAGACACTGATCAGTAACAAGGCCAGCTAGGGCAGTGTCTGGAAGGAGAATCTTACCTCACCTGCCACCTTCTAACCCTCCAGAATGTTGCCCTTAAGAGATAGCAGTCCAAAAACTGATGGATGCTCCTACCAGGTCCTGTCCTCCCCTTTCCTTTCCCTGTTGCTTGCTGCCTGGAATTTATAGAGAGCCATCTTAGACCACACAGAGGAGGGCAATATCCCAGAAACACAAAACAATGCCAAAGGTGGAACTTGGGCCCCTGATGCCAGAGTTTTATGTCACTTTTCACAGATCTGCTATGATCACAGGCTGGTGTTTGGAAACCACTGAACCAAATATTCTTTTCTAGCTTGATCTTCCCAAAATTTAAAGTTGCAAGATTCTACAATTTCATATCAACAAAAAACAGAAAAAAAAACCCAGTAATTTGCATTTTGGACATAAACATGACCCTATGCTATATTTTCTTTATCAGTCCCTTTGAAGGCTCTTGCTTAGACCGTTACTGCTTAAACACTGCATTCTTTCATGTGTTCATTCATAAACATATATCCTAGGTGCTAGAGCTAAAGCAGAGTTAAAGACCATAGGGCTTACAGTTTAGTGTGTTGTATAAGGGCTGCCATCAACTTGAAAATATTCTACAATCCTCTTCCTCCTTTAGGTCATTAATAGGCCATGGCGAAGAAGGTGGTATTTCTATGATGACAGAGAATTTATTTACTTAAGGCCTTTTGCTTGTGATACAAAACTTGAATGGATGTGCCAGATTCCAAAAGGTAAATGTAGTTATTCCTTTTCACAGACTTCTCATGTGAACTTGTGAATGCTGAGCCAGAGTACCTAAGAGGGCATTTTAGTCTATAATTATAATTTCAAAAGCCTTTGACACTACAGTTAATATATTAAGCTCCATCCTGCCTGACTCCTACCCCTAGTAAGATGCTGCCTTATTGAAATTAGAGACGACCTTCCTCTTTTGTCATGAAAGAAATTGTATAGGAGATAAAATTTAAGGCTAATTTAGGGAGATTAGGTCTTGGAATGAAGGATTATTTCAAGTGAAAGGAGAGACGAAGTAGAGGGAATCATTTTAATTTTTATTGTGTTGCAAAATGAAGGGCGAAATGAAGACAGGCTTGGGAAGAATGAAGCAGAAGTCAGGAAATCAAATGTGGGCAGGTCCCCAATCTAAATTTTACAATTTAGAAACAGTTTTCAGTGAGCTCAAAATTACTAGTAGTTTATCTCATTCAAATTCAGAAAACCAGTTAGCTTGATAGTAGAGCCTTTGGTGACAAAACAGAGAGAAAGGATAATATATAGATATCCTTTTACTTCACTTTTTAGTAGGAAAATGTCAAGGATGTATTACAGAAAATGTTAAGAAGATTTTAACTCCCAAATTATTTTTAAGCAGATATTAGATATGTTAAATTAATTAATATAATGGTAAATGCACAGGAAGTTCCAAAATGAATTTCTGAACTGAATGTAAACAGATCATTGAAACTAAAGGGAATTCCTCATATAAGTTCTCAGAAACCCAAAGATTATCTCATGGAACTGCCCATTAGGAGATTGTTCTTTCCTAAACAAAGCTACCATCTTGCCTTTAAAAGAGCTTCAGATGCAACATCCAGTGCAGTAACTGGAAAGTCTCTTTCACAGGGCAAACTGGGGGGTCATTAATAAAAGGGGAATTGTGTGTGTGTGTGTGTGTGTGTGTGTTGATGGGGTTTTTCTTTTTTGTGTGTGTGGAATTTATTTTTATTTATTTATTTAAATTTGTTTATTTATTTATTTTTGGCTGCGTTGGGTCTTCGGTGCTGCATGCGGGCTTTCTCTAGTTGCAGCGAGCGGGGGCTGTTCTTCACTGCAGTGTGTGGGCTTCTCATTGCGGTGGCTTCTCTTGCTGTGGAGCATGGGCTCTAGGTGCGCAGGCTTCAGTAGTTGTTCACGGGCTCAGTAGTTGTGGCTCATGGACTCTAGGGCACAGGCTCAGTAGTTGTGGCGCATGGGGTTAGTTGCTCCGCAGCATGTGGGATCTTCCCAGACCAGGGCTTGAACCCGTGTCCCCTGCATTGGCAGGCGGATTGTGAACCACTGCGCCACCAGGGAAGTCCCTGATGGGGGTTTTCTAAAGGAGAAATTATACCTGAGTTAGTCCTGATTATTGATTAAACCTGAAAGAAGAAAAAAGGGAAACCAGCTTGGATACCTTTCAAGCAAGTGGCAAAGTAACTAATATATAATTAACTTGGACAATATCTCTGGCTTGAAGCATTAGTTGTGACACTCCTATTATTCTTTGGTATTTGGCATGCCACAGAGAGTGCACTGCTCCCTCCAAAGTATGCTTTCACTGGTAGCTGTTCCCCTGCCTCGTGTTTGAGTACTGAGGCAGACCCTAGAGTATACACCAGGAAAACCTTAGAAATGACAAACCAGTAACCACAGGAAATATTATGAAGAACATATGGTTTTCTTTTTTCTTTTTAATGTATTTGTTATTTTAAACAAAAGAGAAGGGAATTAACTAGCTTAGCAAACATAAATCAGGTAACCAAATAAATAAATCTTTTAAATAATTGCACCCCTGCTCTCTCCAATACAGAAACAAAATTAAAAACTAAAGAACTTCCTGCCTCAGCCTATTTGCAGTCATTTGAAGCAATCAGTGATGGTTTGATCCAGGGTTTAAATGTTATATTAACTCTCCTTTGACAGTCCCTAAATTTCTGAGTTACAATGTGTCACATTCACTGGTTGGATATTTTCTTGGCTATTAGAACAGCCAAAGCCTGCTCAGCTGGACACTTCTGTATTTATCTGCGTTTTCTGGTTTTCTTAAAGCAGTTTACCTCTTCAATAGCCCAAATCACCAAACTTTTTCTCTAGCTCTTGCCTTTTTTATTACCGCGTACAGCTGGTTCTAATTAGTCCCCTCCTCTCTAAAAGGGATATTTTGACAACCTACTTTTTTTTTAATTATCATAATCACTATGGATATATATACTTTTTAAATATTCCTTTTTAGTTGCAAAAACAGTAGCAAAAATAAGGTTCATAAAAGTGTTTTTAGGAAAATGACCTATAAACACAACTTTTTAATATTGTGTTTCTTGATACCTTGTACACACATGCATGTTTGCAATCCTGTGTAAAAAGGCACCTTTTAGGGCTTCCCTGGTGGCACAGTGGTTGAGAGTCCGCCTGCCGATGCAGGGGTCACAGGTTCTTGCCCCGGTCCGGGAAGATCCCACGTGCCGCGGAGCGGCTGGGCCCGTGAGCCATGGCCGCTGAGCCTGCGTGTCCGGAGCCTGTGCTCCGCAACGGGAGAGGCCACAACAGTGAGAGGCCCGCGTACCACAAAAAAAAAAAAAAAAGGCACCTTTTATTTTGCTTTTCTCACTAATTTAAAGAAATTTAAATGTTAGCCATAGCTTTCCCCCAACATACAAATGAACAGAGTTCTTTGACAAGATTACAAACAAGAAACTATGTCTATTTTTTTAACTGATTTGCAGCATTGTTAATGGAAGTTATCCAACATACAGAGGACTGAGTTAGAGAGAAAAACCACACATGCTGGATATATAGGCAGTCCTCGAAGTAGGGTCCTCTCGTGCGTTGGCCCTGATACAATAGCAAAATTCAGAACAGCTATTTTACCTTGTAATTTCTAAAATTCCTCAGATTATGTCTTTGGCTTGAAACCATGTGACCTATGACCAGAATAAAAAGGGAGCGGAAAGCAGCTAGCATCCTGAGAGGAGCTGTTCTGTGCCTGGCCCTGTGTGGGTGCTTGCATAGGGGTGATCTTATATGATCTTTACATTGTCTTTGTGAGTTAGGTAGGAGAATTTCATTTTTATAGAATAGAAAGTTGGGGCTCAGGGAGTTAGACAACGGATCCCAAGTAGCGCAGCAGCAGAGTCTGAGGGCATTTAGACACTGACTCACCCAACTTCAAAGACCATAATTCTTTGTACGGTACCATATTTCCTGCTGGGTGAATTTTATTATTTTCTTCCCAGTTTTGTCTCTCATTTTCTCAAAAGTTTCAGTACTGGATCACTGAACATTTTTTTCCAAGGATATCTTGGGAGGCAATAAACTCTACCAACCTAGGTGTATTCAAATTGCATTAGATGGAGACGTCGTTCCTGAATAACCTCATCCTACAGTGATGATTATTTTGGTGCATATTCCTTAGTGCTTCTATGTAATGTATACAATGTAGTCATTTACTTATTTGTACTTTCTAATTATTATCTATACTTTATCCATCTAATCTTCCTTTGTGACTTCTGTGATGTAAGGTAGAGAACTGCTAGTAATGCTGTATTAATATTTAACAAATCTGCCTCTTTGGTTGCCACAAAAACAAATTTAGTGTGGGCCCCACAAAATTCAGTGTTATGAAGTGATCATAACATGAAAGGAGATGGTTTGGCCAGAAATGGACAAATCTCAGCCATACTGCAAGTCCTCTTGAGTTAGACTAAAGGCACTTATTAGTACGCCATGGTCTGTAATTGGATGCTAAACTTAAGCCATTTGCTTTCTTATACAGGTCGTACTCCAAAAATGCCAGACTGGTACAATCCAGGTGAGTTAAGAAAACTAAAATGTATCCAAAGCTGCTTTTGCCTTTTCAGTGACGTATTTAGTTAATTATTTAAGCCCAGGCCTAAGTGCCAGCTTCTTCTCTATCGTGTCTTCAAATGAGATGAAGTATCTCCATGCAGGGAAGGTGATTAGCTGGTGTGGGGTGAGACTCTGAGGCTGGATTTATCCTTCTCTGTGAGTACAGGAGGGTAACAGAGTCACTCACTGGCTCAGGAATCCTTGGTTGGATCCTTCCAGGCAGCACTGCCCTGGCCAAAGAGAGCCAGTAATCTAAATGGATTATTATTTATAAATAGTTTTGAAAAATAATCCATGCTGAGAGGGTGCAGTTTGGTTTATGCAGTCATAATTGTGCTATTTTTCTTCTTCTTTAGAGCGTGCTGGAATTCATGGACCTCCAGTTGTAATAGAAGGGAGTGAATATTGGTTTGTTGCTGATCCCCGTTTAAACTATGAAGAAGCCGTCCTGTATTGTGCTAGCAATCACAGCTCTCTGGCTAGTTTAACATCTTTTGCAGGACTAAGAGCCATCAAAAACAAAATAGCAAATGTAATTTAAAAGAATGTATTTTTTAGTATTTTCTTATTTTTACATTTATTCTGTTAAAAAAATTTCAAAAATCTACAAAAGTTAAATGTTCCTCTCAAGTAAAATTTGCCTAACAACATATAAGTTCATCACTTCGGATTAGAAAAGTTAAAAAGAATTGCTTAATGTTTTAAAACATTCAAGATTAACTATTAATGTCAGTTGGTAAGATGAGCTTCAACAGATAATATAAATTAGTCTAATTCCTTGTCACGTTTTTTACTAAAAGTTAACTTGGTAGTTAACTTGAGATTCTGTTTCTAATAATAACTAATTTTGCAAAATAGTTTTTTGGAGGAAAAATAATTTGTATATTTAAAAATTTATAACTAGTAGCAATAGGATACTATATGTCCAATTAATATATGTCCATAATTACAGTGACCATATTTTTTGTATGCAAAATAGGGCCTGTGAATATAAAAGGAATTTCTAAACTACTTTTTTCTGTGAAAGGACCTGGTTTATGTAATTTAGAGACCAAAGTAATGAATATCTGGAAATTATAGTGGTTTGTGGTTATGATGGGCCAGGGTATTAAATCAAAACTCTTCTAGAAAAAAAAAAAAAACTCTTCTAGAAAAGCCAGCACATATAAGGATGGGTGTTTAGTTGTTTTTCGTTTTGTTTTGTTTTTCTGGGTTTTTTTTTCAGATATCTGGCAATGAGGAGAAATGGTGGGTGAGAACTACTGACCAGCTAATAGAACGTCGTTTTTTGAGGTATGTGACATCCTTGATGGTGCCTTTGTAAAGTTATCGTTTAAAAGAAGCAGTCCCAAATCCCTTTTTACTAAATGGAGTACTGTTTATAATTAGTTTTGAACATTAATCCATAAACTACCTAGACTAGAGAAACCAAATCCTTTAGCAAATGAGCATCAAGAAAAAGTAGTATAAAATAATGGCCTAACATTAAATTTAGAATTAAAATTACTTCAGTAAAAAACAGAATGGAACATGTAACTACATTATGAGCTGACACATCTCTTATTTTCTTTCAGCTCACGACATCCATTTCATCACTTTCCTATAACATTTGGAGAGGAATGCTTTTACCTCTCTGCCAAGACTTGGTTTAGCGGTAAGGTTAATTCCAAATCCTTTAACGTTAATTATGTAATATGTGAACTTCAGGTTCAATTACTAGCTTAATCTTGCTTTCCTTTTGATTATATGTTTGGTAGCTTTGTCATATTCTGATTTATTGCTGATGATAGTAGATCAAGTTCCAAATGCAAATAAAGGTGCTTTTCACTGTGAATATTTTGACTTCCTTTATCCTAAAGCAGTTACTTAGAAATAAACTGACCACTTTCATAACCAATAAGGATATAGACAAATTCACAAAGATGAACAGGCAGCAATTCTAAAGTATAGTTTAGGTCCCTTTCCCCCCTCATTAGCCTTCTTCAACTCTATTTCCTGCCATCAGGAACCATCGTAACTGTGTGTGTACCAAGTTTGTTCATTTTTATAGGCAATATTTGTATGCTACGACTGACTAATATGAGTGATAATAATAGAAGACAAAAATAGGGAAGAAAAGGAATATGGGAAGAAAACTAGGGAAGAAAAGGAATATATTTTAACCATTTGGGAAAGATTGATTTAAAGAGACTTTCTTCACTACTGGATGGTTTTAAAATGTGCTGAATGGAAAATTCTCACCACAGTAATCCTGCTTTTCATTTCTCAGACATAAATAAACCAGCAGACTGTAGTACCAAGTTGCCCTTCGTCTGTGAAAAATACAATGTATCTTCATTAGAGAAATATAGTCCAGATTCTGCCGCTAAAATACAGTGCTCTGGGGATTGGATTACTTTTCAGAATAAGGTAAAAAGAGAATTGCTACGTTGTGCAAATGATGATAGCTTTCATGATGGTCATATGGCCTGTGGCAGAATGGCATCCCACCAAGTAACTTCACTAAGATAGACTGCATATTTCAGTATCTCACCTGATTCTCTACATTTTCAGAAACGAAGTTAACTCTCAAGTTAATCATGCGTACAGGTCTTTCAGAGTACCATGTTCCTCTTCTGTTGCTACTGACACTTAAACTGCCAAAGCTGATCTTTCAGTGAATAGTAATATATTGACTAGTCAGGACTATCTCTTTGGTATGTAGGAAACTGGCTTAATTTCTGGCTGATAAATTTTCCCCCTTAAGGAAAACATCCAAGCAGCATTTACCAATCAAATTAGACCAGCATTTCCCAAACTACTTTTTGGGAATACACACATATGCTAACAAAATGTTAATCATTGATGTTGCTTCCAGAGCAGAGTTTATGATTAAATAGCTTTGGGAAATGCCACATTCTATATTTGCTTCCTTGAGATGCACAATTCATATTGGTGTATGTATCTCTTAGGAAATGCATTTGGCTGCTAAAAAGATTACTATAGTATGCTAAAACATTTATTCTCTCAGATAAAAGAAGTTTGAAGATAAGCAGGCTGGGGTTGGTATGAAAGCTCTGTGGTCTTCAAAACCAGGCTTCCTTTGTCTTTCTGCTCTGCCATCCTCAACTTATGGCCTCCAAGCTCAAGTTCAGGGTGTTCTCTCTAGAGTCTTTTCTAGAAGCCACCCAATGACTTTATATTTCTCTGGCCATTCCAGTCTGTAAGGAGGCTAAAAAAAAAAAACCCATTTTATAGCATGTTTCAAGGAACACAATTTGGGACATGTTATTCCACACTAACATGATCATAATATCAAGAAGAAAAAGGAAGAGATGTGTCTAACAGCTGAAAGCATCTGTAGTAAAGTTAAAATATTAGGGGTATATTTTGACTTTTTAAAATTTGGACAATCTTTTCCCCCCCCAAAGTACTAGATTAATTTACATAGTTGATGTAAATTTATGTTTTTTTGTTTGTTTTTATTGAAGTATAGTTGAATGAAAATATATTAGTTTCAGGTGTACAACATAGTGATCTGATATTTCTATAGATTACACACCATACAAAGTTATTACAAAATTACTGACTATATTCCCTTTGCTATGCATTACATCTCTGTGACTTATTCATTTTATAACTATTAGTTTGTATCTCTTAATCCCCTTCACCCCATTAAAATATCCTGTCAAGAGACAGGGGCATGATTTCTTTAAAAATGTGGTTTTTTTAATATAAGGTAATGATGAAGAATACATATTTGAAACCAAATGGAGCAGAGTCTAAATGCTGACCATACCATGCTATGGCTATTTCACTTATGGGTAAAGTTAATGTCCTTGTGCCTCAGTTTTCCCATTTGTTGTGAGAATTAAATGAGATAATACCGTGCAAAGTGCTTTAGGAAGGAAGCACTCAATAAATGGGAGATTTTTTAAAAAATAGCTCAAGGACTACTCTTCAGTTGCTTAAATTAAGTGTAGAGTTGCATTGTTGGGACTTCCCTGGTGGTCCAGTGGTAAAGAATCCACCTTACGATGCAGGTGACATGGGTTCACTCCCTTGTCAGGGACCTAAGATCCCACATGCCATGGGGGCAACTGAGCCTGCACGCCACAACTACTGAGCTCACGTGCCTCAACTAGAGCCCATGTGCCACAACTGGAGAGAAGCCTGAGTGCCGCAACGAAGAGCCCGCGTGCCTCAACTAAGACGCGACGCAGCCAAAAATAAGAAATAAAATAAATAATAAATAAATCTTTCAAAAAAAAAGAGTGTAGATCTGCATTCTTTTGGTACTACTTTGTGAGTGTCTATATCTCACAAACAGAAAATTAGCAGCCTTCTAAAAGATGAGGCATTTTCTTCCTATGTGAGCTTTCCCATATGTGGAAATCTTATACTTCATATGTGTTCTTTGTTTGCAGTGCTTTTTAAGGATCAAACCTAAGTCTGTTACATTTTCTGAAGCCAGCGATACTTGTCACACCTATGGTGGAACGCTTCCTTCAGTGCTGAGCCAGAGAGAACAAGGTAGCAGAATTGTTTCGTAAACATGTTTTATTCTGATCTGGAGGCCATGTTTGTGTTGGGAGGCTGTGGGGAATTAACACATACAAAGAACCTTATTAAATTACTTTTTACAGAGTAGGTGAAAGATTATTCTGGTAGTTAGATAAGCAAGAGGTATTCATTGACATTTTTAGTATATCTTTAATTTGAATAAGTCAAATGTTTTTTTAAAAAAAAAAAATCTTTCTGACAGATTTTATTACATCCTTGCTTCCGGATATGGAAGCTACTTTATGGATTGGTTTGCGCTGGACTGCCTATGAGAAGATAAACAAATGGATGGATAACAGAGAGCTGACATACAGTAACTTTCACCCATTATTGGTTGGTCGGAGGCTGAGAATACCAACAAATGTAAGGTTGTTTTTTTTTTAATCGGTAAACTACGTAGCTCTATGAAATACCTGAGTCTTCCACAAATTATTGGATTAAGAACAAGGGCCTATTTCATGAGTCGACTTACATGAAACGTCCAAATGGGCAAATCTATAAAGATAGAAAGTAGATTACTGGTTGCCAGAGGCTAAGAGGCTAGAAGGATTGGTGGTGATGGCCTAAAGCATATGGGATTTCTTTCTGGGGTGGTGAAAATGTTCTAAAATTGATTAGGGGTGATGGTTGCACAACTCTGTGAATATACTAAAAACTATAGAATATATGCTTTAAATCAATGAATTATACCATCTATGAATTATATCAATAATGCTGTCACAAGAAGAATAACAACAGAGCTTCCACAGCCTTCACATAGATGCCCTAGTTTTTCATAGTAGTATCAGATTCCATAGCACTTATTTCATAACCATGTAAAGCCATCAATAGTGAGTTACAAATAGAAGCTAATATAAATGCTTTACTTATCATCTTGGAATTTGGAGCTGTCAGCCTCAGTCTCCTGAGGTTAAAAAGTACAAAATCTGTGGTTAGTGATCATTTTTCCCTAAGATCTAAATGTAAAGAAGCTATAGAATGGAAGAAGGCATTATATCAACAGTAGTTACCCTGTACCATGATATTGCTGCCCACTACTTCTGTCTTCCATATTTACTGGATACAAACCACCTTTTGCATAAAAGGCAAAGATTAAGAGATTAACTTAAAAGTTGAATTCCAAAAGTACATCCTAGACAATATCAACTGATATTCCTGATGCAATGGAACTTTGCTCCACGTTGACGTTGGTGGTAAAGGGAACTCTGCAACATGTGTAATTATGTACAAAGTAAATATCAAAATAATGCTTGGTTATTGTAGAACATTTGGAAGTTATAGAAGAGTAAACAAAATAAAGAAAAATATCAACCCTTATCCTGCTTATACTTAGGCTGGTAGCTTTTAACTCATGACCCATAGTAAGAAATAAATTTAAATTACCATTCAGCACATAGATATAAATATAATATTGAATTGAAACAAAAGTTTCAGGAAATAATACTTACCCTTAGAGCTTATATTTCTTTCTTTTCTATCCTATTCTACTCTAGTCTGATCTAGTCTAGTCTAGTCAACCTATCTCTGTGTTCTATCCTATTATTTCATTGTCACAAATAAGAATCAAGATCCACTGAACTGATTTCATGACCTACTAAATAAGTCTCAAACCATATTTGAATCCTGATCTAGGAAATCACAATGAATATTTCAGCATTTTTCTTCTAGGGCTTTTCTATACATTGTCTTCTTGACATAGATAAGATCATAGTATATATACTGTTGTATCTACTTTTCTCACTTAGTATTATATCATAAGTAGTTTCTTATGCCATTAAAAGATGTGCTTGATAAGCATTTTGATGGTTGCACAATATTTCTTGACAGATATACCATCATTTACCTAAACAGTGCTGGGTATTTTGGCTGTTTCCAGTTTTGCATAATCCTTAATAGTGCTGCAATTAACATCTTCATGCATAATCTTTGCTGTATATTTCAGGTTACCTCTCTAAGATAGATTTAGGAAGTGATATAGCCAGATCAAAAAATATAAGTAGTTGTAAAACTCTGGTTACCAAATTGGTTTCCAGAAAGGTTTATGAGTTTATATTTTTGTCAGCAATATATTGTGATTACTTTTCTATTCATACCAGTGTATTAATAATTTCCAACACTTATTGAGCAGCTAATATGTGTCAGACACTCTGCTAATGCATCACATGCATTATTTCATTTAATCTGCACAATAGATGTGAAACAGTCTGTACTCCTCTCCTATCTTAGAAATGTGGAGACAAACAGAGAGAGTCATGTAACTTGCCAGAAATCATGCAGGGTATGCGGGCAGGGTCGGCATGTAAATCCAAGTCTGCAGAGTCAGCATTCTTAGCTTCTCTACTGCATTGCCTCTACTACAATGCTCTAAGGAGAATTATCTTTTTAAAATTCTTGCTAATTTGATAGTTTAAATGATATCATATTTTCATTTGTATTGCTCTGATTTCTAATGAAAACATATAAATTCAGTAATAATTTGAATTTCATCCAATGTGAATTTCTTATTCTTTGACAATTTATCAAAGCCTTCATGTATTTCTTATTGATTTTATGACTGTGTAAATATTAAGTGTGCTAACCCTGTGTTTCTTGCATTTACTGCAGATATTTTCACAGGTTTTTTTTTTCTTTAGGTCTAATACCAAAAATATTACAGAAATAAGTTTTGATTTTTTTGATATGTGTTCAACTCTATTTCTTTTTTTCCCCTCCATTGCTTTTAGGTTAGAAAGTCCCTCATGTAAATGTTAGTTAAATGAATGCCTTTATTTTCTTCATTTTGTTTTATAGCTTGCTTTTTTGGTCTGACAATATGATACATCCATGGTATATGGCATATGTTGTCAATGGTTACTTAATCCTTTCCCCTAACCCTGGCCAATTGTCTAGCATCATTTGTTGTATATACTTCCATCTGTTAAAATCAATATAGAATGCCTTTTTTATCATATGTGAAGTGTGCATGTGTATGTATGTGTGTGTGTATGAGACATATTCTTGTATAGCTCCCACACTGATCTAAATACTATAATGTTGCCATATTTCAAGAAATATAATAGGATTAGTTATCCTTTATTGTATGTCTTTTAAAAATATTTTTAGCTGTTTTTGTCTATTCTTCAAGACAAACTAGAATTATTTAGTTAATTTCCAATCTAAACAATTCAATAGAAAACTTCTGGTAAGAATTTGACAACATTTTAGGAAGAATTGACATATTTTTATTAATTTTCCCTCAAGAATATGGTGTAACATATCTCTCCATTGATTCAAGTCTTCCTTTTAAATTCCTCAGAGAAGTTTTTAGAGAAGTTCTCTTTCTTTTTGCCATTGAGAATGGCAGCTTTTTAAAACTGTCTTACTGATATGTAGGAAATCTATTATTTGGGTATTTTTGTATATTTATTTCATAGGCATCCATCTTACTAAAAGCTCTTATTACTTCTCAGAGTTTTTCAGTAGATTTTCTTGGGTTTTCTAATTAGATAATCATAATTGGCAAATAACCATTCATGCTTCACTACATGTGGTAGGACTTCCAGAACCATGGTAAATACCAGGAGTAATAAATAACATCCTAGACTTGATCTAGACTTTAATGGGAATATCTGCAGTCTTTCATTATTATATTTGATGTGGACTTTTTGTTTAAGATATATCATTTATTTAGAATTTTTATTCAGGAATAAGTAGTGGATTTTCTAAAACTTGTTTTCACCATCTATTGAAATTGTCATACAGTTTTTCCCATTAGGCCTATGGATATGTGGTATAATACATTAATAGATGTTATATTAAACCATTTTTATCTCCTTATCATAAAATCTAGTTGCTGAGAGTGGGTTATTATTTTACTACTGAATTAGATTTGTTAGAATTTTATTTGGGAATGTTTTCATCTCTGTTCATAGAGTTAATTTTTTTAAGCTTTTTTTTTTTTCCTGATCATGTCAGCTTCATAAGATGAACTGGGTGGTTTTCTGCCTTTGTGTTTTGAAATTATGACTCAGTCTGGGGAATTATCTTTCCCTGAAAGTTTGAAGGAACTGTATACAAAACCATGTGATATTAGAACCCTGTTCAGAGATCATTGTTTAATACTAAAGGGATTTGGTATAGTAGGTGAGGGCTAAACTCTAGAGTCAGATTGAGTTTGAATTCCATTCAGCCATTTCGTATGCCTTAGGAAATTCACTTAACTTTGCTTAAGTCTCATTTTTTAATCTGTAAGTTCTGATACTGTTGTTCCTACAACATAGTGTGAGGATTGCATAAAATATTTCATTTAAAGCTTTTAAGCACAGTACCTGACATATAGTTTTAAAAATGAGCATTATTATTAATTTTCAATTTCCTCTAAAGTTACTGGTACATTTTAGTGTTTCTACTTTTCCTTTTAACAGTTATGCTAATTTATATATTTCAAGGAAGTTGTCTATTTCATGTAGATATTCAAATGTATTAGAATAAAGTTGTGTCTGCTATTATCTTTTAAAATCTCCATGTCTTATTTTAATCGTTTTTACTTTTTCTTATTTAGATTTTTACAAAAACTAGTGTATGTTACTGGTTTTTTCCTCCCCTTTCTCCACCGCCTACTCCTATTGCTTGAGATATACAAATACTACTACATTTTTCTATCCTGTTTTTCTTGGAGTTATATTTTTGCTGATTTTCTAATCTCATATTGAATTCTTAGTTCATCTTTCCTTTAAAAATCAGAATGCATTTAATAATACATGTTTGCCTTCACATAAAGTTTTACTCATATCTCTTGTAATATTTCTCATATTAGTCTTTCCTATAATTTTTTCATTTTTGTTTTAATGTTTATTGAATAGCATGGGAGTATGCAGTTTTTTTAAAACTTTTTTAGCTCCTGGGATAAGCTTACTTTTCTTATTTTTCTGAGTGTGATATGTTTCAACCATACAGAAAAGTATAGGGACAATATACTTTGAATAAATTTCCATGTCTAATGTTATTATTGATTTGTGGTCAGAGAATGAAATCTAGATAGATACTTTTATTTATGGATGTTTTATAGTGACAAGTATAGGATCAAAGCTTTAAGGTGAGTTCTCTATTGTGTGGTACACCATTTGTCATTATAAAAAGTTTATAAACATCTAATGAGTTGAATTAACAGTCATTACTTTTTTGCTCACTTGCAACGTCAAGAAGGAGAGCAGAGTGTTAAATATTATTATAATTGTGTATTTGTCTTCTAACAGTTTTTCTCTATCTGTTTTGAAGATGTATTCATCAATATTGCCACTATTTTGTTCTATAATTTCTAAAGTTAATTGCCCTTTCCCATGTTTTGAAAGTTTATCAGAAGACACAGACCTACTAGAGAATGGACTTGAGGATATGGGGAGGGGGAAGGGTAAGCTGTGACAAAGTAAGAGAGTGGCATGGACATATAAAAGTTTATCAGGATTTTCTTAGTGATTTCATGGTCAGCTCCTTAATGGAGTTTTTTACAGGAAGAAAAATCCAATTTGGAATATAAAGTTCCCTTGCTGGGATCTTCAGACTGTTAGTTTCATAATTGCTTGTACATATTTGCCTTTTTGTTTAGATTTTTGATGAAGAGGTGTCCTACCACTGTGCTCTAATGCTCAACCTCCAAAAGTCACCTTTTACTGGGACGTGGAATTTTACTTCCTGCAGTGAACACCATACTCTGTCTCTCTGTCAGAAATATTCAGGTATAGATTATTATTTAGATGACTATGGTATTTTATGCTGTTAGATATGTACAGTACTTTTTCACAAAAAAACTTATAAATTAATATTAATTTGTAATCATACAGCTTCCTTAAAATTTTAGCATGACTAAATCCATACTGGCTCAGTGAGCCAAATTAGCTCAAATAGAATGTGATTTTTTGTCAAGATCATTGCCATAATTAAATATCAAAATTAAGTATCCAATGAAGTTTGTTAATCGGTGTTATCTAATGACAGTAAATTATGATTGCATTTTGTTCTCCTTTCTGCTCTGGAATTTTTCAGATTTTACTGTCATGAGGAAAGGAGGAGAAAAACAATGTTTTTAACTGAGTTCGGTATAAACAATCATGGTTAAATCTAGCTCTCAAAAAAAAAAAAAAGGATGTGAAGCATTATAAATGGATCACTGTCTATGCCCTCCTATAATCCAAATAAAAGTAAAATGTTAAAAGTAGGAATCATCTATATATTCAAAAAGATATTTTTTTAAAGGTATTAAATCGTTTTCATTGGTCACAGTAAGTTTTTAAACAAACAATTAAAAAAAAAAACCTTTGCCATGTAATGAGATCTTCAAGTAGCTAATCCATGTGCTTCTGGGTTTTTATTTTATTTTATTTTTATACAGCAGGTTCTTATTATCTATTTTTACACATTAGTGTATATATGTGAATCCCAATCTCCCAATTCATACGTTTGTTCTCTACATCTGTGTCTGTTTCTGCCTTACAAACCAGTTCATCTGTACCATTTTTCTAGATTCCACATGTTTGCATTAATATACGATATTTGTTTTTCTTTTTCTGACTTACATCACTCTGTATGACAGTCTCTAGGTCCATCCATGTCTCTACAAATGACCGTTTCATTCCTTTTTATGGCTGAGTAATATTCCATTGTATATATGTACCACATCTTCTTTATCCATTTGTCTGTCGGTGGGCATTTAGGTTGCTTCCATGGTCTGGCTCTTGTAAGTAGTGCTGCAGTGAACGTTGTGGTACATGCCTCTTTTTGAATTATGGTTTTCTCAGGGGATATACCCAGTAGTGGGATTGCTGGGTCATATGGTAATTCTATTTTTAGTTTTTTAAGGAACCTCCATACTGTTCTCCACAGTGGCTGTATCAATTTACATTCCCACCAACAGTGCAAGAGGGTTCCCTTTTCTCCACACCCTCTCCAGCATTTGTTGTTTGTAGATTTTCTGATGATGACCATTCTGACCGGTGTGAGGTGATACCTCATTGTAGTTTTGATTTGCATTTCTCTAATAATTAGTGATGTTGAGCAGCTTTTCATGTGCTTCTTGGCCAGCTATATGTCTTCTTTGGAGATATGTCTATTTAGGTCTTCCGCCCATTTTTTGATTGGGTTGTTTTGTTTTTTCAATATTGAGCTGCATGAGCTGTTTATATATTTTGGAGATTAATCCTTTGTCCATTGATTCATTTGCAAATATTTTCTCCCATTCTGAGGGTTGTCTTTTCATCTTGTTTATAGTTTCCTTTGCTGTGCAAAAGCTTTTAAGTTTATTTAGGTCCCATTTGTTTATTTTTGTTTTTATTTCCATTGCTCTAAGAGGTGGGTCAAAAAAGATCTTGCTGTGATTTATGTCATAGAGTGTTCTTCCTATGTTTTCCTCTAAGAGTTTTATAGTGTCAGGTCTTACATTTAGGTCTCTAATCCATTTTGAGTTTATTTTTGTGGATGGTGTTAGGGAGTGTTCTGATTTCATTCATTTACATGTAGCTGTCCAGTTTTACCAGCACAACTTATTGAAGAGACTGACTTTTCTCCATTGTATATCCTTGCCTCCTTTGTCATAGATTAGTTGACCATGGGTGCGTGGGTTTATCTCTGGGCTTTCTATCCTGTTCCATTGATCTATATTTTTATTTTTGTGCCAGTACCATATTGTCTTGATGACTGTAGCTTTGTAGTATAGTGTGAAGTCAGGGAGTATGATTCCTTCTGCTTAGTTTTATTCCCTCAAGACTGCTTTGGCTATTCGGGGTCTTTTGTGTCTCCATACAAATTTTAAGATATTTTGTTCTAGTTCTGTAAAAAATGCCGTTGGTAATTTGATAGGGATTGCATTGAATCTGTAGATTGCTTTGGGTAGTGTGATCATTTTCACAATATTGATTCTACTAATCCAAGAACATGGTATATCTCTCCATCTGTTTGTCTCATCTTTGATTTCTTTCATCAGTGTCTTACAGTTTTCTGAGTACTCCATGCGCTTCTGAAGAACTTTTTGCTAAATTAATCTTTGCTCATTTGTCTCATACTTTTTAGTAACTGCCTTTTTCAGAGAGGTACTGTAAATCAATAATTCAAATATATCCTCTTAGGGGTGGTTGTATACATTTTTTTGTGGGTTCTCCCAGATGAAAACTTGTAAGGGGACACCCAATACCTCCTGTTGAAGCAGTTCAAACAAAGGAAGAATTTGACACCAATCTGAAATGGTAATCTTATTGCCATTAGAAGTCGTCTACTTTTATTTATAGCTTTTCTCCTATTGCAGTTTACTTTTATTTATAGCTTTTCTCCTTCCTAAATCAGATCAACTAAATCAGAATTTTGTTCTAATTGTAAAAAACAAATTTGTGGTTCACAAATTTACCTAAGGTATACAGCAAAACATACCTAGTTCTCCCACCCAAAGTCTAAAATAAATGAATAGATAAGTAATACCTAAAGTACATTGTTACAGGGAGAAATTTGAAAAAATGTCCCATGACTTGCCAAGTAGGTGGTTTTTGTGGCTTTATTTTTCTTTTACACACAGAAATTGAAAGCAGACAGACCTTACAGAATACTTCAGAAACTGTGAAGTATCAAAATAATCTGTACAAAATAATGCTGAAGACTCTGACTTGGACTGATGCTCTAAAGGAGTGCCAGAAAGAAAACATGCAGCTGGTGAGCATCACAGACCCTTACCAGCAGGCCTTCCTGACTGTGCAGGCAGTCCTTCATAACACTTCTTTATGGATTGGACTCTCCAGTCATGATGTAAGTTTTCAGTCCCACTGCCAGGATTGGGTGATGGAATGTGACATTTTTTATTGCATGCAGCATCTCTCATATCAGACTAAAAGAAACCAGAGATCATAAAATCTTACTCCAGTGAATGAATTTCATGAGGTATGTAATTTTTAGCAGCAGTCATCTTTCCACTGTTGAAAGATCAGGTGCTTTATCGTTTAGCTTAAGAAAAATGTCTAATGGACATATATAGCTGAGCACTTCTTTTTATTTATTCCAATCAAAGATGGAGCTGGGATCAGGAGCTGCCATGTCTCCTCAGCCAATGAAAAGAAGAGAGGGAGGGAAGAATTAAAAATTCAGATGGGGTTGGTGAGCAGAAGCCCATGAACGTTATTAAAGGGCTCTTTATCCCTTTCCAAATCAGCAGAGTGAAATTAAGCCACTCTACAAAGGGATTAGAATAGCATTTTGCCACATCTCAAGCCCTGATCTTGGGTACTTCTCATTCATTTCATAGCCCAGCAAAGAATGCTAGTCTCCTATTAATTCCCAGCACTAAACTTCATACATGTAGCACAAACAGGAATGTTTATGCTACTAAAGCTTTTGGCTATAATTAATAGGGAATCTTTTTTTTTTTTTTAATAAAGCTGTAGCATTCCTCTCAGCATTGTAGGCCATTTTTGCCTCTTTTCTGATTCTTGTATGTAATAAGCTGATGCTCTGCTCACGGAGATGTATTGAAAAGTAAGATATAGGGCTGGTATAAAAGGCTGCGTACATTGTGCACTGATGGGGGTGCCACTTATTTATAAAGATTGTGATGTGAATTTTACTTCCTGCGTCTGTGCAGTGTGTGACCCGTAAAGCCCTAGTTAGGTAAGTGTCACTTGAACCAGTATTCCTAATCCACTCTCGGAGGGAAGGTAATTGGGAGAGTAGGAAAGAAGTGTCCATTGCATTATGAAGCAAACCTGAGTTATGTAGATGGTAGGCTAACCCTCAGTATACCAAGATGGTTTTAGGGCTGCATGGAGAAAATGTGATTGAAGACAATTTAAGTCCTTGCGCAAACCCCAAGTTGAACTGGAGAATGGATGAAAAACTTAAGACGCAGAAGTATACATTATCTTTGACAAACTCTGGACTTATTACCACCAGCATTTGTCAGAAGCTCAATTAAAAAAGCAGTATTTAGAAATTGCTTGAAGACTAGCTTCTCCAAAATTCTGGATTTTAAAATGTACCCTCAGGTCCAGCCAGGTTATCAGCTTGAACTGCTTCCCTAGACCTCACAGTATCAATTCCGTCATAACATTGCTTTACTTCCTTTCTCTTTTGTGTTTGGCATTATGTGAAACCCATCACTGTGTCTCTTGTGTGGGTGGTAATTAAGTTATCACATTTCCTAGTTTTAACCACCTTAAACCTTTTTAAACAAAAGCAGTATTGTTGCTGGAGAAAAATCATAAAGTTAGAATAAATTAAAAGAATAAAATTGGAATCACCTATAATCCCAGTATCTAGTGATAAATGTGGTTTAAATATTTGGTATATATCCTTCAAGTTATTTTTCTATGTACATGTATTTATTTTTAAGACACTTCGGATCATACAGTTTTGTAACTTTTTTTCCTCACTTGATGATTTTGGTCTTCTTTCTTATTCTATTTTCAGTCGTCACCTGTGTTTTTCTTCTCCCTTTTGCTCTTTAACATATTACATTTTACATAGCTGTTTCTTATGTATCTTCATAAGCTGCCTGAAATCTTTGGAACATGGCAGAGTGTAAGTAAATACAAATTTACATTGAAAGCAATGGGAAGGTTTTGAAAGATTTTAAACATGGTAGTAACAATATCAGATTTTGACTTGAGAAAAACTATGCTGGGCAGAAGCTGGGGAAGGAAGTGAGCAGTCCAGAGATAGAAGACCAGTTAGAGTTTCTTGTAGACATTCATGCAGGAAATGATGTTGGTCTGGACTGAGGCATGTTTACAGTGTCTGCAGTGCAGCAGTTCTGGGTTATAGAAGGTCTGGAGTGTGGCTGTGAGAGCAGGTCACTCAAGTACATAGAAGTGAAAGTCCATAGAAGAAGAGGAAGTCAAGAAGGCTTGGGAACGGGGTGAGTCATCCACATGAACATAGACGTCTCTAAGTCAGTGGCAGGACCAGAAGGACAGAGCAGGGCATGGGACACCTCCTTAGTAAATATCAGGAAGGAGCAAGGGGGCCAAGACCAAAGTGAATGTCAGAGAGACGGAAGGACTCTGGGAGTTTGCCAAGACCTCAGTGAATGTCAGAGAAGAAGGGCATAAACCTCAAAGGAAATGACTGAAGGAAATAAAAATACCCACTACCTCATTCTCATGGCTCTGTGATATCTGAGACTAAAAAAACAAGCAGCCCTTCCCTTGTGGATGCTTAAAGGAACTTATTCTATTAGAAAAGACAGGTTTTAATTAAGATCAATCAAGGTCTAGAATTTAGTGAAGAGATACTTATAGTCTTAATAAAGAGATTTAGTGTTCAATAAAGAGATGGTGGGAGTGGGATGACTTATCTACAAGGAACAGAAGTTCCCAAGGCCCAGGGACCTGGGTTAGTTGGGAGTGCAACAAGGGGGAAGGAATCCAGGGTAATACTCAGTACAGGTAACATCACAGGGGCAAAGGGCCACATTTGAGGCCACTTGGTTTAGAGATTAACTGGCCATAAGTTCACAACTGGAACACTGGTAGAGAACACTTCTGAATGAAACAGTTGGTGGTGTTGAGGTTTGACCACATTTGCTATTTTTGGTTCACTAAGGAGACTGTGAGACTGTGTGTGAACCAGAATTCAAAACTAGGTATGCTTAGCTCTAAAGCCCGTGTTCCTTCCACTACTACATATTATCTCTAAGTTAATCAGAGCTTACAGTAGTCCTCACTCCATTTTAGCTTTCTAATTTCCAACAACCAATGGTTCCAATTATGTGTGAGGCAGCAAAGCATAATGGTTCAGACCATGGACTCCAGGGCCTAATGGCCTGGATTTGTATCCCAGCACAGTGGTTTACATTCTGTATGACTGTACACATTACATGACTTCAGTTTTCTCATCTGTAAAATGGATATAATAATAGTACCTATCTCGTATGGTTGTTATGAGGATTATATAATATTTGCAGAGTACCTAAAACAATGCCTGGTACGTAGTAAGTGCTGTGTAAATATGTGCTAAACATAAGATAAAATTTAAAATTATTAGATTGGGGACTTCCCTGGTGGAGCAGTGGTTAAGAATCCACCTGCCAGTGCGGGGGCCACGGGTTCAAGCCCTGGTCTGGGAAGATCCCACATGCCATGGAGCAGCTAAGCCCATGACCACAACTACTGAGCCCACGCACCACAACTACTGAAGCCTGCGTGCCTAGAGCCCATGCTCTGCAACAAGAGAAGCCACCACAATGAGAAGCCCACGCACTGCAATGAAGAGTAGCCCCGGCTCGCCAGAACTAGAGAAAGCCCGTGTGCAGCAACGAAGACCCAACACAGCCAAAAATAAATAAATGAAATTAAACAAATTTAAGAATTATTAGATCGACCACGAGGGTCAAAATCATACAATAGGGATAACGTGAAGTATAACCACTTAAGATATATTTCTGCTCCATACAGGATGAACTCAACTTTGGTTGGTCAGATGGGAAACATCTTCAATTTAGTCGCTGGGCTGAAAATAATGAACAACTTGAAGACTGTGTAGTATTAGACACTGATGGATTCTGGAAAACATCTGACTGCGATAATAATCAGCCAGGCGCTATTTGCTATTATTCAGGAAGTATGCTAATTTCAAATATTTTCATTCTTAAATTGTTATCAGTCTCATGAGTAGTGGAATTTTGAGGAAATGGTTTTGTAAAATCTGGTTTTAAAATTATAAAGCAATTATAATCATGTCCTTTTTACAACAAAATCTGTTGTGAAAATTTGTATTTGAGAATTATTATATGTTAAATATCTTGTCATTAATTTGTTATTTTAGATATGTTTTATCTTTATTTTTGTCAACTGATGATAGTAATTGACCTTTGAGTTTTAAGTCCTTGTTAGCCTCATTTTGCATACACTTTGTGTTTATATTCTTATGGAAAACGTACATTTGTGGGAATTCTTTTGTAATTCTTATCATCAATACTTAACATTACTTTTATGAGTCACTGTTGAGATTCATTTGGTTGCTAACAGTAATTAGCTCATGCTAGCTTAAGCCAAAAGGGAAATTTAGATCCTCAGAAATGGGGATAGAGCTGAGCCTCCCGAGGAGAGGGGATCTCAAAGCCAGAGATGCTGTCTTGCACCTCTCCTTTCTGTTTCTCTCAGGGGATCTGCACTCTTCTCTTTATGTACTTCCTGCTTCTCTCTGCACTTCCTGCTTCTCTCTGCACATGGTGAAACATGGCAGCTCTGCAGCTTTCAATTTTAGCCGTAACTGGAGAGGAATTGACTATCTCTGAATTCCACTTTTCAAATCTGAAAAGAACTGAAAGAGAGAATCTGATAGACTCAACTTAAGTCAGATATGCTATCTCTAGCCCAGTCGGAGGAAAGTGGTTTTACAGCTTCCAGGGGCCCACATTTGTGGGTTTGTGGTTAGAGAAAAGACTACTTCACAAAGGGAGTTGCTGTGAGCTGGGAGAAATATTGCATAGTCTCTACCATGTGTTGAATCAGTTTGATTGGCTTTGAATAGAGCATATTTCTATTTGCATCTTTTTGAATCTGTGGCCTTTTCATAAAATGAAAAAGAAATGCTGAATTCAGATTTTTCTAGATGTCAGATTTTAAATTATTTCTGTTTGCTTTGGTTAAAGCAATAACTTATTTAGAACATCAAGTATTTCATAAAATGTTCTTTTAAAGTTAGAGAAGGTATCAGTAAGCAGAAAATTGAAGATGAATTCTCAAAGTCATATTTAGGTGCCTCTTATTATGTTCGTATAGTTTCTCTGAAGTGGCCCCTTGTATTAGAAGTTTGGTGATGCAGGAAGACAGAAACTGCATTTAACCTAATAACACCTCATTTTCCACATTCTTCTACTCATTCCACATCAGGGAAAAGAAAATTTTATTAAGTAATTTCCTTCCTACAGAAAGCCAGTTAAGAGGTCACATTTTATTTGAGCATAAACAGAACAAGCATCGCCAGGCTATTATTTCTTGGCTTCCTGAATATTTCCTACAAATCAAGTCTAATTATGATGAACAGGATTTAACATTTATATCTGAAGTTAGAATTCTTGCCATTAATTCTTTTTCTAGATGAGACTGAAAAAGAGGTCAAACCAGTTACCAGTGTTCGATGTCCGTCTCCTGTTCTAAATACTCCATGGATACCATTTCAGAACTCTTGCTACAATTTCATGATAACAAAGAATAGATATATAGTGACAACACGAGATGAAGTTCATTCTAAATGCCAGACACTGAGTGAGTATGTTGTATGGCCATTATATGTTGCATTATGCTCGTTAGAAAACAAATCTCATCTGAGTATATTCAATAAATATTTCTAATTAGCGCTAGTAACTAGAACTCAAAAATATTCATCTCCTAATTTCTACATTATCAATGACAAAGTATTAAAATTTGTGTTTATTTAAAATGGAAAGTATAGGAGTTATCTCCTTTCTTACCCATCCATTAGGGAACTAGTCTCTCTTTAGATGTATAAATGGGTTCTACTTAAAAAGAGAAAGAAATGACACTAGAGAGCAGAGAGCTGGATATTAAATCAAGTTAGGCTGTGGGCAGAGAGAAAATAGGCCAGTTTGAGTAGTTGAAAACTTAGATAAACCAGAAAGAAGCAGCTCTGCTTAAAAGAAATACATATTTCATACTTTCAGCTCTCAGGACTCTCCAGATATTTCCTATGAGATCCACTGAGGATTTGTGACTTTTGAACAATGGACCCATCAACTTTATAGGAAGTTCCTATGGAAAATATCAAACCATTATTCCCCAAAGTGTGTTCTGTGGAACACTACTCTTGAGATGTTCTGTAAAGAAAAAGATCCTTAGTTAAAGAACAAGGGTGAGAAATACCACACATCTTCACTTCCTTTTAAACATTATCAAATGTGCATTAGCATATGCTTTAAGAAATACTGACATGAATGAACTAGTTTACTTTTGGTTAACCAAAATTTGTAAAGTTTTTTTCAATGTAGCTCTTTTCCGAGGAACACACTTTGGGAAATATTAAACTTTTAAAATCCTGTTATAACAGCCATCGCTAAGGAAAAGGAAGGTCTGTCTTTTAGCCCATCTAAGAGGTTTTTATTTATTATAGTCTTTGACAGTGTGTCATTAATATAGGTGGATTTGTACCAACTCAAAATAAGCCTTAAATGGGGAAAAGGAAAGTGAATCAATGTTTCAAATTGAAGATCAAAATGTTTGAAAATGTTTTAACCGATTCATTTAGTACAACAAGATAGTTTTAATTTATATGTCTTTCTTATTTTCTACTGTTGTTTTAAGTTTTGGAGTGTGTTAAACTGGGGAATAAAAATAACTAAATCTATCAGACAAAGTGTTCTAAATAATTAATTATTTAAATTATTGACTCTTTTTTATTTAACAGATCCAAAATCACATATTCTGAGTATTCGAGATGAAAAAGAGAATAACTTTGTTCTTGAGCAGCTTCTACACTACAATTACATGGCTTCATGGGTCATGTTAGGTGTAACTTACGAAAGTAAGTTGTAAATCTACTGTTTTTCACTATTTATATTCATAGTTCGTTATAAACTACTAGTTTATTCTTCAGAGTATATGTTAATCAGTATACAAAATTACAATTATGCACTTATCATAACTTAATACAAATACCAAGACAGTTTTTGTGTCTCTGCTCTGCCACTAAAATGCCTTTACCACCAAGCTGAGAGTTAAATGGTGGAAAATAATTTCCTTTCTTCACCCTCCCACCTAGCAGTACAAGACTAACTAAAATGACTGCACTCCTGCATAAATCTCCAATACTTACTTTATATCTCTGTGTACGTGGGATGAGTGAGAAGAGAAATACACTTCTTCTAATGTTGCATCTTTGGTTTTATATCATTGGCTCGGGGTATACATTAGAAAAATGAGACACATAGTCTGCCAATGGGATAGAATATTTGAGATTGCAAATGCCACAAATTCAAGATATGATTGCTATGAAAATTTTTTTAAAACACAGACTCTAATAATAGGGGAAATAAGACCAATTTAGAAAGATACTCAATTAGAGGTATCCGGAAAATCATAAAGTTTTGGAATTAGAAAAAAATAACTGTGTGGGCATAAAGCATTAAAATCATACATTCATCCCAAAAAAGGGGCTTAATAAGGGGCACAGGACAATGATAGCTAGAGGTAGGGTAGGCAAAGAAACTTAATTACTCAAATCTGACCATTTTAAAAATAGTCTTCTCTTTGCTATCTAACCTGTCTCTTTCTCAGAATTACTCAGGTTTTTCTTAAATGTTTATGGCTTGCAGATGAGTTAACAAAAATTAAGCTATCAAGTAATGGGTAAGACTTGGGGTACCAGCTGAAGATGAGTTCATCATGGTAGGACTTAGTTGCCCAATTCTTTTCTCTGATGATGCTTGAACACTCTTAAATTTAAGAATGGAAAAAAATGGAGAGGAACTAGGTAGAAAGTTCCCAGGCTTTACCTGAAAGTGACTGAGGAAACAGTGGTCCCATGTGGAGCAACAGAAACTATACCCAGGATATAGTTAGAGATTTCAATTGTATCCTTTGCTGTACTTTGTTAGTTATATTATCAGAAACAACTGAAAATGCATTCTGTATTCTGCAAAGCATTTTCAGATCTGTAGGCTTTCTTTTAATCATCTTAACTTCTTTTATAAGATGTAGTTGTAACAAAACTTCTATTAAAATATACAGACATATGGGAGACATAGAGAAAGATATTTCCAGCAAACAGTAAATTTGGCTTAAAACTAATTCTTACTGGCTTAATTTATATCCATAGCGGTTTTTTATCACTTAAATATGCTTAAATACTATTTAATTGTATATACCACCTATACAAAGGATTCTGGTTTTTTTTAAGTTCTGACTCTTCAAAAGTAGGGCCGTGAATAGAAATTACTAAGAGAGGCCATGTGTCAACTGAGAGGTATTTCAAGCCAAGTGAAAAAGTGACTCTTTTGTTATGACAGCTTTAGAAATATACCACTGCCCATCGCATTGGCCAGAAAATTGTAACTTTATTAACATTTGGGGAGAGGGAGAGAGGGACTCAAAGACATGAGGTGATATAAAGCAGCAAGCAAGAACCAAATCATATGTACCAGATTTCTTGTGTATCATGGCTGCAGGCAGATGTTTAGGTAGAGTGCCTTGGGAGATGGTAATCAGTGAAAGGAAGAAATAACCAGGACAACAAGGAGTATGTGTAGGTAATAATGACATCACTCTTCATACCAATTCATAATTTTAATAGGCCTAGCAACTTGTTTTACCAAAAACTTTAGTAAGGTATGTTCACGTAGCATACAATTCAGCCATTTAAGGTGTACAATTTAGTGGCTTTTGGTATAGTCACGGGGTTGTGCAACTATCGCTGTCCCCCAAAGAAACATCATACCCATTTAGCAGTCCCTCCTCATTCCCCATCCCCTCTCCCAACCCTCAGCAACCACTGATCTATTTTCTATCTCTACAGATTGCCTACTCTAGACATTTCATGTACGTGAGATCATATAATATGTGACTATTTTGTGACTGGCTTATTCCACTTAGCATAATGGTTTCAAGGTTTATGCATGTGGCACTGTAGCAAGTATCATTCCTTTTTTGGCTGAATAATATCCCATTGTATGGATATACCACATTTCATTTATCCATTCATTAGTTGATGGGTATTTAGGTTTTCACTTTTTTGGTTATTATGAATAACATTCATGTACAAGTTTTTATGTGGATATATGTTTTTGTTTCTCTTGGGTGTATACCTAGGAGTGGAATTGCTGGGTCTTTGTGTAACCCTTTGAAGAACTAACAGACAGTTTTCCAAAGCTGCTGTACCATTGTCCATTAGGGGTTCCAGTTTCTCCATATCATACCAACAGTTGCTTTTATCTGTTATGTTGATTATAGCCATCCCAGTGGGTATGAAGTGGTATCTCATTGAGGTTTTTATTTCATATCCCTATTGATTAATGATATTAAACATCGTTTCGTGTGCTTATTGACTATTTGTATGTTATCTTTGGAGAAATCTATATTCTGATCCTTTTCCCATTTTTTAAATTATTTGTCTTTTTTATTATTGAGTTTTAAGCACTTTTTAATGTATTCTGGATATAAGTCCCTTGTCAAAGAAATTATCTGTAAATATTTTCTCTCATCACTTTCTTAGTAGTATAATTTGTAGCACAAAAACTTTAAAAATTTTAATGAAGCCCAGTTTGTCTATTTTTTATTTTATCACTTGTGTCTATTAACTTTGCCTATCTTAGGCTCGTGAAGACATACTCCTGTGTTTTCTTCTAAGAGTTTTATAGTTTTAGCTCTTACATACAGGTCTGTGATCAATTTTGAGCTTTTTGTATGGTGAAAGGAGAAGGTCCAACTTCATTTTTTTTGCATGTAGATATCCTGTTGTCCCAGGAACTATTCTTTCCCCATTGAATTGTCTTGGCACCCTTGTCAAAAATCAATTGACATAAATTGTGCACAGTTTAGGTCCAGAGAAGAGGTTTCTATCACTAGTTTTATATATGTTAATTTTTTAAATAAAATAATTATGTTAATTTCCATTACAATTAAACATATAGGTAGGAAAAAATGAATATTGGATGAAAAAAATGAAAAGTGAAAAAATGTAAAGTTATTTCAGGATGGTAGAATGATAAGTAGATATTAATTTTCATGTTTATAATGTGTACTTTCTATATTAAAAGTAAGCATGGTTTACTGTTAGAAAATATTTTAGAGGGATACACATAATTATACAACCTTTTAGTAGGTGGTGAAAGAAGAAAGAAAATTAGTTGAGTTTGAAATATTAACCTCATAAGTGTAATTCAAGTCTTGATTTAATCTCTAAGCATAGAAAAAAATGTTTCTTTTCTAGATAATTCTCTCGTGTGGTCTGATAAGACCACGCTGTCATATACACACTGGAGATCAGGAAGACCAGCTGTAAAAAATGGCAAGTTTTTTGCTGGCTTGAATACTGATGGCTTCTGGGATATTCAAACCTTTAATGTTGTTGAAGACATACTTTACTTTCACCAGCACAGCATTCTGGCTTGCAAAATTGAAATGGGTAAGTATGCTAATGTAGGGTTTCTACTCCAGGGAAAGAGAATGTAAAGTCATTAGCTTCACTAGCGGGAATCATGCAGTTGTACTTTTTGAGTGGCTCCCTTGTATTCAGTCCTATGAGAGGCACTGTAGACGTCACAGAGGAAGGAAAAGACGCACTCCCTGGTGTCATGGTCTTGATCTCAAGGAATAAAATGTAGTTGGGGAGACAGCATTAAATGTTTATCACTGTTTTATGCAGGTTAGTCTTAGGTTATTTGGTACAGGCTTACATTTGTTGGGAAGTCAAAAGAGACCAATGAAAACAGGAATAGTGAAAACAAAGGATGTACTGAGGAGGAGGAAAAACTTGGTTGGGCCTTGAAGGATGGATAAGATTTCTATAAATAAGGAAGTGTGTTTGGGTAGAGTTTTGACATTACAGGCCGAAAGTGAATGTCTCTCAACCTTGCCTAATTCCTTAAATACGTGTATTTTTAAATGCATGTCAGTTTTTAAATTTTCACAGCTTTAAAACTGTTCCTACGGCCATTCTGCTCTAAGCCCTCTGCTAACGTGGAGCCCATCACAGTTGCATCCAGGCCCATTTTCTCCCTTCACAGTCCTGAAGAATAACTTTCTGATGCACCATTTCCATCAACAATCTCCAGGGATTCCCTATTATTAATTGCTTTGAGTTCATGTAAGCTTTTGAGACTTTCTAGAAATCAGAGTCTCTTCTAAAATTCTAGGCTTTCTCTCAGTCTCCATTTTTTTCCCCATTTTTGGTTCAGTAAGTATCTTTTCCTGTCACGCTGATCTCTTCACTGTCCCATGTACAGTGTATACCCATTCTCATTTGCACCTTTATTTATGGTTTTTTTTCCTGTCATGATGTCTTCTACCTTCTTTTTTCTTTCCTTTTTAAATAAAATTTTCATTTTAGAATAGTTTTATATTTACAGAAAAGTCGCAGAGATAGTACAGAGAATTCCCATATACACCATAACCAGTTTCCCCTGTTGTTGACATCTAACATTAGTATGGTACACCTGTCACAACAAATAAACCAATGTTGGTAAATTATTATTACCTAAAGTCCATACCTTGCTCAGATTTTCTTAGTTTTTACTTTATGTTGGTTTTCTGTTCAGGAATTCATCCAGGATACTGTGTTACACTTGGTCTTCATGTCTTCTTAGGTTCTTCTCAGCTGTGATAGCTTCTCAGATTTTCTTGCTTTTTTGGACAATTTCAAGGAGCACTGGTCATGTGTTTTGTAGAATGTCCCTCAGTTTGGGTTGGCTGATGTTTGTCTCATGATTAAACTGGGGTTATGGGTTTGGGGTTTAGGGAAAAAACCACAGAGGTAAGATGTCATTCTCATCACATCCTGTGAAGGGTATATTCTGTCAGCATGACTGACTTATCACTGTTGATTTTAACCTTGATCACCTGGGTCTAGGTAACGTTCATTAGCTTTCTCCACTGCAGAGTTACTCTTCTTCCCCTTTTCCATATCGTGCTCTTTATAAGGAAGTTACCATACTCAGTCCTTACTTGTGGAATGGAGAGTTATTCTCTACCTTCCTGAGGTGGGAAGTATCTATATGAGTTACTTGGAATTCTACACAGGAGATTTGTCTATTCTCTCCCATTAAAAAAAATTTATTTCGTCATTTATTTATATCAGCACGGGCTCATGGTTATTTATTTTATACTTTGGGTTATAATCTAATAGACTCTGTTATTTAATATTTTGCTCAAATTGTTTCAGATTTGGCCATTGGGAGCTCTTTTACTTGGCTTCTGTGTCCTTTTGAAATACCATCATTGTGGTTTTGTTATTACTGTTGTTTGTTTTTAGCTGACTTTCTGGTTACCTTATTTCTTTTTGGTCCTAATTTCAGCTAACCTAAAGTCTGGAGATCTAATTTATCAAGAAGGTTTTCTGACTCCCTTAATTCAGATGACTCTTTCTTTCTCTAGTCAGTCACACATATTTTAGTGGTTAATTGTTCTGCCCTCATTTTCAGGTGTTGTTGTTTTCTGTGCCCAACTAATATGTGAGCTCCTTAAATAAAAGACAATGTTTATGCCTTTTTTTAATCACTCAGACAATAGTAATAGTTAAGAGCCTATTATATATGCTGTGGCTACAAGAGAAAGCATGCATTTGACCTCCCTTATTAATAAGAGGCCCAGTTTTATTTATTTTTTATTTATTTATTTTTTTTCAAAAAATATCTGATCAAGGCTATCCAAGGGTTCAGGGGAGGAAGATTTTTTTCTTTTTTTAATATTGGTTTATTTATTTATTTTTGGCTGTGTTGGGTCTTCATTTCCATGCGTGGGCTTTCTCTGGTTGTGGCAAGCGGGGGCCACTCTTCATCGTGGTGCGCGGGCCTCTCACTATCGCGGCCTCTGTTGTTGCGGAGCACGGGATCCAGACGCGCAGGCTCAGTAATTGTGGCTCACGGGCCCAGTTGCTCCGCGGCATGTGGGATCTTCCCAGACCAGGGCTCGAACCCGTGTCCCCTGCATCAGCAGGCAGATTCTCAACCACTGCGCCACCAGGGATGCCCCAGTTTTATTTAACTTTTGAAATGATTGCATGTCCAACCTTACCCAAAATATGCATTTTGAATAATTTAAATTTAATCACTAACACTTTTAATTTAAATATTACAGTTGACTACAAGGAAGACTGTAATACTACTCTTCCACGGTTTATTCCACATGAAGATGGTACTTATAACGTTATTCAAAAAAGGGTAACATGGTATGAAGCATTAAACACATGTTCTCAAAGTGGAGATCATTTGGCAAGTGTTCATGACCAAAATGCCCAGCTTTTTCTGGAAGATATCGTAAAGCGCGATGGATTTCCACTATGGGTTGGGCTCTCAAGTCATGATGTAAGTCTTGTTTTGTTTTCCAGAAAATTTCCAAATATGTTAGAGGGGTGGAAATCTGAGCATAAGATATTAATTCAAAGTATAACATCAGATTAAGTCCTCAGATTACATTTGCATCCCATAGTGCTTTCTATCTTTTCACAACATAGAGAAAATGGAAAATTATATTTATAGAGTGATCTAGGCAAATGGCCAGGACTGCAGCTGCCCTGGACACTGCCAAGCCATCCCAAGGGCTTAGTAGACTAATGTCTCAACAACACCCCTGTAACCTATTTGGGATAGACCAGTTGGAGAGCTGGTGAAAAGGGAATAGCACAGGATCAGAAAAACCTGAGTTCCAATACGAGTGGCAGGTCTTCTGTTTACGTGTTGGGTGATCACAAGCAAGTTATTAAACCTTTGCAAGCTTATTTCCTCATCTGTAAAATTGGGGTGATAATATTTTCCCTAATAGAGGATTATTAGCACAAAATTTATACTGTATAAGGTGCCAAGTAAAACTCTTAACATTAGGACTAATAGATGTATATTTTCTCCCCACTTTCCCCCTAGAAATTAACACTATTTGAAAATAATTTTCTGCAGGTAAACACATCTTTTGTACCACTATTCAAACCCTGTTAATTAGTATATTCATGTACTGATAATGATGTCTAGTATACAAAAAATAGACATCTATTGAGATTAGAATTGAAGACCTAATTTAAATAATCTTTAGAACAAAGTGGGGAAAATAAAAGGATGGCAAATTAGGATTATAGAATCGAGGACAAGTCAAAACTAATCTTCCCGTATGAGTTTCTTGGGAAGTATTTTTCTCTTCCAGACCCCTGCTGGTTGATGACTTCTGTAATATGAAAAAATCTAGCCAGAGACACAAACCACAAAACTATAAAACATAAAAGACAATATTTAGAATAATGTGAAGGTTGAGACTGTAAATCTGTAATTGTGACAAATGGAAGACATTTGCATGTCATCTAATTTCAAGTGTTATATAAACTCATCCTTTAAACAAAAAAAACAAATCTAGAGATATAGTAACCCTGTCTCTAAATTTAAAGTCCTATTTAAATTATGCCAGAGCAAATGTCTCAGATCAATGCATCAAAAATAAATCCCTGATTTTACAAGTAGGTCCAGATCTACAATACTTGTAAGCAAATAATTAACACTCCATCCCTGTATTTTTTAAAGCACGCATGTTCTTCTTTTTTTTTTTTTTAACATCTTTATTGGGGTATAATTGCTTTACAATGGTGTGTTAGTTTCTGCTTTATAGCAAAGTGAATCAGTTATACATATACATATGTTCCCATATCTCTTCCCTCTTGCGTCTCCCTCCCTCCCACCCTCCCTATCCCACCCCTCTAGGGGGTCACAAAGCACCGAGCTGGTCTCCCTGTGCTATCCGGCTGCTTCCCACTAGCTATCTACCTTACGTTTGTTAGTGTATATATGTCCATGCCTCTCTCTCCATGCATGTTCTTCTTAATGTTCTTTTTGAAGTCATACATCTGAATTCAAGTTATCTCTATTATTCTTAACACAGGGAAGTGAATCAAGTTTTGAATGGTCTGATGGCAGTGCCTTTGACTATATCCCATGGAAAGATAAAAAATCTGCTGGAAATTGTGTTATCTTGGATCCAAAAGGAATTTGGAAACATGAAAAATGCAACTCTGTTAAGGATGGTGCTATTTGTTATAAACCTACAAAATGTAAGACTTGATTTCAAATAACTGTATATTTACTGAAACATGACATTTATTTTATGCACATGATTAAATACTCAAAGAAACTTTTTGTAGATTTTAAATAAGGTTTATTCACAAGTCCTATCAAAATACTTTTGATACTTTGTGAAGAGAAACAAATATGATATGCCCATTCAGGGAATTTGTTCTCAAAGACTTTCAATCGTTCTGTCACTAGATGAGTTTTGCTCTAGAATTTGTGAATTTTAATTTCACTTAGCAATGTTTTTCAAAGGCTGAGATGCTCCTTTTAAAAAAGGGTTCCACAGCGTAGAAATTTGGGAAATACCTCTATGATTTACCATATTGATGGCTCTGAAAGTTTCTATAGTAAAGAGTTTCTATAGTAAAGAAATGTTTGTGTAACTAAACATTTTCCAAACATATAGGATCCTTAAAATCTAAGGAAAGAGCCCCTTCCATCAGGGGCTGGACCTGGGGTCGTCCCTGGTGGGTGGAGTATGAATCATGATGAAGAGCACAGGAACCTACAGCACAAGCTGCAGAGGCGCTCTGGGCAGGCCACGGGTTGGTGGCCATGTGGTTATCTGAAGCTTCTGGTTCTCTCAGTGCTTACCATATTTTCTGTTCTGAAGAATCCTCAAGAGAAGATTTAACATTTGGAATTTCAACGGATTTAAGCAGAAGAAAATGTGAACACTGTATCTAGATATACAAGTGAATACAAGAAAAGGAGAATGATATAGAGAATGAGGAATAAAGACACAATCAAGAACTGACATCTTAGTTGTTAGGTATAGAAAATAAATTTAATCTTTTAGAAAAACAATTGAAATACATGAGAAATATGATAAAATATGTAGAAATGGAGAGGACATCTGTGTTAGAGAAACAGACTTTATAGGATAAAGGAGAATGAAAACAGCTCAAACACAAATTCAGTGATGTACTGGGTTGAATGGTGTTCCCCAAAATGCATGTCCACCCAGAACCTCAGAATGTGACCTTATTTACAAATAGTCTTTACAGAGGTAGTTAGTTACAATGAGGTCATACTGGATTAGGATGGACCCTAAATCCAGTGACTGGTGTTCTTATGAGAGGAGAGACTCAGACACACAGGAAGAAGGCCATTTGATAACAGAGGCAGAGATTGCAGTGATGCAGCTACAAGCCAAGGACTGCCAGCAACCACGAGAAGCTAGGAGAGAGGCATGAAACAGATCCTTCCTCAGAGCCTCTAGAAAGAACCAACCCTGCTAACACCTTATTTTCAGACTTGTAGTCTCCAGAGCTATGAGAGAATAAATTTCTGTCGTTTTAAGTCAACAAGTTTGTGCTAATTGATTATGGCAGCCCTGGGAAACGAATACAAGTGCAAACTTTTACTGGATCTTAAGACAATAACAAGTACTGCTGAGGATGTGGAGAAATTGGAACCCTTGTGCATTGCTGGTGGGAATGTGAAATGGTGTGTAGCCACTGTAGAAAATGGTATGATGACTCCTCAAAAAATTTAACATAGAATTACTGTATGATCCAGCAATCCCACATCTGGGTATGTACCCAAAAGAAGTGAAAACAGGGACTCGAACAGATACTTGTAAAACCATGTTCATAGCAGCACTATTCTCAATAGCCAAAAGGTAGAAGCAACTCAAGTGTCCATTGATAGATGAATGGATAAGCAAAATGTGCTGTGTACATCCTGTGGAATATTGTTCAGCCTTAAAAAGAAAGCAAATTCTGACACATAATGCGACATGGATGAACCTTGAAGACATTAACATTATGCTTAGTGAAATAAGCCAGTCACAGAAGGACAAATACTGTATGATTCCACTTATATGAGGTACCTAGAGTTGCCAAATTCACAGGGACATAAAGTAGAATGGTGGTTGTGGGGAGGGGGGAAGAATGAGGAGTTATTATTTAATGGGAACAAAGTTTCAATTTTGCAAGATGAAAAAATTTTGGAGGTGGATGATGGTGATGTTTGCACAATAATGTGAATGTACTTAATGCCGCTGAACGGTACAGTTAAAAATAGTTATAGTGGTAAATTTTATGTTGCGTGTATTTTACCCCTTTCAAAAAAGTTGAATCTTCTTGAGAGGAATATGACAAACTTACCACAATGCAAGAGTTGGAAGCAAAACTTCATGAAGAACGGTAAGGAAAGAAAATGTATGCAGTCTAAAACAGCCCAGTTGCAGCCTGGACTAGAAACAAACAGACTTTGAAGATAAGGCATTTCCATATGTTCCCAGTGTAAGAAGAATTTTTTTAAAGCCAGCCCATTCATAAAAGTCCACTTGTCCTAGCCACGCATTGGTAGCCAATGTTCAACATGTTTTGCATCAAATGAAGCAACACACATTACTGCCTGTGCAATGAAGGAGTAGTCAGCTGTATATTTTTGGCAAAGAAACTATATTCACAATGTGGTAGAATCAAGAGCTTGCTAATACCGTCTTCCTCCTCCGGCAGCATTAATGAAGAATTGTCACAAGTCTTACACACTTTGCAGATGAATTTGCAGATGACCAAACGTCATCTGCAACTAGGAAACTTACCCAGGAGTATTCAATTGTCAAACTGAAGGAAGACTTAGAACTCAAACTAGTGGCATTAGTGGGAAGTATGGAGGCAGAAGCCAATCAAATAACTAGATTTCAAAAAAGAACAAGCCCAGGTGGAGAAACAGAGGATAGAGAAGCAGAAGGAGGAATGGAGAGCCATCCTGAAGTCTCTTGATGAAGAAGGAAAGGACAGCAGCCATTCTTCTGGAATCATAGGGATCATAAATAAAAAGAATTCTACCAAGCTGTGACAAGGAGAAAAAAGCAGAAGAGGCCTTCAGTGACTGAAGGATATGCAGACCATACATAATGCATACAGAACAATGGTTTGGGTTGAGATTACTGGCCATACGAGGTCAGATATTTGATTCAGATAATCTGTACCCCACCAACAGGATGCCAGCAATTTACTTTCCAGTTCTCATACTCTCTTCTGTTGGAATTAACAATGGTCTTAAGGGGCACAGGCTTCATTACACAGGCTTCTTGTGTTACACAGCACAATTAAAAATTAAAGAGTTTAAATGGAAACAAGGGGAATTGTTAAGAGCTGCGAAGCTACACTTCTTTTGTTTGAGACAGATTTTGCTGTGCTGATCTGTTGTGCTTTGTAAGCAAATTACCAAATTTTCACTTGTGGGTGTGATTTTTTTTTTATGGCAAGGTACAACTATGTTTTTATTATTACTATAAAAAGGAACCCAAAGAAATAAAGAATTTTAATTATTATTTCAAAATAGTTACAGGTCTACCCAGGCTGTCTTTTCTTCTTCTCCTAGTCTGTCTTTTCAACTGTTTTTACTTTAGTCTAAATTCATCTTAGAGGGCTAAGTACTTTCCTTTGTATTCTCAGTTTTAAAAATGGTATCCCAAAAACTAACAAGAATGCAAGTGTGGGCTGTAGCTGTCTCTGATGTGTATTGAATTGAATGCTTCTTACCCACAGGAACCACAGTGTCAACCACAGTGTCAGTGACATTTAATGAGATTTTAAAAGTCAGTCATTTTTTTCTGTGCATTTTCACAGTTATGTCTAACATTTTTACAGCTAAAGAGGTGTCCTCTCATAAATACTCATCAAGATGTCCAGCAGTAAAAGGGAATGAGTCACAGTGGATTCAGTACAGGGACCACTGTTACACATCTGATCAGGCATTGCACAGTTTCTCAGAAGCCAGACGGTTTTGTTCAGAGCTTGGTAAGTTAAAATGTGTTGACTTTCTTTGACTCAGTAATTTAATCATTGGAATTTTTCTTAACAAAACCCTTTAAAACAAAGATTATATTTTTGAAAATATTTCTAAAGCACTCACTAATTATAATAGCATTATTACTCAATTGCCAAGTGGTGGGGAAATGGTTAAGTATTTTATGATATATGAGCTCAATGTAATATTGAAATAGCCATTAAAAATGATCAGTGTCAAAAAAAAAAAAGATCACTGTCAGACCTGGGGACACATACAGACTGAAGGTGAGGGGATGGAAAAAGATATTCCATGCAAATGGAAATCAAAAGAAAGCTGAAGTAGCAATTCTCATATCAGACAAAATAGACTTTAAAATAAAGACTGTTGCAAGAGACAAAGAAGGACACTACATAAGGATCAAGGGATTAATCCAAGAAGATATAACAATTATAAATATTTATGCAGCCAACATAGGAGCACATCAATATATAAGGCAAATGCTAACAGCCATAAAAGGGGAAATCGACAGTAACACAATAATAGTAGGGGACATTAACACCCCACTTTCACCAATGGACAGATCATCCAAAATGAAAATAAATAAGGAAACACAAGCTTTAAATGACACATTAAACAAGATGGACTTAATTCATATTTGTAGGACATTCCATCCAAAAACAATAGAATACACTTTCTTCTCAAGTGCTCATGGAACATTCTCCAGGTTAGAGCATACCTTGGGTCACAAATCAAGCCTTGGTAAATTTAAGAAAATTGCAATCATATCAAGTATCTTTTCTGACCACAGCGCTATGAGACTAGATATCAATTACAGGAAGAAGGCTGTAAAAAATACAAACACATGGAGGCTAAACAATATACTCCTAAATAAACAAGAGATCGCTGAAGAAATCAAAGAGGAAATCAAAAAATACCTAGAAATAAATGACAATGAAAACATGACAACCCAAAACCTACAGGGTGAAGCAAAAGCATTTCTAAGAGGGAAGTTTATAGCAATACAGTCTTACCTCAACTGACGAACCTAGGGTCAGGACAGGAATAAAGACGCAGACGTCGAGAATGGACTTGAGGACACGGGGAAGGGGGAAGGGTAAGCTGAGATGAAGTGAGAGAGTAATATTGACATAAATACACTACCAAATGTAAAATAGATAGCTAGCGGGAAGCAGCTGTATAGCACAGGGAGATCAGCTCGGTGCTTTGTGACCTCCTAGAGGGGTCGGATAGGGAGGGTGGGAGGGAGACGCAAGAGGGAGGGTATATACGTATGCATATAGCTGATTCACTTTGTTATACAGCAGAAACTAACACAACATTGCAAAGCAATTATGCTCCAATAAAGATGTTAAAAAAAAAAATGATCAGGCTTCCCTGGTGGCACAGTGGTTGAGAGTCTGCCTGCCGATGCAGGGGACACAGGTTCGTGCCCCAGTCCGGGAAGATCCCACATGCTGTGGAGCGGCTGGGCCCATGAGCCATGGCCACTGAGCCTGCGCGTCCAGAGCCTGTGCTCCTCAACAGGAGAGGCCACAACAGTGAGAGGCCCGCGTACTGCAAAAACAAACAAACATACAAACAAAACAAAACCAAAAAAATTGCTAAGTAAACTAATATGTGAAAATACTGACAAATGAAACCGTTTTAAATATAGCTAGATGTGCTTAAATGAAAGGATTAAGAAGCTGACTTTTTGTAAAGTTAGTTAAGCAGTAAATGCAAAATTGTAGATTTTTTCATTACCAAGTCATTAATAAGTAAGCTTAGCCTGACCAGGGTAACAAAGTCTAAGAAGTATGGGTTGTTCATCCATTCTGCAAAAGGGATGGCCCACACCTCTGAACACTATAAGGGACAGGACTTTTTGTCTTCAGATTTAACTAAAATGAAAGAGCAGCAATGATTGGCTCCCTCCCATGAGAAACTTGGCGGGTAGTCAAACTGTGAAACGACTTCTAGGGAGACCACCTGGAGTATTTCGAGTACCTGCATCCTTGGGTCTCAATTTAGGCAGGCAGATGACATTTATCTTATTTATTTTACTAACTTGTGGAGACACTTTACTGATTTAAAAATCTCCTTGTTACTGCTTAACTACATGATGGAAACTTTTGTGTGGGAACTGTTGTGTGTTATACATGTTACACGTGATGGGAACTATTTTGAGCTCTATATACATGTTCTGAAAGTCAGAAGCCTCTTGCTCCTAAAGGAGAAAAAAAGGTTTACTGTCATTGTAGTGTAGGGTTTAAGCACTTAACCCTTGGAGACAGACAGGTCTGGGTTCAAATCCCAGCTTCCATACTAACTAAGCTGAATGATATTGTGAAAGCTACATAATTGTTTCTCTTTCTCCTCTGAACAATGAGAATGAAAATAGTACTCACTTCAGAGTTTGGGTAAAGGTTGGGTTGTTGTAGGAATGAATGAAATGGGATAATGTGTGCTAATTTATCACAGAGCTCTGCAAATGGAGAGCATTCGTAACTACTCTTATCATTAGAAAGATTGAGATTGACTTTCTATTTCTAAAGCTGTCTAGCTATGAAAGTCTGACAAACTTACTTAATCTTCTTGCCCCTCCATTTCTACAACTGTAAAATAGTGATAATACCTTTTCTACAGGATTACGTAGTATTAAACAAGGTAAAGTACCTGCACACTGGTGATCTGTAGAGGAGAAAAGCCTTTCCTTTGCCCTTCTTTAAGTACTTCACACCACAAAAGAAATGCTTTAGTTCAAGTATGGATAAGCTTGTTTGGGTTGAAGACTATTTGATTCCATTTAGGATGGATTTCCAAGTCTAGTTATTATTTTGTTTCTATCCCTTGCCTGATGCTGGTGATAGCACTGTTATCTCTGTGGGTTTAGGGCAACCTATCAAACTTCAAGAATACTCACCCATTCAGTGCCATACTATATTTAGGAACTTACAATGGATGACCAAGTACTCTTATGTATAAAATAATATTAAAAGGAAGGCCAATGCTCTCTGACATCCCAAACCTATTTGCTTTCATTTTCATTTTAACAGAAGCAAAGTTAAAGCTGAGTTATTATACAGAACTGGTTGTTGAGGAGAGAGTGTTGAAAGTCTATAGGGGAGCACAGACTTCTACCATTACATACCCCATTCTTATGACTTGCTGTTTATACAGAAAGGTCTCACTGGTTAGGTAGTTCCAAGATCCAAAAATATTACCAGGTAAACATTTTGAGGAAATGTAAAATTTTTATATGCAAAGTTTCAATCTAGAACATTACTAACTTTTTTAGAAGCTATTAATGTTATATTTTTAAAAATCTGAAATAAATATCAGATTTTAAGAACATTCCATGTCAAGTTTGAATATCTTTGTGATCTTGATCATGATAGTTTTTTTCAAATGGCTGGTTGAGAATAAACCACTTCCCTAGTTTGCATAAAGCTAATTGGTTTGGGATTTGTTTTCCTTCAACAGATCATTCTGCAACTATCGTTACCATAAAGGATGAAGATGAGAATAAATTTGTGAGCAGACTGATGAGGGAAAATAATAACATTACCATGAGAGTTTGGCTTGGATTATCTCAACTTTCTGCCGGTAAATGACATATCTGTATGTACAGTGTGCAAAGAGAGTTCTAACTTGTCCTAAATACCAAGTCAGCCTCACTAAAGAATGTCAAGTGGTGACTAATTCGGATGCTTCTTGGTGATGAATAAACTAGATCTGCTGTTTTAGAGGCTCATAAACTCCTAATGAATAAACAGGTGACTTACTAGTAATGATGGAAACACTAATGAAATAGAAAATCAGGTTAAATCAACTGGAATTGTTTTAGAGGCTTAAGATACTTGGGTCAACAGAATTTGTTTTTCTCCTGTGGCAATATCTGTGTCCCTCGTGTCCCCCACCAGGAACCCTTAGATTTCCAGTGTCTATCACACAGTGTTTTTGTAGCTTTTAACTGTTATTCAGAAGTTCTCTTCCTGTTGTTCCCTTCCCTCTTGGAACGTTTTTTACCATAGAGCTAAATTAAGTTTTTTGTTTGTTTGGTTGGTTTTTGGGGGTTTTTTTTTTCTGTACGCAGGCCTCTCACTGTTGTGGCCTCTCCCGTTGCGGAGCACAGGCTCCGGACGCGCAGGCTCAGGGGCCATGGCTCATGGGCCTAGCCGCTCCACGGCATGTGGGATCTTCCCGGACCGGGGCACAAACCCGTGTCCCCTGCATCGACAGGTGGACTCTCAACCACTGCACCACCAGGGAAGCCCTAAGTTAAGTCTTAATGGTGATTTTTTTTTTCATACTAGCTTAGTAAAATTGCAGAAATTTGGTTCAAAAAGGTTTGTGGAAGAGTTTTTCAATAAGGCCTAATAGATAGAGGGTTTCAGTGCACTTGGAGTTGATAAAGAATGAAGAGTACAAATTTGATAGAAGAATAGGAAGTCTGCTTCACATTTTATGCAAATTTGAATTCTAAATAATTAAAATAAATGTGAATTCCAAAATATTAAGTATGTGTCAAAAAGTCAGTGAATTCAAAGTTGGCCATCTAAATGAATTATAAATTGTGTTTATACTATCACCACAAGGTGGTGCAACCTCAGCTGGAAAGCAAAAATGGAGTCACGGTGAGGAGGCCTTCTTGGACCCCGCTTTTTTCACTTTCAATAAATTTCATTTTAAAATGGTGGCACAGCACAGTTCTAAGGAAATAAATTATATGAGCCATGCACCTTTTAACCTTAGGAATTTAGTTGCAATAAACATAGTTATACTTAATTTCTTTCTTTAGATCAGTCCTGGAATTGGTTAGATGGATCAAAAGTGACATTTGTCAAATGGGCAAATAAATTTAAGAGTGGCAGTGGACAATGTAGCATTTTGTTAGCTTCAAATGAAACTTGGATAAAAGTTGAATGTTCACGTGGCTATGGAAGAGTTGTCTGCAGAGTTCCCTTGGGTAAGTATGTAACCTGTCCTTAAGGAACATTTTGCAAAATAGGTCAGGAAATAATTGTACAATTCAATTATGTGCAAAGTTTTGTACTTTGTCCTAAAGAACTTAGTCCTTAGAGTATATCCAAACAGTCTTAACTCACAGATTCTTTTCCTCAGAAAAATAGATAGATTACAAATGACAGTAAATGCAAAAGATGTCTAGGACTCCCAGAGGAAAGTGCTAAACTGTCCAAACTTTGTATATTCTTTCCTAAGAAAAATGGAAGCTGCCAGAGTGTTAGGGAGGTCATTTCTGTGAAAATGTTAAGATGTATTTTATTCCATAGTTCAAACATGTAAAAACTCAAAGGTCTAATTCTGCAGTGTGTTTCCTTTCTCCTCATTCCCATAAAACTCATAATTAAGAACAATGCAAAACTATTTCATTACTTAAAATGTCCTGAGTATCTATAGGAAATCATAATTTGAACTTCCATTTCATCATAACTGATACATAAAATAACCACAAAAATCTTAATAAGCTCTAAAATTTTCACATCAACATTTTTAAAGATTAGCATAAAATGTTCAGTTTGGTGTACAAATATTAAAAATAAAACCCTAATTCTAGGTGACCAGTATCTATATATTTATGTGTTGATTCAGCAAATATTTAGATGATCTGTTTTATGTGTGGAGCTATACCCATGTACAAGACAGATAAGATTCCTTTTCTCACAGAGCTTACAATCCTAATGGAGGAAGACATAATAAGTAACCAAGCAGGTCTATTTTTAAAAGAGAGGAAAATATCAAATAGTTATAAACTCTATATAATGGAGACTAGGAGGTTGACTACTCTAGATCAGGTTATCAGAGAAGACATCTTAGAGCAGGAGATATTGAAGCTGAGATCGGAAAGGCCTTGGGAACCAGGGTAGGAGTCATAGCAGGCAGAGGTGCCAGCTGGAGCAGAGAGCCTAAGACAGAACAACTTGCTGTGGCCTCAGGGAAGAGCTGCCAAGTAGACAGGTGCCAGACACTTAGGGCTTTGGAATCCCGAGTCAAGAGTTCAGGTTCCATTCTGAGTGGAATGGAGAGTGACTAAAAGATTTGGGGGAAAAAAAAAAAGATTTGGGGGGGGAGCAGGGTTAGAGTGGTATAAACCAAGAGTTCTGTTTTGGCATTTTGAACTATCCATGTGGAGATGAGCTATCCACATGGCATGTGCAGTGTGTGCCTTTGGACATATGAGAGAGAAGGGAGGTCAGCATAGAGATGGTATTAAAGCCATGGGAAAAAATGAGTCCATCTCGACAGCATGTAGACAGGGGCCTGGGACAGTGTTTGAAATTGAATAGCAAGGAACTAAATGAGGTCATCCTGAAGGCTTAAATTCCTTTAAAGCAAATAATACTTTATTTGGCACTAGGTAAGTCAAACACAAACATTTACAACTTTTAGCAATTTGCTATCAAAGTAAGGTAATATATTGGGAATGATGGTCTCAGAGATGATGGGAAGGGAAGTGAGAATAATGATAGCACTTTAATTTCTTTGGAAGAAAATTGCTATAGCAATGAGGAGGATTTGAATGAAAAGAGTTAAATCGGAAAAGAAAACACTTAAGTATCTGATGATGAATTTGAATTGTGTTCATACTATGAAACAATCAGGTACTTATTGTATCTAATTTGTACAGTGTTCACATATGTGACATAGAGCCTAATGTATAAAATCAATAATAATCACTTTTATATTCTCTCCTCCACTGTCAAACCTTTCCCTGTTCTAGGCCCTGATTACAGAGGAATGGGTATCACATTTGCTGTGCTGAGTTTCTTAGCTCTCATCAGCGGATTGATCTGGTTCCTTTTCCAAAGGAACCGTTTGCACTGGGTGGGCTTCTCTTCAGTTCGGTATCAACAAGGAGCCAATGAAGATGAAATTATGCTTCCTTCTTTCCATGACTAAACTCTTCTAAAGGTTTGCTAATTTGCACTGATGGTTTAGGAAAAATGGGCCATTTAAAATTTTCCCAGTGTCAGTATTTACTCTGTTTCAACGTAGAAGTCTTAATACTTTTTCTTTTTTTGTTTAATTGCTATCCTGGTATCTACAATTACACAATTACCCACAAATGCCATGTTTATAACTACTTAATAGAATGAAAAGGAACCAAAGCTGGAACTAAAGTCCAAATTGTTCATAAGGTAATGTTTAATGTGCATTTTTCTCTGTAAGAATGTGGTTGGTAATAAGGATATGTATATTTTAATGGTATTTTAACACAACGTCTTAGGAAATCAAAACTGGCATATTACTAGGTCACAGATCTACCTTTTAAGAACATCCGAGCCAAATGCAAAATTAGTACCTCAAGGTAAAAACACAACTGTAAATAATGTCAACATTGTTTTAAAATAGTCATTTGTAGCATTTGGGGGAAATTATTGAGCAATGAAACATGTAAACAGCAAAATGGTGCCTCTTGGCAAGAGTTTCTTATACTATTCCAAAGATATTTCACACCAAAATTATTTAAATGCAAATGTTTTGTTCTGGTCATAGTTTTTTTTAAAAAAAGATTTAGCACTTAACATTTTTCTGAAATGTGTTTCTTTGTTTTATGTACAACATATAACTGTTTTCTTTTTAAAGGGAATCAGCTAAGGATAAGATTTTTTGAAAATTTCACAATTAATATACTTATATAGTATGGCAACTTCTGACTAAGAAATTTTTATTACTTTGTTGCCTTTTTACATAAGCTAAAGAGAAAAGAGGCCTGTGAAGGTAACTGTGTATCTCACATTTGTAAAAATGAGACTTTTACCATGAAACTCTAAACCTTGTGATTACTACTAAAATATTTAAAATTAGGAATGGTTTAGGAAACAGTCTGGTGGTTATCGTTCTGAATTTTACCACCTAGAATATATTCTTAATAATAGCTTCTACTGCATATGATGAATGTTTTATTCAGTGTTTAACTTATACTTGTACTTTAGAATATTTTTGTATAAAATCCACAGATTTATTTTAAAATTTACAGTGTTTATACTATGATGACATTGTAAATAAATTTCTAAGACAACGTTAGTATAGTCTAAAACTCTATAGTGCAGTTGTCCTGAACTATTTTTTACTGAATCTGTTAAAGTAATTCTCTTACTCTATGATCTGTACAATTTTAGTTGTTAAGACTTTCTTCAAAGAACTAAACAAACTGGATGCAAAAAGTACAGGTATATGTAGTAGTGATGCCATAATAAAGTCATTTTATTTTTTAAGTAAAAGTGTTGTTGATCCTGGTTGGGGAAAAAATATCTCTAGATTGGGCTTTATTATGTTAGGCATATAGCATGACAAGAAATAAAGTGTCCAGCTATTGTAAAGCAAGGCATCCTTAAGACTTTGTGTGCATTTTTAAAAGAATAAACGTAATCCTCCCTACATCTCTGAATGTTTGATTTTAGGGTCTGTTTTTGATTCCTCTGACTCAGCATTTCTTTAAACTACTGGATCAGCAGGGATTCCACCTACGATCCACTTGCTTCTCATTCTGTGTGCTCCCTTCAGGAGATCCAGTACACCACCTCCCACCCCACGACATTCATCAACCACTTCTAAGTCAGTAGTTCAAATATCTAGTTTATGTTTCTAACTCCCACTGAACAATCTCCATGAAAGTCCTTCTCAACATGATCAGAACTGCCTGTATTGTGTTCCCTTCCTCATTTCCCCTGTTCCAAATGTCTCAGAAGAACTGAAGACAACTTTTTCCAATCTTCCTAACTAATCCAACACCCACATCTGGTCTGACAAAATTGATATTTCAAAACCAGGCACCTAAAAAAGCAGGTAAATACACCCGATGATCAGGTATAGGGGACAAACTTAGAAGTGCTACCTATGACTATCCTCTCACAGCATGTTCCCTTCCCTGATCCCAGGGCAAGATGTTTCATTATCTGGGAGATCTCCTCTGCGAATAGTGTTGGCAGCCCCCAGTCCTGACCCCTCTGCTGAGTTGAATCTAGGGAAAGCCAGAGATTCAGGTTCCTTTCTCTTAGGTTCATTTAATCCGAAAACCTCTTGGAGAAACAAAGACCTAATTGTTAGGTCTTTGCTCAACAGCGTTTTATCTAAAAAGACAAATTTTAACTATATATATCAAAGACCTTTTTTAAAATGAGACCTCATGATCTGTACAGAGGTAACTCTGATTTCCTGTATAGTGTAAATTCAGACATTTTCACAATATTACATCTCAACAAATTTAGTATACAACTATTTCTCTTTTTTCCCACGCTAACTTAATCACAAGCAGAAGTTGAGACTTTTTTTCTATTCTCCCAAACAGTTCTTCTTCTTATATTCTCCTTGAATTAATATGAAGACAATATACCCCTTGTTTCCCAAGCTAGAAACTCAGAAATCATCCTTAAATTCTCTCTTTCTCATCTCTCTAATCCAACAATTCTGTCAGTTTTTTCCCACACTTCTCATGAACTGGTTATCTCTATTGCCAGCTGTCTTAATTCAGACCTCTATCCTTTTTTGCTTCCTGGATTATGTGCACGAGGCTTTTCACTGGTCTTCCTCATCAGCCTTTCCTCTTCATCCCATTTTTCTCGTTCCTGGGCCTAGGGGACCTGAAATTCACAGAGGAGGACTCCTCCTCTGTTTTGGTCTAAAGTTATCTAGGCCTAACTTATCTCACAACAAGGGAGCTCAGCAGTGCCCAGGCCAGTACCCTCCCCAGGGACCTTATGTGGGTTGATGTCAGTCCTGAGAAGTCCTAAGAGGGTATCTGGTTCCCTAGCCAAATACCCTCTTAATACAATGTAGGGTCAAGTCAATATTGCTCCAATTGCTAAACAACAAAGAGCCAAAGTCAGATAAAACTGGAATCCAGGAATCAGGAAAACATTGGTGATTTTAACCAATGGAGATGCAGGAGATCACCAGAATCCAGAGGGGAGTGAGCTGAAAAATGAAAGGGAAATTAGGAAATAGAGAACATGAAATCTTGAGAAGTATGTAGAGATGGGCCATAGCTAGAGAGAGAAGGAGGCTTGAAGAAGATTTTTTCCCAAAGGAGAGCGGAAAGAGATTCACAGGTTGAGAAGCTTAGAGGAAAGAAAACAAAACACATCAAAAACTAAAAACGATGGACGGAAGTTGATGATGCCAGGGAGAGATGGGGCGTCATTAATGGAAGAAAATCTTGGAGCAGATGGGATGAGAGGTGCAGTTCTAAACCCACATAAAGAGGAACTAGGATTGGATGGCATGGGAGGAAGCATGCATTCCTCTCTGAGGACAAAAGAGAAAGACCTGTGTGAAAGGGAAGGGGAGAGCAGATAAGTCTTTGAAGATGTTTGTCTACACCTGATGGCCCCTATTTTCCCATTGAGTAGAGGGTGAGGTTTTCCGCCTAGAAAGACAAGTATCAAATGGGGTTTCAGCTTGAAGAGCATAATAAAAAAATTGAAATATTCTATGTGGGGAATGAGAGAGGATAATGACCAAGACAAGATAAAAAGACTGCAGAAGAGGCTTACTGGGCCCAGATGAAATTAAAAGCCATATATTAGTAGAGGCAAGCATCAAGAGAATTAATAGATTTCCTCTACCTGCCCTCAGCTACTTCACTAGAATTGAGGGAAAGGAGACTATGAAGAAGAAAGAAGAGACCCCATCCTCAAAAAATTAAAAATAGAACTACCATGTGATCCAGTAATCCCACTTCTGGGTGTATATCCAAAGGAAATGGATATAGGATCTTGAAGAGATAACTGCACTCCCATGTTCATTGCAGCATTATTCACAATAGCCAAGGTATGGAAACAACCTAAGTGTCCATCAACGGATGAATGGATAAAGAAGATGTGATACACACACGAATATTATTTAGCCATGAGAAAGAAAGAAATTCTGCCATTTTCAACAATATTGGTGAATCTGGAGGGCATTATACTAAGTGAAATAAGTCAGACAAAGACAAATATGTATGATATCACTCATATGTGGAATCTAAAAGAGCCAAACTCATAGAAACAGAGAGCAGAATGGTGGTTACCAGGGGTGGGAGAAGGGGAAAAGGGGGGATGTGGTTTAAGGGTACAAACTTGCACTTATCAGATGAATAAGTTCTGAGGAATATACAGCATGGTGATTATAGTTAACAATACTGTGTAATATAGTTAAAAGTTGCTAAGAGAGTAGATATTAAATGTTATCATCACAAGAAAGAAATGGTAATTATGTGACAAGATGGAACGCTGTGGTGGTAATCCTTTTGCAATATACATCAAATCAACACACTGTACACCTTAAATTTACAAAATATATGTCAATTATATTTCAATAAAGCTGGAAGTTAAAAATTTTTTTTTAATTTTGAAAAAGAGGGAAAAAAAGAAGAGACCCCAGGAGTCAGAGTTGGCCAGGTGGATGCAACAGAGAAACAAGGGAGGGTATGGTATCCAGGCTGGATGAAGAAGGGAGAAATAAAAGGCCAGGAAAAATGAAGTCAAGGGATTGGAGTCTGGAATGAGGTCAAAGAGAAGTGAAAGAGAAGGAAAAAGAAAAGGTATGAGGTGTGACTGGAAAGTAGAACATCATAGTGAGAGATTTTGATGAAATAGTGTATTATTCCATGCAGAGGTGGTTAAGTAGTCTGTTTTGACATATTAGCATAAAAAATGAGGAAGTATGCATCAGAGTTAACAGTGGGGAAAATATGCCTTCCCTTAGTTCAAATGACTTAAAAATAAAAGACTGCTGAAAAGGGTTATTTGCCTAAATGATGTTGATTCATTAAGGTTCTACTTCTATTGTAAATCTAACCATTATTTGACAATTAGTTTTCACGCAAAGTAATCCACATTGATACAATATGCTTTGGTGCCCGAGGTGGGGGGTGGAGATGACTTTTCCAAATACATGACTGCATAGAGCTGTTCATTTTACTCGTGTAGTTAGCAGGACAGAAGTGTCCAGAATCAGGATGTTTTCGTATTTAATAAACATTGTGTACATTTGGAAGGATTTGCTTTGGATTTGGGTTTAGTATATAAACCCGTTATTGACAGTCTGAGAGGAATGATGGAAATAAATAAGTTGAGCAAGACATTGATACTTTGGCAAGAGAGACTGAACCTGGAGAGGGTGGGAGAGTCCAGCAGAAGACCTGGGCTCTGGTTCATTTTTTGGCATTCACTGTGTGCCTGTGGCTAAGTGATGTCCCTTCTTTGGACCTCAGTTTCCTTATCAGTAAATGAAGATGGCCCCTACCACCTCTAACATTCTGTGACTCTCCTTATAGACCCCTTTGGTCAGATAGATTTCCTTGGTGCAATCACTCCATTTCCGACTGGACTATTAGAGAAATGGAAAGGGTTAGAAAGGATTGGAAAAGGTTAGACTTGATCTTTTAGAATAGACTTTAATTTTTGAGCAGTCTTAGGTTAAAAAATGAGCAGAAAGTACAGAGAGTTCCCATACATTCTAATAGGTGTGTAGTGGTATCTTGTTTTAATTTGCAATTCCCTAGTGACATGTGACGTTGTATGTTTTCATATGCTTTTTGCCATCTGTGTATCTTCTCTGTCAAAGTGTCTGTTCAGCTCATTTGTACATTTTAAAATTGAGTTGTTTGTGTTTGTAGAGTTTAGACTTGATTTTAAAGCACTCTTTTGGTAATGACATGAGACAATGTCAGGGTTTAAACAAGCAGCCTGCCTGGCCTTGATTGTCTGGTTCCAGAGACACTCACTAGTGGAGTTACAGTTGCATAGTTTATACATATAATAAGTATGGGTGGTTTCCCTTTTTTTTTTTTTTCTTAAACGACAGAAATTTATAGTGTCACAGTTCTGGAGGCCAGAAGTTCAACATCAAGGTATCCATCAGAGTTGGTTCCTTCCACGGGCCGTATAAGCGTAGTTTAAAGACCCTTAATCCAGGAGCTGCTGACAGAGAAGAGTTGTCTGAGGGCCACAGTCCACTGAGAGAAGAGCCTTTGAAAAGGTTTCTGACCATTAGGTCGAAAGGACAAACACCACTTTAACCAAGGGATCAAAACTGACATCACCAGTGATGAGACAGAATGACATGGTCCTCCTGGGCTGGGCATATGGCTTCTGTGGTACTCTTGCCAGAAAACAAACAACAACAAAACAAAAACATAACCTGAATCCTGTTCCTCTAATCTCCCTCAGGAGGGGACATCAGACAAACTGAAACTAAAGGACATTCTACATAGCGACTGGCCAGTACTCTTCAAACTTGTATCCAGATCGATGGTGAAAGATAAGCAATGACACAGGAACTGTCCCACATTAAAGAGACTGAGGAGACGTCATATCTCAATAGTATATGACCCTGGATTGGATTTTAGAACAGAAAAAGAACATCAGAGGGACAATTGGTGAAATGTGATAACGGCTGTAGATTAGTCCACAGTATTACACCCGTGTTAATATGCTGGCTTTGACTCATTGTACTGGAGTTACATACGACGTTAATATTTAGAAAAGCTGGCTGAAGGGTTATGGAAATTCCTTGTACTACTTTGGCAACATTTTTGAGAGGCTGAATTTATTTCGGTTCAGGTGAAAAGGTTTAAAAATCACGGAGAGCCGGACCGGCCGGAAAGCAGCGCGGGCGGGCACTCGGGCGGGTTAGGGGCCGCGGGTGGGAGGGGTCGGGCGGCGGCTCCGCACTTCCGAGCTTCGTGCGCGCCGGGTCCGCAGCACAGTCATGCCCCGCGCCGCGCCGCCCGGTGTCCTGCTGCCGCTGCTGGGCC
>NW_020185336.1:6610670-6758410 GCF_003031525.2 Neophocaena asiaeorientalis asiaeorientalis
TCGCAGCCGCGGCCGCCGCTGCGGGTAAGCTGGCCCCTTGCCGCGCCCCCTCCTCGGCCTGGGAGCCCGGGCCCGGAGCGACCGCCTTCCGGCCGCCCGGCGGAGACCCTCCACCCCCTCCGCGGCCGAGGGTTTCAACTCCACGGGCATGTCGCGCTCCCCTGCACGCCCACCCCGCGCACACCCGTGCGCCCTGGCGTCTGGTCACCACCACCCCCCCGACCTCCGCGTTCGGTGGGTTCCGAGAGAGCGTCCCTGGGGAGGGGGTAGCCGGGGACCCGAGAGCGCCCTTCGTCTCCCGCCGCGTCCACATCCTCGGCGCAGACCCCACTCGCGGGCAGGGGTCCCAAACGGCGCTAATTGACAGGAGAGCGGAGGGACTTCGAGCCCCAGGACGAACATAGTTTCAGGGCCATTTGGGGCTGAAAGGAGAAGTGGGGAAGCTGGCTGCGGAGATGTCCTCAGCTCGTGAGCGGCGGGGGCGGGGGGTGGGAGGAAGCTGGCCCTCTTTTTCTCTCGGCGTTGTTTGACCAATTGGTTGGTGTTCAAGTTGTCGAAACAGGAAAACAGTTCAGCCAAATAACCCTGAATGGAAGTGGGACGAGAACAGGCGAGGCCTGGATTCCACTTAAGTCGTGTGATTTAAAAATCTTTAAGTCCAGTCTGCTGTTGTGCAAGTGACATCTGAAAAATTACTCTTGATTAGTCAGTCATTTCCAGGATGAATCGTGAGGAAAATGGACAATTCTCTTGAATGTTTTGTGTTTTTTAAAACAAGTTTCTCTTGCAAACATGTCAAAAATGTTGATGGGGGAAACTCTGGGGAAAGACTTCCATCCAAAATCACTGATTGAACAATTCCAGGAATTAAGGAGCAAAATAAACAAGAACTAAGTGAGTTCTTGCGTGGGTTTGAATAAAATGATTATGCAAGAGTTTGGCTCCCCGCCCCCCGTGAATTTCACTGCCATTTTATAAATTCCTGCTGGAAGCCCGCTGACAAGCAGGAATATATTAAAGGATCTCAGTATTGGAGGCAGCAGTAGAGTAAGCAGCTCAGAAGTTGCCTTTTTTTACAAACTCAAAGCTCCTATCCTGACACCTTTTGTCGACCAGCATTTATGACCAGTTATGCCATCTGCTGCCTATGGAGGAGCAGAAACAAGAGTTTCACACTGTTGAGACTGAGCACATTCGTTTTGTCCAAAACAAGGCTGGACCAGAGATTCTGTGAATCCCTCCTTATGCACGCCCTCCTTATGTTTGCCAGTAACATCTAAACGCCCATTTAAGCCACCCTCTGGGTTGCCGCGCCTTCATGTGTCAGGTTCAGTAAAACAAATACTTTTCTTGTCAGATTTTTTTTAAAGTCCGTTTCTAGATTGTGTGGTATTTCTCTTAAGAGAAGCTGTTTTGATCAGCAATGGAAGACAGGCTGTTACCCACCTGGGCCCTTGGTCTCCTTAATAGAAATTGACGAGGCCAGATGAGGAATTCAGGCCAGGCTTTATGAGGGGGATGCTGCAGCGTGAGGGAGTGAGAACAAATAACAAGTGCCCTTGCTTGCTCCCTAAGCGGGGGCGAGCTGATCCCCTAAGTGGGGTTGAGGGTAGGAGCAGACATGGGTGGCTGGAGAGGTTGCTTAGGTGGGCTGCCCACCCCCTTGGTGGTGCTGTGTGCAGGGATCATGAGCAGTACCCTGCCTTTGCTCCTGGCAGCTCAGAAGCGGCAGTTGGGTTTTGATCTTTTTGTATCTTGTTGCTCATAATTTGCCCCAACTGTGCATGCGTGCAGTTATTTTTAGTCTCTTATAGCTTCTTTGCATTCTGTTGCTGGAGGAGACGTTTGTCCAGGTGCAAGCATTGCAGCAAAGGGTCCCAGGTCCCAGCCTGTCTCAAAACTATCTTTGGAAAGTTTTGTTCTTTTTCCTTTTATAAGTCAAGTATGGTTAAATAGACTTTTCAAGAGCTGAAGAAGTGCCTGTCGAATAAATGATTGCTATTAATGAATCAGCTTCTCTCAGGAGGTTTGAAGGATTAATTTAGAAGGAGCATGAGCTTTGGAGTTAGGTACAGACTCTGTGGCCTTGATCGAATTGTGCAACTCATTGCACTTCAGTAAAATGGAGATAATACCCATGGGGCTGTAGTGAGCATTCAGTGAGAACTCCATGTCTAGCACCTATTCCAGGCATGGTGAATCTTGGTTTTCCTTTGTTCTCTTCATACGAAGTGAAGGGTAATTATTGCAACTAGAAAATTATGTCACAAGTGCCGCTTTATGTCTGTTGATGTGTATGGTTACCGAGCACATTCCCATACATGTTGATAACACAGGGCTGAAAAACTATGTGTTTTATCATCATACTTCACAGATCTATCCAGACAAGATCAGGAATCACATTTGGCTTAGAACTAAGTAAAGAAAGAGCTTTTCAAGGTTCTCATGGAATTTGCTGAATGGCAAGGTCTTAACAGAAAAGCTCCTAGGGTGTTGCATAAAGTATAAATGTAATGTTGAAATGGAAATTATTGTTCTCTGTTATTTTGGAGTTTATTAGTGTAAATGACCTTGTGTTGTTCTTAGATATTATCTTGAAAAATCACAATGAACAAAAAATACCTGAGTAAGGTTCCATGGCATCCCTTTTAAAAAGTTCTTCTGTAACGGCACTTGTTGTACATGGTACATGATCGGTGTCTGTTTCTTGGGTCAGTGGTTTCCTGTGAGCAGCGTGAATATAAGTGAACACAAGCATGTTAGAGGAAACCCCATTCTGTGGTCACTGCATCCTTTCTCACTTTGAGTTGCCGTAGCCTACAATACTCGGCCTCCTTCCCTGACGCCACCTCTTACCGCCCTTCCTGCTATTCACTCTGTTTATCCACGACGACCTCTGGGGACTCAGCCACCTCCTGGCTCTTCTGCCCAGACCGTCCTCCCCTTCCCCAGTCCTTGGCATGGCTGCCCACTCCCGTATCGTTCAGAGCTCTGTTCATATGCCACCTTCTCTATCACATCCCCGTGTTTTCTCTTCTTCAGAGCACTGAATTCTCTCAGAATGAATCTCGTTTCTTCACTCTCTTCTTGCTTTTCGCTCCCCTTACCAAGGGAGCTCCATAACAGCAGAAACTTTACTATCTTGTGGATTTTTTGTTTTGTTTTGTTTTGAAAAGTGTCTCTGTACTTTATTCTAATTTATAATGAAAGGACAAAAAATTTAGATGAATGATTTAAGAAGTAGGGGGCGATAATGGGATTGCAGTTTCCTTCAAATTATTTTTACTTCCGCCCATGAGCTCATCTCATAATTGAATTCAAAGCATTAAGTCACCTTAATCTATTGATGTGACTTTTTCTGGCCCTTTGTGAATGGAGCAGTGATGTTTCAGGGGAAATTATTTCAGATTGTAAATTTTGAAATGTTAGTAAGTGTTCATTTGCCTTCCAATGAAAAAGTGAAATAGTAATTAGGTATTATTTCAGGACTTCTTTCATTGTTGAGAAGCTTTTAGAAATGTGCTTCCGTGTTGAAAATTAGTTTTGCAACAGGGTTGCTGTCCACAATTTTTTATTATACATATCAAGTATTTAAGATTATTTTAGATTTTGAGGACAAATCTTGAGATTGCATCTATAAGAGAATAGACCAGCGTTGCCCAGTAAGAAAGGCGCAGAGAAGCACTGGCACCCTCATTCTATGAATAAAAGTCATGACAGCTTTTCTGAGAAGGGACGTGAAGGGAGAAGATGGGGGTGGACATCTTGGAAGCTAGGTTGGGTAGCGTGGGGAGGGGACTGAGTGTCAGAGTGGCTGAATTTCCTTACAATTCAGGGATATCTTTGCAGCCCAGGCCCTCCGGATTATCAGGGGCCTGGTACACCATGTCCTCCTCCATACTTAATGAAGGTAATAACCAGCGCCTCTTTCTTCCTCCTCCTCTGCCCTTGTGGAAGGTAAGTGACTGACTCATGTCTAATAGGAGAGGGGCAAAGGTCTTATTATTGGCAAGGAAAAAAAGTACAATCTTGCCTCCTTTGTTAACATTTAGAACAAGTCTGTCCCAAGGATCACTTCCTCTTATGCTGTGCCTGGTTCTTTAAAAAAATTAATTACAAGGGAACAGAGAGTTCCATTAGAGCTGACTGGTAATGCAAAACATTCTTGTGGCTCTGACATTTTAGTCTTTTAGCACATGATAATTTTTTTTGTTTTTTGATTTTTTGCGGTCCGCGGGCCTCTCACTGTTGTGGCCTCTCCCGCTGCGGAGCACACAGGCTCCGGACGCACAGGCTCAGCGGCCATGGCTCATGGGCCCAGCCGCTCCGCGGCACGTGGGATCTTCCCGGACCGGGGCACGAACCCATGTCTCCCGCATCGGTAGGCGGACTCTCAACCACTGCGCCACCAGGGAAGTCCAGCGCATGATAATTTTAAGCGGAGGATCTATTTGGAAAGTTTTGGAGTTAAGTACAAGCTTTCAAAATTTTCATCAGGCTCCTAAATTTCTGTACATATTAAATCAATAGAATTATAAAATTATACAATCCATGAAGAGTCATTTAGGTGCGTTATTAATAACAACCTATCTTTCAGCAGCTGTGAAGAAGCAAGAGTAACAGAAAAGCACTTTGGAGAGAGCATTGTGGGCAGGATTTTTTTTTTTTTTTTGACCCAAGGATGTTTCTTGAAATATACTTTCTAGAAAACATTACAGAACCCGTAATTGAGAACTTATGGCAGTATTTTGGGGAGACAGGTTTTTCATTATAGCAAAGATACTTAGCATTGAAAAAGACTTAGTTTAGCCTTTCTGCTTATGAAGTGCGTGAACCTCAGTAGTTCCCTCACAAGAGGTATCAGCCTCTGTTGGAACACTCTTCTCCCATAGTAAAAATATATGTCGTGAGTAGTGCTTAAAGCTTGTTTCTGGGGCACACACTCTGACTGGTAGCATGAGAAGAAGGGTTCAGTGCTACATTAACTGGAGTTAATTGATAATGCTGAAATGAGCCTAAGGAAAAAAGTTGAAAGTTGTAAGGATATGAAGTTAACGGTTTGTTTTCTGCTTTTCTGCCTATAGCTTTTTGTTTTTATTTTTGGGTTTGGGGGCTTTTTCTTGTCTTATCACATATTGCTTATTGAATTATTCAGCAAGGGGCTTTGTCCGTTATCATTATCATCACACTCATTCCCATCCCAGAGGCCTGTGTGACCTAGATAAGTACTTGGCTCTTTTCCTTCAGCTCCTTCAGATCTCTTTTTGTATATGTCACCTTTACAGTGACGTCTTCCTTGGACACCTTTCTACAACTTCAACCCCAGCCCCCACCCTACAGTCAGGACCTGGCATCTCTTATCTGTGGTTGCTAGCCTCCAAGGTGGCCCCAAAGATTCTGGCTTCCTGGTATTCATACTCTTCACTGAGTAGGGCTGACCTGTATCCTGTATAACCAACAGGACACTGTGGAAATAATGGAGAGTGGCTCCCAAGGCTGGATTGTAAAAGACATTGCACTTCTACCTTGTTCTCATTTGAATCACTTGCTCTTAGGGAAGCCACCTGCCATGTCATAAGGACCCTTGAGCAGCCCTGTGGAGAAGTCCAGATGGTGAGGAACTGAGGCCTTCTACCCACAGCCAGCTCCTACTCACTTGGTGGCTGATCCTCCAGCCCCAGTTCGCTTTTCAGATAGATGCAGCCCTGACTGAAACTTTATGAGAGATGCCAAGCCAAAACCACCCAGCTAAGCAGCTGCTTCTGAATTCCTGATGCAGAGAAATTGTGTGAGATAATAAAGGTTTTTATTGTTTTAAGTTGCTAATTTGTTACATAGCAATAGATTGCTAATGTACTATCTAAATAAAATACCAGGGCTTCCCTGGTGGCGCAGTGGTTGAGAGTCCGCCTGCCGATGCAGGGGACACGGGTTCGTGCCCCGGTCCGGGAGGATCCCACATGCCGCGGAGCGGCTGGGCCCGTGAGCCATGGCCGCTGGGCCTGCACGTCCGGAGCCTGTGCTCCGCAACGGGAGAGGCCACAACAGTGAAAGGCCCGCGTACGGCAAAAAATAATAATAATAATAATACCATCTAACATATTATTTTACCTATTTATCTTGCCTTCATGTATATGCCTTAACTAGAATATAAGCTCCAGGATGGTAGGATTTTTGTTCCTTTTTATTCACTGTGGAATCCCTAGCGCCTAAAACAATTTTCTCACAACAACTCCCTGAGATAGGTACTGTCATCATCCCCACTTTACAAATAGGGAAATTGGAGCACAGTTAAGTAACATACCCGAGATCATGTAGTCAGAGCCAGACTTTTCTCCATAGCTTAATGTGCTCAATCAGAACCCTGCACTGTCCCATTTCTCTGCAGGCTCTCTGTGTTATGTACAAAACTCTATCATAGTTATTATTGGGGGTACAAGTTAGGTTTAAGTTATGATCTCTGTTGTCATGCAGTTAACAGTCCAATTGGGAAAACAGGATAAGTATCAGATAACTACCATACAGAAAAGCAGGATTTATCAGTGAACATGAATGTGTGTTGGTCATCAAAGGATAACACAGCCCCTTTTCCAAGAATGGCCTCCTACAGTTCTTCTGCATAGGGCCATGGTTCGTTCCATATTATGCTCACCATCCAAGCCATAACTAATCAAAATAAGGATAATTTCCTATATCAAAGGCTGACTACTCTAAGCTAGGTAGGGGTACCTTGTATGTAAGAGCCCTAGGAGGCCTGTTTTCTGGGATAGTATCCTCAGATTTCTTATTACCCCATGTATCCTTGCAAAACATCTCTATTGTTTGGGGTAACCTGAACAAGTCTTTAGTCTTTATAACCAGAAAAGGCCTCTTACATGTTGTATAGTGCAAAGTCCTGTAGAAGTTCAGAGGAATCAGAGGTTATGGGAAGGTGAGGGTTGGACATTTCATGGAGAACTGACACATGAGTTGCTACTGATAAAAAGAATATACTTTATAGATGGTTTGGAGATCAGAGTTCATTGTAATTGTAAAGCCTAAGAGCTACAAGTATACAAAGAAATAATTTATAAATTTCACTTCACTTGGTGTTGATTATATTTTTGTATACTTAATAGACATGCTTTATTCCATTTAAACAGTATTTCAAGAATTATTTTTTTATATTCTTATTTATTGTCAGTACAAAATCCTATGTATAGTTTTGACTAGAAATGATACAAGAGGGCATTTCTTAACCCGTGGTTCAAGACTTCCAGTGTTTCACTTTATAAAGTTGTTTCAGGTGTCCTTAAATGTGGTAATGGAGTCTGTTTCCATTTCCATTTTTTTTCAATTCCATAAGGCTAAAGAAAAAACAACAAAGGGAATCAGAAGAAAATAGGAGAAGAAAAAAGAGTCAAAGTTTGCAATTCAGAGTATGTGCCCTTGTGACTTTCAATTTGAGTTTCATTCTGGAAATGATTGCTTTTCTTTTCTCTCTTACGTCTTAATACATAAAACATCTGGTGGGAGGAGTGTGGGGAGGGAGAGACCTGCTTAGTTCACCCATTCAACAAATATTTGACTCCTTACTAGGTGCCTGTCACTGTGCTTTTTATGGTGTTCCATTCTGCCTGGGATTTCTTTATCTTTTTCCTTTTCCACATGGTAAACTCATTTGTCCTGCGAATTGCAGCTCAAATATTGTCTCCTTTTTGAAATGGTTCCTTACTCTACAAGTTATTACTTTTTCATCTATAGTCTTATAGCATTTAACCTCTCACACCTTTGTTATTTATATGTGTCTGACTCTCCTATCAGACTGAGCACTTCAAGTGTAGGACCCATTCCCCTTAAATCCTTTTATCCTTACCCCTTAGCACTGACGGTTGTATCTGACACGTGGGAGTTGCTCAGCAAACGATTGTTGGACGGATTATGGTAGCACTTATCGATAACTTGCTTAAAAGTGTGAAAGAGGGAATTCTGCTTCTGGCTATAGTGGAGTGGGATACTAACGCTCCCACTAAGAACAGCTGGAAAATCTAAATAAAATTCCATAATAATGGTTTTTGCAGGCATCAGAGAGCTGCTAAGGCAACTCGTTGATGCGAGCCCAATATTCTGTGCACTACTTTTCCCTTTAGGAGAGTTGCCCAAATTTTAAACAGCTAAAAGCAGAGCAGAGTTTTTGGCATTCTCATGGTGTTAGGGAGACAAAAATTTGAGTTTTTACTTGCCAAAGAGGAGGGACTTTAGCTAATATCCAGGCTTTCAGTTGGAATCCATGGATATTGGGCCTCACAAAGGTTGTAACATCCCCCTCAGGTGGACTCCACCCTTGATTGTATTAAGATAATCTCCAATACTCCAGATGCCTACCAGAATCCTTTCTAGGGGAGAATGACATCCTCTAGAGCCTCTGCAATGTTTTTAATTTTAAATATTAGATAACAGATACTGTGCAGTTTTTCCTGCACAGTATCTGGTATTTGATAAAAAAAAAAAAAAAAAAAAACTACCAGGCATAATAAGAAACAGGCCAAAGCGGGGAAAATAAAAACAGACCAACAGGTGACCCAGAAATTAGAGTTTTCAAAAATGAACTTTAAAAATAATCGTAATAGGGACTGCCCTGGTGGTGCAGTGGTTAAGACTACATGCTCCCAATGCAGGCGGCCTGGGTTCGATCCCTGGTCAGGGAACTAGATCCCACATGCATGCTGCAACTAAGGAGCCAGCGAGCTGCAACTAAGGAGCCCATGAGCCACAACTAAGGAGCCCATGTGCCGCAACTAAGAAGCCCGCCTGTGCAATCAAATAATAAAATAAAAATTAAAGAAATAAAAAATAATCGTAATAAGTTCGAGAATGTTTATAAGATTGAGAATTTCACCAGAGACTCAGAATCTATAAAAATACAAACAAGCTGAAATTCTGTAACTGAAAAATAGCTGACATTATGAACTCAGTAGATGGGTTTAATAGCAGATTTGTTAAAACTGAAGAGTAGATTAGTAAACCAGAAAGAACAAGATTATGATATGGAGAGCCAAAAGTATTAAAAATAGAAAAGAGCAAAGTGAACATATTGGACATGGTGAGAAATCTAACATATATGTATTTTGAGTCCCAGAAAGGGAGGAGAGAGAAAATGGAGGAGAAGCATTATTTGAAGTGATGATGGCCAAGAACTTTCCAAAAGTGAACAGTGAAAATAAACCCACAGATTCAATAATTGCATTACATTATTACCAGGATTAAAAAAAAATACTAGGCATACCACTGTCAAACTATTAAAAACCAAAGACGACAAAGGAAATCTTGAAAGCAGCCATCAAAGAGTAACAATCAGACTAATACCTGATTTCTCAATAGGAATGATGGAAGCCAAAACAGTAAAATTATATACATCTTCAATGAAAGATAAGCTGCCATTCTAGAATTTTGTACTTGCAAAAATGGCCTTCAAACAGGAAGGCAGTATAAAGACATTTACAGAAAATCAAGAGTTGAGGGAATTTGTAATAGACCTACCATTAAAGGGGTTTATTCAGGCAAACAGAAAAGTATTACATTTAGTAATACGGAAATGTAAGAAGGAATGAAAAGCAACAGAGAAGGTAAATATGTGTTTAAAACTAAATGAACATTGACCGTGCAAAATAGTGATACCAGTAACACAAAGGAAGAGAAGTTAAATCACTGTAAGACCCCAGTGCTGTCTAGGAAATGGTAAAAGTACTCATTTATTTTAGGTACTAATAAATCAAGGTTGCATGCTGTAATTTTCAGGGTACCCACTATAGAAATAAAGAATGTGTAATTAATAAGCTAAAAGAAAAATGGAATATAAAATTGTTTAATAATCCAAAAAGAAGACAACAAAGGGAAAAAAAGAACATAAAACAGGTAGGACAAATAAGAAAATGAATAGTAAGATGGTAGATAGAAACTCAAATACATCCATAACTATGTTAAATATTAATGGAAATACTCAAAAGACAAAGATTATCAAACTGGGTTTTTTGGTTTTTTTTAAACCTACTTGTTTAAAAGGATTATAACCACCTTGGAAAAGTGTTTGGCAGTATCTGTCAGAGCTGGACACATGTACACTCTATGGCCCAGCAATCTACTTCTAGAAATATACCCACAAGAAGGCATGCATATGTGCACCAAAACGTGCAGAGGATGTTTATAGCATCATATATTGTCATGGCCACGAACTAGAAACTACCCAAGCATTCATCAACAGAATGAATAAAGTCATACAATACTATATAGCAATGAGAAAGAACCTACAGCTACATGCTACAACATAAATAAATCTCATAAAAGTAATGTTTATCAAAAGAAACCAGACACTAAAGAGTACATACTGTATGTGTTCATTACTATAGAGTTCAAAAACTGACAGAACTAATCTGTGGTGTTAGAAGTTAGGTGTGATTACCTTTGGAAGTGAGTGGACCAAACGGTTTTGGTTAATGGTCTGTTTCTTCATCTCACCGATGATTACATGGGTATGTTCATTCTATGCAGATTCACCAAGATAGGTATGTATGATTTGCACATTGTATATTGTATTTCAGTAAAAAGTTTAATTTTTAAAAAGTATAGTCTCTCGGTATCTTCAGGGGACTGGTACCAGGACCCTCTGTGGATATCAAAATCCGAGGATGCTCAAGTACCTTATATAAAGTGGCGTAGTACAATCAGTCCTCTGTATCCGAGGGTTCCACACCCACAGATACCGAGGGCCAACTGTACCAGTAACGGTGTTAGAATTGGCAGCAAGGTCAATCCGGTTCTATTCCAGGGTATAAGAAAACAGCCTGCTTCTAGAAGGAAAAGATGAATATACTGCAAAGGGAGTGTTTTGAGGATGGTGAAGGGATGATAAATTAAGCCATTTAAGGTTGTAGAGATAGGATTCATTCATTCATTTAGCACAATATTTTGGTCCCTATTATAGTCCAAGGAGCTATCTGAGGTGTTGGGGATTCAAAAGTAAGGCTCGGCCCCTATTTTCAGAGAGGTCACTGTCTCTAGAGAAGGGTGCCGAGGATGGTAGAGTTAATAAAAGCTACAATATATTGGGCACCTTCCTTGTGCTAGGCACTGTGCTGTGCAGTTTTGTTGCTTCTTAATGTTCATAACAACAATCCAATGAGGTTGTTATCCCTTTTTGCCTGAGGAAATAAGTTGTCCAAGGTCTCACCACCAAGATAAAAATACAGGTCTGTCTGACTTCAAAGTTGTGTTCCTTCTGCTACTTTACATGGCCATTGGATGGTGAGTTCAAAGAGAAAGAACTATGTGATGAAATTACAAGCGGAAGTTAAAATACATTACAGTGGTGGTGTCTTAGAGAAAGTGGTGTAGATAGATGGCCTGAATCTCAAAGGATGAGCAGTGGGTAATGTTGATGGTCTGGAAGTGGAAATGCAGGAATAAAAGTCTTTTCTTCTGAAAAGAAGGCAGCAGAGGTGTACAGAGAAACCGAGATGGCTGAGTACTGCTCCCCAGGAAGAGGATCTAAGGGTTTGCTCCACATACAGACTTTCAACCAAGCACCTTGTTTTCAGGCCCTTCCTGAGCCACCTTCCTACAACATGCCTTTCCAATTCCTGAACTTTTGTAGACTTCCTTGCTTTTTTAAAATTTAATTTAATTTTACTTTATTATTTTTTTTATTTTTATTGGAGTATAGTTGATTTACAATGTTGTTAGTTTGTTAGTTATGTTAGTTTCAGGTGTACAGCAAAGAGAATCAGTTATACATATACATATATCCACTCCTTTTTTGATTCTTTTCCCATATAGGCCATTACAGAGTATTGAGTAGAGTTCTGTGTTATACAGTAGGTCCTTATTAGTTATCTGTTTTATATATAGTAGTGTGTATATATGTCAATCCCAATCTTCCAGTTTATCCCTCCCCCCCATTACCCCCTGGTAACAGTAAGTTTATTTTCTATATCTGTAACTCTATTTGTTGTGTAGATAAGTTCATTTGTACCCTTTTTTTAGATTCCACATATAAGTGATACATGATATTTTAGACTTCCTTGCTTTTTAAACATTGGAATCATACTGCAGATATATTTTTACAGTGAGATTTTTAAAAATTAATGGTTTACTGTGAGCATTTTCCCAAAGCAAAGTGCTTGTTGTTAAAACATCCCTTTCCAACTTTAAGCCACCATAATGGGAAAGTTCTAGATTCCTACCGGAGTTCAAACCAAGGTAGTCACACGTGTAAGACAAGAATTTATAAACAGCAGGAAGGAAAAAAAAAAAGAACCTATATACAAAATAAATTGTGTCTTGGGATGCCTACCCTAAGGCTAGTACATCTTGGATGGTTTAATCACTAAATGTAGCAGTATGAGGCCAGAGAAAAACTCATGACTCACAAATTGAGGTAATTTTAAGTAGCCCATTATATTAATTAGGTTATTGATTCAGCTGCTATAACAATGACCTGAATTATCAATGGCTTAACAAGATCGAAGTTTATTTTCTCTCTCTTTACAACCTGAGTGTGATATGTTGGCTTCACTTAGGATCCTTTTATCTTGTTGCTGTTATTCCTAGGCTGTTTCCATTGTTTACACGATTGATTGATTGAAGATACCTAGCTACATTTTAGCCAGAGGGAAAGAGGAAATGTGGTCTGGGGAGCACACTCTTTCCTTTTAAAGGCATACTTTTGCACATTTCACTTCTGCTCACACTTCATTATCCAGAAGCCACCAGAAGACTGGGAGATAGTGTAGCTTGGTGGCCTGTAGTCTGTGCTGTGTAAGAAGCTGAGGTCAAGTACTGGAGACAACGAATGGGCTCTGCCATATTCTGAGCTTAGTGAAATGGAGGTGGTTGAATTTAGACTAGCAGAGCTGATTGCTCAATTCTGATCTTTGTAGTAAGCCATTCTTCTACTTGTTTATATTAAAATTGTAATTCAGGGAGTTCCCTGGTGCTAGGTCTAGTGGTTAGGATTTGGTGATTTCATTGCTGTGGTCTGGGTTCAATCCCTGGTCAAGGAACTGAGATCCCGCAAAAATAAAACCAGGTAAAAAGTGATTTTCCCTATACAGACCTAAGAGAATATGGAAGGTTAATGCCTTAATGTTCCTCTATTCACTGGAATTCAATAAAATCTTCACATCCTTTCTCCCTTCTGGCCAGTGAAATCAAGGTCTTAACAGGCCTACTTTTGCTTCTGATGCTAACTAGTGAAATTCCAGAGGCAAGGCTGAAAAATACACATCTTTATAATGAATAACACCAAAAGATAGAGATGAAGGAGATGACCCTCTACAGCAAGAGAGGAAGAAGTATGGTTCTGTTTCATAAAACTAGGTTCAAAGAATCTGCTTTGATGAAGTGTTAAATTAAAACATTCATAAAAACATCAATCTTGTTTTCTTGTGCAATAGGAAAACTTGTCTGAATATTCATAATCTAGCAACTTCTTTTCTTCTCTGTTCTTGAAAGTGTATTTTGAACAAAAAGATCTTGTAAGACTCTTACGACTTTTGAAATTGAATTGTTACTATATACTGCAAAGATAACCTTGAAAGAAAACTTGTAATTCTGATTGGTTTTCTTCCTTGATAGTTTATTGCCTTGGTTATTAGCATATGTAATATGCTATAATTTACATGTCTGAACTACTAAACACCTAAAGACTTGTAACTTTGCTCTGTCAAATCAGAAGGGAATCAGTGGCGCATTTTCCTTTTCCCACATGTACAATGGTGAAAAAGAAATTCCTATCACGCTAGTCAATTTCTTATTTTAACAAAGACCAAGAGCCTTATGGCTAAAATTAACAAGGGAAATTGCCATTCTTTTTTTTTCTGTGAAAATTTAGTATCTAATATCTTTATCTTTAGGAATTCATAAAAGTAAAGTTATTTAATAGCGTATCTCTTCTTCCACATAGACTGCCCTTCATCCACCTGGGTTCAGTTCCAAGACAGTTGTTACATTTTTCTTCAAGAAGCCATCAAAGTAGAAAGCATAGAGGATGTCAGAAATCAGTGTACTGACCATGGTAAGGAGCTTTTTCTGTTTTGTTTTTTCACTGATCAGTAAAGAGTGTTCACTAAGTTCTTTAAAAAATAGTTTTGTCGTATCTCACTTTTACCTTGGTCCTTGTAATAAATGGACAGCTTTTATTCTATAATACACAAGACACAAACAGTGGAATTGGATTGTACCCTTGAGCTGGAAGACAGTTGTTGGACCACACTGCCCAAAGCGGAGTGACAGAACCTTAGCAAGAGCAGGGTGTATTTAATGTAAGTACTGTGTCAGGCACTGTTCTTAAGCACATAATATACTTTAACTGGCTTTAATTATTACAGCAAACCTATCAGGTAGTAAATTATTAGCCTCCTTTTATCAAGAGAATAAAACTAGTTCAGTTATTTGTTAGAGGTCACACAGGAAATCATTGGCACAGCCAGGATTCAAACCAGGGACTGTCTGATTTTAGGACCAGCGTTCTTAATCACTCTTATTCTGCCCTGAAAGTACTGTTTCAGGCATGCAGTGGGGGCAGAAGTTAGATTACATGGGACTGTGACGTGAGACGGTGGTAAAGAAGCATACCGTTAAATAAAAATGAAAAAAAGGCTATGTATTTGCTACATGATATGCTCAGTATTCTCTGGGAAATATAACTTCACATTTTGAAATCTTTTAAATAAAAATGTGATTTTAAAAAAGGTGTGCTTAGGTGCTCTTTATATATTTGGCTGTTTGGCCCAAAGTGCATCCTTGTTGTTAAGCCTCTTATTGTGACACTTGTCAGCTCAGACTAAAATGATGGTGTGAGTTAGCATGTTTTTCCACTGAGATATCTATGATGGTGAGATGAGAGTCCTTGATTATTTAAAGGTACTTTTTATTACTGTGTGAGATCTAAAAATCTCTTATTTCATTAAATTTTGTCTTAAGCATATTCATAACACCAGCATTTAAAAATGTGCTTTACTGGGACTTCCCTGGATGTCCAGTGGTTAAGACTCTGTGCTCCCAATGCCGGGGGCATGGGTTCCATCCCTGATTGGGGAACTAAGATCCCGAATGCCACAGGGCACGGCCAAAAATTACATAAATAAAAAATAAAAATAAAAATGCCCTTTATCTAAAAAACACGATTTCTGACAACCCACCAATTAACATTTTGGAAGAATATCAAATTGCTTTAATTAAAATCATATTCACTTATTATAGAAGAAATAAACGTAAGCATAGGAGTTTTAAATCCTAAGAAGTGCCACGTACTACTCAGTACATATTGTTTTCCTTAGGAATAAATGTAGGCATAGCCGTTTTAAATCCTACGAAGTGCCATGTAATACTCAATACATATTTTCCTTACTTGCTAAATGGTGTTGAACATTGGCTCTTTGAAAACAAGACATTTCCGACATGCTAATATGGTTTCACTCCAAGGAAATGGAGTAATAGGAGTTTTGCTGGTCTTCCAAGATTTTTATTTCTATATATATGTATGTACGTATGGCTGTGTTGGGTCTCTGTTGCTGTGCGCGGGCTCTCTCTAGTTGCAGCAAGCAGGAGCCACTCTTCATTGCGGTGGCTTCTCTTGTTGTGGAGCACAGGCTCCAGGCGCGCGGGCTTCAGTAGTTGTGGCGCACGGGCTCAGTAGTTGCGGCTCGCGGGCTCTAGAGCACAGGCTCAGTAGTTGTGGCGCACGGGCTTAGTTGCTCCGCGGCATGTGGGATCTTCCCAGGCCAGGGCTTGAACCCGTGTCCCCTGCATTGGCAGGTGGATTCTTAACCACTGCGCCACCAGGGAAGTCCACGAGATTTTTTTAAAGGGTGTTTCCCCAACAACTATTTTCTATCTCTTTTTTAAAAACCATTTATGTCAGGTATACTTGGACATAAACACAGATTTCAATAAACAAATTACATTGGAGGCTCAGAGCCAAGAAAAGACATGTTCCTGTACTCCTATTAGCTTGTATGAACCACAAGGTCAGATTTCGTCGTCCAGCTTTAATACTTAACTTCAGCAGTTAAGCAACTGCATACTCTACAGAGGCATAGTTAATATTTGTTGACTGACTTCCTCTACAACTAAACTGTAGTTAATTGTATTTGCTAATTTTTTTTTTAGAAAAAGAAGCAAAATGAAATTGAAAACACCCAGCAACTTTGAGGCCTAATGTTTGATTATTTGAAGTCCATTAACTCTACTTGTTCAAGTGGAGTAGCCACTTAGGAATTTTAAATCGTTGTATATAAATTTGCTTATAAAGTTTATCTTGTGTCTAAAGAAAAATGTCTTTTTTTCCCAGTTAAATATTTATAAATTCAGTTTGTCTTACTGATTTGATTATTTTTAATTTCTCATACATTTCTGATAATCTCATCATTTATTTGATCATCCTCTACATTTGCTTCCACTCTGGAAATATCCATTTCATTGATGAATCAGAAAATTAGCTAAAATTCGTTAAATATTACCATTACTTTTTTTGGCTAGGGTAGTGTTTTGGTTTAGAACAGTAGGTGGACATGAATTCAGTGTTTGCTATATATGAAGAAGGAAAAGCATAAGGAATACTAGGACATTTACATTTGGATTTATAAAATCTTCACAGGTATACAAAATCCTATCTTAAACCTATAATTAGGGGTATAGAAAATAGGTGACTTGTTACCACTTGGACTGCTGAGAGCTATATTTAGAAATATTCCCAGTGCTTTGTGGTAATTTACTTGATGTTATTTGTACTTATTTTGGGTACTGTTACTGTTCATCTAGGAAAATAATTGTGAGAGGCTAAAATTTTTCTTATTTTGCAACATTTACCTTTAATTTAGATATTTTCATTATAATAGAACAAATAAATATTTCCAGTCTTTCCTTTTTGTGATCTATGTATGAGCTATGTCACTAGCCATAAAAAGAATTAAAGACCCAAATTACATCTCAGCAGGTAGCATCGCTGGTAATGCATTGTAAAAAAAAAATTCGCTTGAGCACATGTGTTCTTCAGGGATTTGTGCTATCATTTGTTAAAGAAAATTAAAGTGTGTCTTTTTTCCTGACATATTAATTTAAGTTTATACAGTATTTACTTAAATTGCAACGTTAAAAATCATTCAAGTTCCATTGGCTGACACAAGATCAGAGAAAGGAATGAAAATCCCATCTCTGAACACCTAAGCCTAAACTCTAACCTAGTTAAATATTGCCCTTGAGGATTTTTCTAAAATGGCATTTTGGTTACATTTCACAACTACGTACAAGTAAGTACGAGGGTAAAACAGATTAAAAGTCTGTATGACATTTAACAGGAGGTGATAGCAGCTAGAACTGATAAGAAAACCATAATAGAATTTTTGAAAATGGAGCTATGACTGAGAGAGAGAACCTTGCTGAATTCTAACTTTGGATTAAAGCATTAAGTATTTTAGAGGCTTCCCTGGTGGTGCAGTGGTTGAGAGTCCGCCTGCTGGTGCAGGGGACGCGGGTTCGTGCCCCGGTCCGGGAGGATCCCACATGCCGCGGAGCAGCTGGGCCCGTGAGCCATGGCCGCTGGGCCTGCACGTCCGGAGCCTGTGCTCCGCAATGGGAGGGGCCATGGCAGTGAGAGGCCCGCGTACCACAAAAAAAAAAAAAAAAGTATTAAGTATTTTAAAGGTCAGTCTTATTTTTTCTTTTCTTTTAAAAGTTCTTAATTACACGATTAGTGCACAGTCGCTATATAGAAAAGCACATATGCAAATATTTTAAAAATAAAATTACCCTAAATCGTACCATCCTAAGGAAATGTAATGACTATTAACATTTTGGTGAGTATCCTTCTAGACTTCCAACCCCTCAGGCAGATATATTTTAATAAAAATTTGATATGTATATATACATGTATATATGTATACATGTATATACTATATGTACATATATATTTCCATAATCTACATTTTCCCTTAAACATATTTTTCCATGGCAGTAAATATAGAATGCATATTGCCTAATAACTGTACACTATTCCTCTATATAGATATGCCGTAATTGATTTAATCCTCTAATATTGGTTATTAAATTACTTCCAGTCTTCCAGTGTTGTAAATGTGATGATCATCAATGATTGTGCCTATTTGAGCAGAGCCAATGATTGCCTTGCATACATCTTGCCAAATTGTCTCCAAAAAGGTTTTACTAATTTTTACTCCAACTAACCACTTATGAGTTCCTATTTTTCTACACCCTAAGCCAGCACTGTTTAATTGGCACGTCTGAAACTCTTTTTATTCTTTTACCAGTGAAACTGCATTTTTCACACACTTCTTGTGTTACATTTCCTTTCGTGAGGGTGAATTCTTTTTTTTTAATTGAAGTATAGTCGATGTACAATACTAAGTAAGTTACAAATTGAACAATGCAGTGATTCACAACTTTTAAAGGTTTTACTCCATCTTTGGTTACTATAAAATATTGGCTATATTCCAGTGTTGTACAATATATCCTTGTAGCTTATTTTATGCATAATAGTACCTCTTAATCCCCACCCCTATGTTGCCCCCTTCCCCCATCCCTCTCCCCACTGGTAAGCACTAGTTTGTTTTCTATACGTGTCTACTGCCTTTTTAACAGTCTGAGACCAATTTTTTTTTCTTCTATTAAGGTGTTTGCCTGTTATTTTTTATTCATAACAGAGCTTTAGTCTGCCCAGTTTTTCTTCTTTAACAGTATGGTTTGTTTGGGGGGAGATTTTAGGTCCTGTAGTTTTCTTTTCCCCTGTAGTTAAATTTTTTTAAGACTCTTTTAAAAGATGTGAAAGTAATTGCCTAATACAAATTTCTCTTACCACGTCATGACCTAATGGTTCTTTCTCGTCTCCATATATCTGTTAATTACCAAAAGGTTACTGATTTTAGAGTGGTGTCCTAAGTACAATGGCCTATTATTTAAGTTTCCTATAATTTCTCGGTGTGTTCCCTGGATCAGCAGCGTCAGTGTCACCTGGGAACCGGTTAGGAATGTAAATTCTCAGGCCCCATGTTACTCCAGCTAAATCAGAGCCAACACTGTTTTAACAAGCCCTCCATGTGATTCTGGTGCACACTGAAGTTGGAGAGCCACTGATCCAAGGCAGTATTCTCAAGTTTTCGGAAGTTTTTGTTAAGTCAGGATGATTTTGGAAGAATGTGATTTAGTAATAGGAAAGACTTCCTCATCTCTCCATGTAGTACCTGGATTAGTTGTAGTACCCAAAGCTTCCAAGATAACTTTAAAAATGTTTAGGAGCAATGAACTTCTCCTTGGAAAATTATGAAAATTTTAACTTCTAAAATTACTGAGACTGGAAAGTCATGTTTCTTAGAAACATTTTGATGTTTATTCCTCACTTAGCTGAGTACAGCTGAAAGGATGTATTTTTCCCAGGGGTTAGATGTACCTTCCCCACCAGATTTCTGGTTGCTTTTAAGCTCTGATGTCATCATTCATTCTTCACTTGCAAAAACATGCAATATCATGAGAGAAACGAACTCCATTAGCGTTTTCTCCTAAGTATCATCCAGTTAAGACAGTGGAATGATTTTTTTAATTTGCAAGAGAATCTTTGTTGGGTTAAGAAACAAGATTAAATATATCTGGGAAAAGTGAAGTTATTGCTAATATTTTATAGGCTGCTATGTAGCTTATAGATTGAAAGGCTAAAAAATGTGAGACATAAAATATATGTGGCTGCTGCTCTTTACTCAAACCAGGTGAGACAGTAGCAGGAAATATCAGCTATCCAATGAGAACAAGGACCAAGGACCTCCTTTATCACTTTTCCTACCCAGAACTTCCCTAAGGGCGACCACAGGGGAAAATATGGAAAGGCATAGGCTTCAGGCAGCAGGCACATGGTGGCCAGTTAAGTGAGGCAGGTCAGACACTGCTTGTTACTTGAACTTCACTAGGTCTTGGGACTGTTCTGGCAAGTTGCCCTGGTAGTTTTCAGCTCTCCTCAGTGTGGTCAGAGCTACTCCTCCCTATAATTGTGAACTGAGGGCAGGAGGGGCCATGATTGCTAGAGGAAGGGGCAGTGAAAAGTTGAGATGCAGGAAGTGTATTCTACTGCTCCAGCCTTCCCATGATGTTTTCTTTCCGTGTTGTTTACGAGATTACTAACCCTAAGTGAATGAAATAAAAAGTATGATTCTGTTCAGTTTATCACATTAGCATTTTACTTTTCTCATGAGTATATTGTCTCTTCAGAAATGTGCATGACATTTTCCAGCTTAATTTTTTTAAAGGATGTAAAATATAATGTATTATAATAATGTATAATTTGTATATACTTCATGTGATTTTCATTGATTTGGGGAACATGCTGATTTCTTCTCCCTAAAATAATTTCAGGAGCAGACATGATAAGCATACATAATGAAGAAGAAAATGCTTTTATACTGGATACTTTGCAAAAGCAATGGAAAGGCCCAGATGATATCCTATTAGGCATGTTTTTTGACACAGATGGTAAGTGATATTCTTACATTTTTTTCTTAATGTTAGTAAAACTGATAACTTTCTTTTAGATTCTTCAATTCTGTAGTTCGCTATTTCCTGTGGTTTCCAGGGATTGTATTTTCAGTATGTACCACAGCTTTCCCCTGAGCAGCTCAATGTGTGTCACATATGAAAGTTAAAGTTGATTCTTTCATCTGGATTAAAATATGGTTCTAGGCTCAGTATTTCTGTAATATGGTAGGGTAATAAAAATTGGTACTAGTGTCAACAATAGGATAAAGATAGACAACTGTCAGGGTAATACTATGTAAATGTATTTACTGTCACTGTTGAAAATAGAAAGTACATAATTTTCAAAATGAAATGAAATTACTAAGGTTACCATCAACATTTTAACTATCTTCTTGACTATTTCTTCATGAAAATTATATATATATTTTAATCACAAATGGGATCTTCTTCAGAACCTTTTTGAACCAGTATCTTTTGCCTGTGTACAGGATATATTCCTCCTTCTAATTTAAATCCTACAATTAGAAGTTTAGACCAGACATATCTTAGTAACTTCCCACCTTTAAAACTAGACCCAGGAAATCCCTGGTGGTCCAGTGGTTAGGACTCCATGTTTTCACTGCCGAGGGCCCGGGTTCGATCCCTGGTTAGGGAACTAAGATCCCACAAGCCATGAGGCGTGGCCAAAAAGTTAAAAAAAAATAAAGCTAGACCCTTTCTTTGACTTTCTTTTAACACATTTTATACTGTCATAATGTTAAAAATTTTCCTTAACTGACAGATGACAGCTTCAAGTGGTTTGACAAGTCAAATATGACATTTGTTAAGTGGTCAGACCAAGAAGATGGCAAGGATCTAGTTGACACCTGTGCCTTTTTGCACACCAAGACAGGTGATTGGAAAAAAGGAAATTGTGAAGTTTCTTCTGTGGAAGGAACCCTTTGTAAAGCAGCTAGTAAGTATAATTGAAGGCCTTTTTCCATTCTAAGAGAGGTGGGGAAAATAGGGCTGGTTTTAAAATAATTTTCTTTGTGATGTGTGCCTCAATATAAAGAGGAAGTAAGACTTCAGAAGGTACTGGGTTGGTTTGCTCCCAAGACTCTTGGAAGTCAAATATGTAATCCTATTACATTTCAGAGGTAGGGCCAGATCATGTGAACCAGGCATACTTTTATTCTATCTGCTTATTCTTAGAGCTTCTAAGAAGTCAAAAATTTCTTATGTTGTTCAAAGGAATTATAATAGCCTCTTTGTGATTTGGTTAAACAGTGGAAGTGGTGAAAAATAATCATGGCTGATTCCAGAATTCTAATGTTAGCGTACAAAGAATTTGATTCAAGGACATCTTTGATTAGGCCAAGAAAAATTGCATCCTAGTTTATAATTTACTCTGGATTAAAGTATAAGTTTTTTTCTCACACATCACAGTGCTTTCTAATGAAAATTATCCTGTCCCAAAATATTTTCATATTATTCTTAAACATTAGACAGTTCTTTTATGTTTTAGAAAGAATTTTCTCACTAAAGACATTTAAATTTCAAAATACGATTTTGGGTTGCTTGAAACAAGACAGAAACAGCCATTTCCCGCATTGCATCCTTAATATTCCCCCCTTCTACTCCAACTGCAAACCAAAACTATACATCTGCCTCTGATTATTTCCTTTCTTTACATCTGGAACTACATACAATTTTTTTTTTTTAACTTATCTCAGACTGATCAGTCACACTTTTATGGTAGTAGCATTTGACTTCCAATATTTGTTGAATTTTTAGAAAGTTGGTTCTTTTCATATACTATGCCTCAGGGCACCATTATATAAGCCAATTTTTTAATTAAACTATAACTTCAAAACATCAGAAATAGTGAGCAAGTCTGTACTACCAAGGTAAGGTCACAATTGTATACTTTTACTGTTTCTACAGACTTTCCAACCCAAATCCTCTTATTTCCCTCACTTCATCACACTGTCTTTTTCTTGAGTTCCCTTATTCTTTTTCCACCAACTGAGCTAATGAGTTTTTACCTCTCTACATCCTTTTTTAAAAAAACTGAGTTCAAAACAGATAATAAAGACACATGACCAAGCAACAGAAATATGGGTAATACTAAGCTATTAAAGGGTTCATTTTAAACTACTTTGAAAGTGTTTAGAAGCATTCTTAGAATAAGGCATACTTAAATTATGATTTTCTTTTGTATTCTAGTCCCATATGAAAAGAAATATTTATCAGGTAAGTATGGTCTTTTGTTAAATTTTTCCCACAAGAAAATATATTAAGAAAGAATATATTAAGAAAGAATATATTAAGAAAGAATGTATTAAGATTCTAGCATATTAAAGTAGTACTGAAGACCTCTTTAATTATATGACAGTGTAAAGTAGAACAACTTTTATAAGAATACAGAAAGACTTGACACTTTAAATATATCTGCAAGTTATGTATGAAATGAACATTTTTTTAAAACCAAATTCTATCTCCTCATTGCTCCATTATCTGTTTTTGTGGAAAATGACTGCATCTTTTGTTAAAAAATTTTTTTCTTATAGTTGTAATTACAGTTCATGAAGAGTCTGTCTTAGGGCTTACTAAATGTATTTTTTGGGAAAGGAACAGGTAATATATTTACATGGTTCCAAAAGCAAAACAAGGCAAACACTGAAAACTGTCTCCTCCCACTGTGCCTCCTTCCATCCTATTCTACCTGAACCCTTATTGGGCACTAATTCAGTTTCTTCTTTAAATGTCTAGTGTTTCTTTTGCCAACATAAACAAATTAAGAGGTATGACTTACTTTTTTATTCACTAAATATCTCTCCATATCATTACCTATAGATAAATCTTCATTCTTTTTTACAACTGTATACTCTTCCATTGTATAGATACATTCAATTATTTACCAACTCCAGACCCCTACTGGGTTGTTTCCAAACATTTGCTATTGCAGTGCTGCAAGGAATGAATCACCTTGCACAAAAACATGTTTATCTTAGATTCCCTGAAATATAACTGCCGTATTGAACATGAATATATAACTTTGATCAATACTGATAGTTTCAGAGAAATTGTACCATTTTGCATCCCCAAAAATAATGTATGAATGCCAGTTATGAAATTTTTGCAAATTGTGTAGCATAGTTTTTAACCTCCATATTTTTGATGTGTAATTGAGGATAAAATGCACCATCTTAAATGTACACCTTGATGGTTGCTTATGTATACACCTGTATAACCACCACTCAAATCGAGATAGAACATTTCCATCACACCACAAAATTCCCGCATGCCCCTCCCAATAAATGCCCACCCTACCAGCATCCACCCTACAGGCAACCACTTTTGATTTCTATCATCATAGGTTAGAGTTGTTTGTTCTTGAACTTCACATTAATGTAACTTTTTCAGTCAGAATATTTTGATTCATCAGTGCTGCACATATATATTGTACTTTTCCTATTGCTGCATACTACTTTATAAACACACCATAATTTGTCCATTCTCCTGTCTATGGATATTTGATCATTATTAGTCTGGCATGAATGTGATCGCACTATGAACATTCTCATACTTTTTTTTTTTGGACCTTTGTTCTCATTTTCCTTGAGAGTGAAACAGCCGTAGGATAGCTAATAATGTTTAGCATTATTAGAAAAAATCAATTTTTCAAAGTGGTTGAACCATGTTAACATTCCTGCTGACAAGTTCCATTTGCTCTACGTCCATCCGATGATGGTCTTGTCAAATTTTAGCCATTCAGATAGGTATGTAGGGTGATCTTATTTTTATTTTTTTGCGGTACGCGGGCCTCTCACTGTTGTGGCCTCTCCCGTTGCCGAGCACAGGCTCCGGATGCGCAGGCTCAGCGGCCATGGCTCACGGGCCCAGCCGCTCCGCGGTGTGTGGGATCTTCCCGGACCGGGGCACGAACCCGTGCATCGGCAGGCGGACTCTCAACCGCTGTGCCACCAGGGAAGTCCAAGTGATCTTATTTTAATTTCCCTGATGAAAAATGAAATTGAGCACCTTCACACATTTATTAGCCATTTGGATATCTTCTTTTATAAAATGCCTATTCTTTTGCCCTTATTTTTTCCTTAATATCATGATTACTCAGTTTGGAGCTTGCTATGACAGAAGAGGAGGAAAGGAGTGTTTATGGGTTCACTGGGTTCATGTGTATATAGGAGAGTTAAATCCTCAACTCTTCTATAAGATGAATATAACATCTAAAAAAAAAATCAAACAAAGCACCACCTCACACTCATTAAGCTGGCTATCAAAAAGAAAAGAGAAAGGGAAGAAAGGGAGAAAGAAAGGGAGAGAGAGAAAGAGAAAAAAAGAGAGAAAGGGAGGGAGGGAGGGAGGAAGGAAAGAAAAGAAAGAAAACAGAGGGACTTCCTGGTGGTCCAGTGGTTAAAACTCTGTGCTTCCACTGCAGGGGGCACGGGTTTGATCCCTGGTTGCAGCACGGTGCAGCCAAAACCAAACCAAAAAAGAAAAAACAGAAAATAACGAGTGTTGACAAGAATGTGGAGACCGTGGAACCTCTGTGCACTACTGATGGGAATGTAAAATGGTGCATCCACTGTGGAAACAGTAGCTTCCCCAAAAATTTAGCATAGAATTACCATATGATCCAGTATATACCCAAAAGATGTGAAAACAGGGACTTGAACAGAATTTAAACAACCATGTTTATAGCAGTATTATTCTCAGTAGCCAGAAAGGTGGAACCAAATCAAGTGTCCATCTACAGATGAATGGGTAAGTAAAACATGGTATATACATAGTGTGAATATTATTCAGCCTTAAAAAGGCAATTCTGACACATGCTACAACGTGCATGAACCTGGAGGGCACTAGGCTGAGTGAAATAAGTCAGTCACAAAAGGACAAATACTGTATGGCTCTAATTATTTGAGGTACCTGGAGTAGTCAGCCTCAGAGACAGAAGGTAGAATGGTGGTTGCCAGGGGCCGGGGAGAGGGGGGAATGGGGACTTAATATTTAATAACAGTTTTCAGGTTTGCAAGATGAAAGTTCTATAGTTGAATGGCTGTGACACAGCACAACAATGTAAATGTACTTAATGCTACTGAACTGCACACTTTAAAATGGTTAAGATGGTAAATTTTGTTATGCATATTTTACAATTAAAAAATTTTTTTAAATCAGAGAACAGTATAAGCATGCATGGAGGCAAATAACAGAAGTAACAAGAGTGGCTGCTTTGAGGAATGGTAATTAAGGGTGAGTAGTAGTAGGGCAGGAAGAACACAGTATTATCATTACATACCCTGTAAAACTATGAATTTTAAGCTATGCACATGTATACTCTGGATAACATAAAATGATATATGCAAACAGAAATATATGGTGAAACCTTCAGTGTGGATAATTTCCATTTTAGGATCTTAAAGTAGACTGGAGACCTGCAAAGTTTATTTCAAATTTTGAAGTATGGCAATTATTCAAGCTAAGAAATATAAATCTTGATAGGAATAAATGTATGTAACTGTTTTTCTAACCAATGTGAGAAATTCTCAAAATAGTGAAATATTTATGTGATGAAACTATATTTGTGCTCCCCAAAAAGCAATGCTGTCAACTTGTGTATCCTGATTTCCCATATTTTCTTTTGTCTTTTCCTTTTCAGATAACCACATTTTAATATCAGCTTTGGTGATTGCTAGCACAGTAATTTTGACAGTTTTGGGAGCAGTCGTTTGGTTCCTGTTCAAAAGAAGTTTGGATTCTGGTTTCACCACAGTTTTTTCAGCTGCACCCCAATCACCTTATAATGATGACTGTGTTTTAGTAGTTGCAGAGGAAAACGAGTATGATGTTCAATTCGACTAAGGGTCTGGAAATCTCAGATTAAGACATCAAATACCTTGACAATGATTCCTATGCAAGATTTTAATATAAAACCTAACAATGAAAATCATGGTTTTTATGATGTATTACCTAATTCCAGTAACGTTCACTATTCTCATGTAATCACTGACTGTGACAAAAATTAATCTTTAGGATTATAAGAACAAAGTTTTTTAAAAAGGAATAATCTTAGATATAATTTAATGGTTTTAACCACCTCCCCAAATGCACCTTTCACTTGAATGAAGGAAAGCTTAAAGCCCAAGTATTAATAGTAAATCAGGTTAAAAAAAAAAAAACAAAAACCCAGTCTACTTGTTTTACCTCCTCCATCTTGCCTCCCAGAGTGAGTTGAACCACCTTGGTTTATAGTTGAATTAAAAAAAAAAAAGAAAACTTCTACTTATCACTATAATTTTAGCAATCGCTAGGCCTTTAGTAATTTCTATGGTCTTGCTCCTTTATCAATAAGATATGGAGAATAAACCTGACCTTAAAATAGATTCTCTATATTTAGATATCACTTATGCTGGTTACTCTGATAATTCCTCTATTTCCATCTTCATGATTTACATGTAGAAAATTTTACAGATTTTTAACACCCCATATGCCATGTAATTGTACAGTTTCAGTACTTTTACAACATGTTTTGGACCGCAAACAAACAGTATTTAGCACTGATCATAAATGGTCAGAATTTCAGTAAGATTTAATAAATTTTGTGAAACAAAAACAAATTACAGCCATACCAGGAAGGTGCAGAGGAGGCTGGCATTGCGGGTAACTCTCGGGTCATAGTGTCCTTCAAGGATTTTTCTCCTACCGCCATATCTGTTCCTATATATCTCATGTTCCCCAAGCCTTGATGAAGTTTATCATTCAGTGACATGAAACCTGTGTAAGCAATAACTGCAGAGAAAAACTAAATACTACTGTAGTGACCATGTTCAAAGTTTTCAGTATGTGTATTGTACATTTTAAGACAATGGTGAAATAATCATTTGGGGGGTACAAAATGAAAATGGAAGAAAGCTGAAACTATGATTTCTTTAGCAACTTAAAAACACAGTATTAGAAAAGATAATGTATGTACTTCACATAAAATTGTATTTACCTTACGTAGAAACTTGGAAGTGCGAGGAAAGTAATCTCTCTCCCTAATGCATATCCCATCTATCATCTTATGGGAATACTTTTCATATGGATAGAGACACTATCTCTCAAGGTTGACCAGTGGCAACGAAGTCCTAGCTTGCGCCATCTGTTTCCACTGGCCACCATGAATCAGAAACATCCCTCGTCACAATTAATGGCAGTTTTCTTAATGAGACATGAATAACTGCAAAGTGAATAATGTGACTGTGTAGTACTAAAAAATTTTATACTAGGTGTTATTACAAAACAATTTTATACTAGGTGTTATTACAAAACAATTATGCTCTGTAAAAGCTTTGAGATTTTGTGTATTGATTGAGATGTCTATTTTATTACTGATAGAGTATTAATAGCGCTGCTAATCGTGAACATTAGACTGGAATTCCTTACTGCTTTTGCTACTCAAATTCTACCACTCCTTTAAGAACTGAGGCCAGCCATCTGTTCCTTAAAGCTTTGTAACTATCAATCACAGATCTTTACAGTATCTAACACAGTAGCCACTAGCCACACGTGGCTATTTATAAAGTTCATTTCCTCAGTAGCACTAGCCATATTTCAAATGCTCAGATCACATGCAGTTAGGAGCTACCACGATGGGCAATGCAAATTGTAGAACATTTCCATTATCATAGAAAGTTTCAGTGGACAATGCTGCTCTAGAGTCTCCCCTTCCACTTCTACATAACTAATTTTCTTCAGTTCATTTCAATAACTTCTACCTAAATAATGACAGCTCTACCAAAATGGCTGTTTTAACTGATTTAATTTTCCATGTTTGATTTTATTTTCAAACAAGTCCTTAAAGACCCTGGTAATGCAGTGCTAAATCTTAACTCTCTTTATATATCTGAACATCTGCAGTAGGCCCTTGTGTCTATTTGGTGGTCGACAGATAACCGAATCATTCAAGTCTGTGTTTATTTTTAATATTAACAGTAACATTAGCATGCCTGTTTATATTCAGAATGTATAAACTGCTTTCTTCAAACATCTTGGTTCTACCCAATAATGACAATGTAATTCTTATGCTTGGCAACTATTACTATCATTACTTTTAGCTGCCATTTACTTTTAACTACATTTTCTTAGGAATTTGCAATCTTAAATTCTTAGGAACTTGAGTAGTATATGGTCTCTATTTTGTTCAGAATTTAAAGGTGATACCAATGAAAGATTTTTCTTATTCCCTCTAATTCACATTTACAGGACATATGAAGCTAATACAATATCGAAATACTGAATGGTACAAAGGAACTACAAGAATACTATAAAGCCCAAGCCACTGTCTGTATCTGTCATTTAGCAGTTAATATAGCAAAACCATAAATAAATTGTATGCACACCAATGGAATGTTTTCTACCATTTACTTAAAATTTTTAAATAAAAAATTCTGTGGGTTAAGACACTACATTTTCATGCTGAGTTCTATTAAAAGCATAAATGTTTCAAATTCAAAGCATCCCTAAAGACCTGTAGAATAGATACTGATACTGACATCCTTAAATTTTGCATATCTGCTTTAAGGAAGGCAACACAAAGATAACAGGCAGAAGTTGACAGGCAGAAGCTGAACAAATATTTTAGAAACAAACAATTATATTTCATATAAAATGGGATTTAAAATAAGATTCTTGGCTATAAGGTTTGAAGGCTTCTTTGAGCACCAGTTTAAAAGGAAACATTTCAAACTATAAAGTAAATCAATCAGTATGCACTTTATTTCAAGCCGAAGTTTTACATTAAGACCAACAATCTGACTGAATGTGGGCAAACTGTTGATTCACATGTGAGAAATTACATGGTTTCTATTTGGGTTCTGAAAACGTAGCTGGACAAAAGACTTTATTTAACCTGAAACCCGCCTGAAGGCGTTTTTAAGTGTATCCTAAGGGTGTTGACAGAGAAAATATACAGTGTTATGGACATATACACAACTCAGGACCACAGTATGGTGAACAGTTAATGTTCATCTCTTCTCTAAAGGTAGTGAAAAAGATTAAGTCATCAAATAAATGCTTAGAATTACCAAGGAACAGTTAAAAACGACCAGGATCCAAACAGGTTATTTATATCATATTTATCTATAAAGAAGTGACAACACTAAAAAACACATTGAAAACCAGTGTTTTAAATTAATGTGGGATTTAAAAATATTTAACTTGAGACTGCAATAATATTTTTAACCAAATAGCATCTGACTGGCAATTCTGATATAATTTACAGCTGTAATATTCCTAAAAGGAATATCTACATACTATGGCCTATCAAATATAATCTGCATTTTGCACATCAATACAAAAATTCATCCATTTGTACACTTTATATATTTTAAAAATTAGACCATTGCTAAGTGAATTTAGAATTCAGATTAAATTTGGAAACCTAATATAATGAATGCTCTTAACTTTCTCCCCATTTTTTTTTTTTTTTTAAAACACTGGAAGCAAATGATTATGAAAATGAGACCGCAACTTAAGGCATTTTAAAAAGAAAAATAATTAGGTGCCATTTGGCAATTTATTCTAAAAGCATACTTTGTCCCACTTTTTTCACTAACGAGACTAAAACACCAACCTTTTTTCATAAATATAACTACAGTAATCACAACACAAAAAAGGGCTGTCAGCATTGCTTAGATATTTAAAACAAGGGTAACACTTTCCCCACTCATCTAAAAGAAAAATACTTTTAATTACCAGTTTATAAACATCAGATTCACTGGCCATGTTAAAAGGCCCAGCAGAATTTTAATTCAGCAACACTTGAGAATGAACATATATATACATGCATAATATGTGTGTGTGTATATATATATATTTTTTCATTCTATATATATATATAGACAGTAAATGTATTCAATAGGTATTTCCCCAGAAAATTAATTCATACTTAATTGCCAGTTTTAATAAACACTGTTCACAGATCATCCATTTGTCTCATATGAAGTTAGGCAATATCAAATGTTCTGTTATGGTCTCCATCTTCTTCAGAATCATCCTCTGAAGCTGTTGAAAGAAAACAGGATGATCAAGAATGATTTTAAGGGGGATGAGAATGGAAGTGTAAGTATGAAGCCAGAACAGCAATGACTTGTACGATAAAAACCCCAATGTAGTATATGCCAGGGTTAGGGCGGTCTGACTGTGGGTGAGGCCCGTCTACAACGCTCCCACCCCCACACTTTTTCTTCTGTTAGTTTTTATTAAAATGAAAATGTTTAAAAATGTGATTCAAGAACATCTAAAAAGTTTCTGGGATCAATTTGTGTTCATAGTAGCTAATGAGAAATACACTAGAGAAAGAAAGAGTAAACTTAAGGCAAGTGCTCTCACACACCTGAGTAGAATCTGGCTTATTACCGCTGCATGTTTGATGTATCCCATGAGAATGAAGAAAAATGTACATAGAATAACAGGTTATGGGTGTTCTTGAAATTTACATCAGAGCTATGTCTATACAATGCCAAGAAAAAGCTCTAGTCAGTCAAAAAAGCTTTATATAGACACAGCCTAAGTTAATATAATTGAATTTAGTAAAAACCTTTTGTTGAGATTATTCCTATGCCTCCACGTTGTCAGAAATTTATCACTCTTGCAACATGTCCGACCTCAATTTATTTTAAAGTCATTAGTGGCTCAAGAGTTTAATATAAAACTTCCACGAACGTCTTTAAGAAGGACACAGTAAGTACAAGACTATGTAACTGTCTGCATGTGAAGGAAAACGGAAGTTCACTAAACATCCTACCAGCATTTCCCCTATTATCAAGGGCAGAAAGGTTAAATGTACGCTCTTCTTGTATTTAATACTGGACAATTTAAGGGCAACCAGCAAATGGAATCAACAAGAAAAAATTATGCAACACGTATAGATGAAACTTCAATCTCCATATATTTACCTTGCAGAAATTTAAAATCCACTTTAATATCAAGCATATACTTAGCTCATGAAGAGTAAATCCTATGCTTAACTTTTATGCAATATCATGGAGAAATGTTAAACTAAAAAATAAAATAGCTTTTCAGAGAATTTCTCATGGTTTCTATTGGATTAACTCTACAGAACAAAATTCAGTCAGAACCAATTTTCAGAATGTATTAATACTCTAGTACTTAGAAGTTAACTTGTAGCACCCACATCTTTCACTCTCAGTTGAGTCTGGGTATATATTTCAACTTCACCTTTTCCCTCTCATTCACAGGTTGGGAGTAGACCCTCCTATATGTTTAGAAAACTAAATTCTAAATGAGAATGTTAGTTAAAAAAAACAAGCAATCTGGGGAAAATGTACACTGCAACAAATTACTCTCATCACGTTTGACAAAGTATCAATTATAATTTACAAAAGACAGAACTAATCTTTGTACTAGCTAACATGATGGATCTGAACTAAGAAGGAATGAAGGAAAAAAAGATTTACACTAATGAAGTCCCACTTTATTATACCATTTGATTCCTTTATATACCATTTCCACACATACTAACTAAAATTGTGAAAATGCATTACCTAGTTGTACCTCTAATCCTTTTAAAACTTAAAAAAAACCCAAAAAAACAAACAAACAAAAAAACCTTACTTCAAAGGATGCTAAGCTTTCTCTAGAGGTAAAAATATTATGCACACTACAGGTTAACAGTCCAAGTATTTTGAAGATGAGTATAGAAGATAATCAATTGGAGAATATATATATAAAAACACTTCAAAGAGTGTACTGGAATCTGATCATGGGATGCCAGTTGCTTTGGGTGAAAAAGCACAATAGGGTAATCTTGGATTCCCAGGAACTGTTCCAGAGCCACCAATATCTGTGCCCACCTGGTATGAAGCACCCTGGAGGTTGTAGGACTTTGAGAAGAGGGTAAGCTGTGCAGATGCCTGTAAAGATTTGGGCATTAAGTGCCTTCACATAGGAGCCCAGGCAGAAGTCCTAAAGCTGGAACGTGATCTTAAGAGATTGGAGCTGCTGGCGGAGCTGGCTGCCTATTAAAGGTCCATGAGGACCTGAACAAGGAGCAAAAAAAAAACAAAAAACTATGGCTTCTGTTAGGGACTCAGAATTAGGACTCTTTCACCATTATATTCCTAGAACTATATATAAACCCAGGGAACACCTTTTATGATCTAACAAAGCTAAAGAACAAGTAAAATTTCACACACAAAAAATCTAAGGAAGTGTGTTTTGATTAGTAAACGTCTTCTTTTAAAAAAGTGTTAACATTAAACGTGTTAAAATTAAGGTGATTAAATATATTTTTTTATTTTAAATAAAATACCGATGGTTATAATAACACCCTTCCATACATTAAAATTAATTTAATTTTTAAAAAATAGGCTCTTAAAAAACTAGTGTCAGTTGCCCAACCCATCTTTCCCAAATCAATTATTCTGGTATTATTAAGCCTATAAATGAAGCTCTAATTTGGTAGAAAGAGTATATATATACTTAGGTTTTGCTCTGTGGGTTTAATTTGCAAAAGTAAATTCAACAAGTCTGGGGAGGGGAAATTCCACCTACTTTCGAGATCTTCCATATGTGCCTGAAGAGTTCTTGCAAGGTTAATAAACTAGAAACAATGCAGAAAGAAATACAGTAGTTTAAATGTAGCAAATGGATCTAAAGAGAGAATCAGTATAAGAGATTCATTTCTACTTAAAAGTCAAACATAATTTTAAGCCTCTAAATAGGGGGTCTTTCTCCCCCCACATCAAAACTTACAAGCTTAAGGATATGATTTTTTAAAATGTCTTATATAATCATTATTACCTATGTAAAAATCATATATTAATCATGTAGAAATTGGGAGCAGATATAATATTCTATGAATACCGCTGTCTTCTTGCATTGATATAATACTTCCAAAAACTATGGAGAAAAAAAATTAAACCTCTGCATTTTGGACCCAAGTGAACTTTAGTGGTCAATTAAAATAATAAATCAGTATTTTCCTGCCTAGAAGTATTACATTTGACTCCGTACTTTTAAAAAAATCATAAAAGTGACTTCCACTTTAATATTAACTTGTGTATACCTTTTACAAAGGCATGAATTCAACACATATTATTATATACTTCATATGGTTCGTTCACTCTGAATAGATAAATTGCCTGTTTAGAAATCAAGAGCTCTTTGCTCAAATTCTGAAAGCTCTTGATAGTTCGTTCTCTTTTCTCTGAATGATAATAAATCTGTCAACTGGCTCACAGGAATAGTGTTTACATGATTACAGAAAAATGTTCTACCCATATACACTGAATTGGCTATTTGATAATTTTCAAAATATAATGGAAACATTATACCTCACCATAAACTCTACTAAATTTTCATCACCAAGAGAATATCTATATAAAAAATAGTTTGAAGGATATGTTTATGAACACATTTCAAGATATTAGGTGTTCAGAATGCTACTGTAATGAGATATAGACTCTAGTCCCCGCTACATAAAATGGGCAAGGCAGTATAAATTTCCATAACAGTCCCATTTAATTAAAAATACCTAACAAACAGCTAGCTTAAGTGTTAAATTAAGGCAATAGGGTATAGACTAAATACCTAATAGTCCAGATCTTAAGTAGTTTGAAATATGGAGGCTTAAAAACTACTACACTGGTAATCTTTTACAAGATAGTAACAAATAAATTGAAGTTAATTTCCCATAGTCTTTCAGTTTTTGGAGTTCAATTTCAGGTTTCTAAGTTAAAATACTGAGTCTTGTTTTTGTTTTTTAATTAAAAAGACATTTTCCTTAGTACTTCCAATTCTGTCCCCGTTTTTCACTGAAATATATTCCAATCACCTTCAAGAGCTAGAAAATTACTTCTTTTTCTAAAACAGCTTTATGAGAAAATAAGGCTGCTTGATAAAGAGGTAAGGCAGACAGCAATTTCTATTAAATCTACAGTACCTTTAATTTTAAGAAAGATTTTAATGTAAGAACTCCCCAAAGGAAATAGACTGTGAACATATAAAACAATCTGCTTTCCAAAGCAAACACTTGTTGCATCACAGCCTCCCTTTTCCCCTGCTCCAAGGTTACTTACTCGGACACGTGTGCTTGGTTCATTCGTATTTCCCATCATATCAGAAAAGCTTTGTTCGCACAAGTGCAGTAACACAACTAGGTAGAGACCAGAGCTGATAAACTCATACTCAGCCTTCAAAAGGGAAGCAAACGAGAAAAAGAATATGGAGAATGAAAAATTAATAGACAAGAGATTGACATCCAAAGTATACTGAGAAACTAGAGGAAATGTATTCATATCCAGTAAGAGATACAGCATCATCCATTAAACCAAGAAATAAAAAGTCACGCTCCATAATTTCATAATTTTACTAATGCTGTAAGGTGTACAAATAGGTGTGTGAATATTCTCTTTATTTTCATACAGTCTTCTTTTATGTAATTTATATAAAAGTGGGACTTCTAACTCATTTGATGGTAGAATGAATGCTCTGGTTCTATCAAGTTATAATGTGCCTAACAGATTTTATTAATACAAATGGCTACAAATGTTTACTTAAAATTATCATTTCATCTATAGCTAAATCAATAAATTATACAATTAAAACCTAGTCAAATGGGTCAAGTGTCTATTACATAATATAATTAATTTTAAGGCAACAGCAAATATAAAAATGAACTAATAAAGGTAATAGAGTAACTGTTCTTCGTATCATTCACATAGAAATTTTTTTTTTTTTTTTTTTTGGCTGCATCGGATCTTAAGACTCTCAACCACTGCACCACCAGGGAAGCCCCACATAGAAATTTATAGTGGGTAAAAACTGTCCTTTGGTTCAAACTTATTGTTCTGAAGCTAAGAATACAAGTCATGAATATCGTGTTATTAAAAACCTAATCTGTCCTGTAATTTTTATACAGTGAACTACCTGTAAGTTGTACCATTTTTGGCAATTAACTCATCTGAAGTTAAGAACTATATGTTCTTAGTAACAACTTCAGCAAGTAACTGGTTATCAGATTCCACAGAGCATTCAAGAAATCTGAAATGGACTTATTAAAACTTTCTTTGAATTTTCACTTACTTTTCTTATTTTTAACTTAAAAGGAAATAAATTTATGTCCTCAAAATTTTTTAAAAAATTTTAATGCTTATCACCTTGAAAAAATTGAAGCTACTGGACAATGAGGAAATAAACTGCATTAAACTAATCATTTCAAATGAAGAGTAGTTCTTGGGCCCCCAGAATCCAAGATTCACACAGAACAAAGAAGTTAAAGCCAGGAAGCTTAATCAAGACTGTCATTGCTTTTACAATGACTCCACCTAATATTTCCTCACACTTAAATTATTTAAGATTGTGGGTCATTAAATCCTTGGAGAACCATGAAAACATTCCTGGTTGAATCGAAATGCCAAAGAACCACCTTTAAGAGACATGATGGAGCACCTAGAGAAGGAAGAATGGCAGAAGAAAACCATCCTTTGAAACCTACTCTCATTTTGAGAAGATGAAAAAAATAATTTTTTCTTTCCATCATTCTATTTTTACATACTCTTTCCCCCGTTCTTTAAAATACCAACGCTCAGCTATCTAGAAAGACTCCTTAGGGATTGAAGACAACTCCTTGCTGAAAACACTATTCTCTTTGGACAAGTGGCTCATTAAAGAATAAAGTAATAATTAGTATGAATAGCATCTATGCTACATCAATTGCCTTAATGGTTCATTAATTAAATCAGTGATTCTTAACCTGGATCTAAGTAATCAGCTTCAAAGGATCTGGGAATCCCTTAAATCATATACAAATATTGTGTCTTTGTATATTTTGTTAGGAGTGTGATTTTAATCAGATTTTCAAAGGGTATTCATTATTCCCACATTTTAAAAGTAAAGGGTATCCATAAAAGATCATGTTGCTTGATTCCATTTATATGAAATATCCATAATGGATAAATCCAGAGAGACAGAAGGCAGTTGGAGGTTGCCAAAGGAAGCAGGGGACAGGGAGCAACTGGTTAACGGGTACAGGATTTTCTTTAGGAGAGATGAAAGTGTCTTGGAAGTAGATGGCGGTGGTGGTTGCACAACATCGCAAATATACCAAATTGTTCACTTTAAAATTTTTATGTTTATGTGAACTTTACCTCTATCAAAAAAAGGGGGGTGTCCACTACTCCTTAAAGTGTTTTTCAAGCAATCATGCATTCTCCCACCATCATATCACTTTTTATAACAATTATGCTAAGCACACTTGGAGAGTACGGCTCTTGAGTCATCCTTGTAATCTCCTTTAACATCTTTTTTCCCCAGAATTTTCCTTTAGGAGGAAGAAAAGGGGGAAAATATTGAACTCTTCATTCTACCTATCTAAGCATCTCAAAATTTTTTTTAAATTTAAAGCTTCAAGAAACAAAAATTAGTGACCAAATCATTATTAGGAGGAAAACAGTTATCAATAATACCCCAAAATCTGAGAAATGAGAATATTTGAAAAAAAATTTAATAAGATCAGATTATTCATTATATGAATAGACTATAATGACACAAATACTAAAAGAAAGAGGTTTATAAACAATGTGAACTTGGAATAAAAGATTTCATAAGTTGTTCAACATAAAGTTGGAGGTAGGAATGAGGAGAGTGGAGCGAACCAGGATAGTAGAAGAACACGGGGGCAGATAGGCACATAAAAAGCTATTCCTAACATAAAAAAAAAGGAAGGGAGGGACGGAGGGAGGAAGGAAGGAAGAAAGAGGATGAAGATCCAGGGCTTGCTGTTTCAAAAATGTTCTAGGACTAAGAGGTATTCACAACTAAGACAGCTCTTAGCATGCCTATTTGGGGACCACTTAGTAAGCCTTTATTTTCACTTTTATTTAGCAACCATATAATAAATTTTACCTTAATTTTAAACCTGTGACTTGCTTTTTTGCCTTTCACTTTCAAAAAGTTACAGGAAAGTAAAGAAAAATTATAAAATCATACCTAATGCAGTAAAAGAAAATTATTATTATTTTAATGCAGGTTTTCTGACCATGATTTAATCTTTTCTTCAAGAGTTGTCCTTTAAGCACAGAATAGACACTTACCAAGGTAAATTAGGCAAAATATACTAACTTGTTCATTTGCATGAGCTCTATGTAGTTCATGAATATCAAAATCCTCCAGGTTAAGCTGCAACTTCTCTTTACAGAGTTCACAGGTGGTTACAGCCTCTAGCGAAGAACCTGGTAAAAAATTACAAGTAAAGCTTAATTTTGCAGGGTCACCACAAAACATTTTTCCTTGTAGGTTTAAGCTTGGAATACAGAAAACTGAAAGGAAGGCAGGGAGGAAGAGATAGCAGGGAGACTGTGCTATGACCATAAACCAGTAATGTCTCCTAAAATATCAATCAGTAACACCTGATGTGCATGTCAAGTCCTACTCTGTGGTACCTAAGCCTCCACCCATTATTTGTGGTTCAGCCCACCAGATGCTCATACATTTTGATATGGGAAGCTGACAATGGAATGTTATCTGTACGTCCTACTTCCTCAAGTACTCTGGTAAGATGCCAAGAAAACATGGTATCTAAAACAACTAGTTACATATACTCAGGCTAGCATCTTTAATGTGACAACATATACTAAGACCTTCTGTGGTCTAAGAAATGTGTCTTCCCTGCAGGATAGAAGGCAAAAAAAGGGATCCACCTTTGTTCAGATAAAAACAGCCCCCCTCCGCCATGAAAAGAATGAAGTCCTTATACATGCTACAACTAAGTAAAATAAGGCACAAATAAGATACAAAAAGGACAAATGTTGTATGATTCCACTTGTAAGAAATATGCAGAAAAAACAAATTCACAGAGAAAGTAGATCAGAAGTTAGCAGGGGCTGGGGAGGAGGGGGAGAAGGGTGTTAGTGCTTAATGGGTATAACATTTCTGATTAGGATGACTTAAAAGTTTTGTAAATAAATAGTGGTGATGATCACAAAACATTTGGAATATACTTAATGTCACTGAATTATATACTTAGTAATGGTTAAAAGGGCAAATTTCATGCTATATCAATTTATATTTTACCACAATTAAATAAAATTCCGTCTGTCCTATAGGCACTCAACATTTGGTTACTCCTAAGCTTCTGGCTCCAATTAAGTAAGTCTTGTCTAATTAAATAAATAGACATTTTCCCCCTTGTGTTTATTTTTAGACAGGGTTTTAAAATGAAAAAATGTACTAAAAATTAGAGCAAGTCATGTGCATAAACAAGATAAAGATTTAGATTCAATTTAACTAACATTTACTGAGTGTTTGTTATGTGCCAAAATAGATTAGAAGTTCTGGAGATTCAAGGATAAGTCCATAGTATTGTGACCTGATGGAGAATATAAATAATGTGAAACTTCAGAAGGCTTTCTCTTTCTTATCAGACATTTATTCTCTGATTCAGAAGCAGGAAAAATGTGATGGTCATAAAATATGGATACTGGATATCATTAAAACAAAGTCTTTCACATCTTAGGGTTTCATTTTTCTCTTCCATGGAACAAGTGACCTACAGAAGTTGTTCAAAAAGGCCATACGCAGATGGGAGGAACCCATTTATCCCTACAATCTTTAATCCAGGACTCTGTCCTTTACACCCCACCTCATTCAGTAGGCCCTGACTGCATTTGCCTAAACTTGTACTAGACGTATTCTATTCAGCTTTGAACATCCTATAGAGTTTTAACAGTCCATATATAGTAGCTGCCTAATAAATGTTGAAATGAATCTCTACCAGAGAATCACCTACCAGATGGGGTCTTTATGTAAATACGAGAAAGCCTTGTGGAAACTTAAAAGGAAGGTTCAGTTCTTGAGATCTTAACATTCATTTGACCATGAATACTTATTATTACCTTTAAAACCTATTTAATTGAGTACTTACTATGAGTCCAATACTGTGAGAAACTACTCATAAACATCATCTCATCTGACCTTAACAACAAGCTATTACTCAATTTTATTCATGATGAAACTGAGGCTCAACCCCAGACCTACTTAAAAATGTTTAGGAATGGATGTGAGGCATCTATGTTTTTAAAAACTCCAATGGTTAATATTTTGATCAGCAACCAGGGTTCAGAACCAATGTTAAAAGAGACTTACTCAAAATCCTATAGTTAAGTGTTGGAGTCAATATTCCAACCTAAGCATGTCTAACTCCAAAAATCCAATGTTCTTAGACAATACATTGTGTTATCTGTTTTCCTGCCTACATAATACTAACAATCCAATTGCAAATATAACAGAAGGTGAGTCAAGTTGTTTTTCATTTTGGTAATACCTAACATCTCTGGACCCTTGCTAAGTGTCAAGAACCATGCTGAGCACTCATTTTATCTTAATAACACCCCAGGGTGGTGACTAATAAAGCCTATGAGGCTGTCATAACACTATACAGCCAAGAAGAGGCTGCTACAGGTAAGACAGCCCTATCCCACAGGTTTGGGACCAGGTTAGGTTACAAGAAAAGATAACTCCCTACCCCAAGGAGGCCTTTGCTAACCTTGCTGCAGGAAAAAAGTTTCCCACTAGCCTCGTAATCTCCAGTTTGAATAGGTTACTCAAACTCCTCCAACAGATTATTAAAATTAATACCATCATACCTCACAACCTGTTTGCCTATGCTACCCAGCTATCATCATCAGACTGTCCTTTTCACACAATTATGTACATTTATTACTCTGGTCTAATTTCCCACCCTACTAGTCACATTCTTACCCTACGAGTAACATTTCACTAGGTCCTCTGGTACTTATAGTCTAACATTAAATTCATCTTAACCAATCTCCTTTATGATTATCTCTTCAACTTCAAGCCTGAACCACAGTGCCTCACAAACTGATACATACTCTTCTGCAGCCATTTTTTCCCCCACAATGCTTTGTACCTCAGGACCAAGAAATAGGGATAGATGCCCCCTCCCCACACCTATTGCTGTTTTGAAACTCTAAGTCCCTCCTCATTCATTAATGACTTTAGCACGTCTCTTCTTTACCCAGCTTATTTCTTGGCTATTTCAACATGCACATAAGACCACATTTGATTCTGACTTCCTCAACATCCTTGCTTCCAATATTATTACCCTTCCCCACCTAAGCCACCTACTTTATGGTCATACCCTTGGCCCTGTCATTGCAGTGTACTGCACTACTCCTAAAATCCGTATTTTAAGCATCGTCTCCTGTGCACCTACAACTTTTCATCATTTTAGCTCACCTACTCTGGCAATTCTCTTCAATGTCACTGAGATTCAAAGACACTGACCCTACCACTTCTCGCTACTTCCTAATGTCCTTACTCCCTTCCTTATTTTGTCTAATTTCTAGGCTTACCACAACTACAGCCTTATAACACCCTTAACTCCCTTCATCATACTTGCCTGGCAAAGGTCCCAACCCCATCGAACTCAAATCCTCATCTGTATCCAAGTATCTGAAAACTGCTTCTTAAAAAAATGTACCTGTATCCCAATCCCACTTTTAAATCATATTCATGGCCACAGATTTTTATGGACATTAGTACTACCTGAAAACCCTGAAAGCATTTTAGAATGTTATTTTCCCCACACATGAAAATCTCTTAACCCATCCCCTCATCAGCTAAAGACCTTACTAAGAAAACAAACAATTATATAGGAATTCAAGCACCTTCTCACCAAAGCAACAAACTGATCAATAATCCATATCTACACTAGCTTTCTAGCGATGAAGTACCCTTTTTCCTATTAAAGGCTAACTACTCAACTTGTGCTCTGAATCCCATCTTTCCCCTCCCTCTTTTTTTTTTTTTTTTTTTTTCACCACCAGGGAAGCCCTCCCTTCCCTTCTCATAATTTTTTTCTCTCCATTGTATCTCTTGTTAAAATAAAAAATGCCCTCAAATTTCTACCTCAAAACAAACACAAAACAAAAACATGTACCATGACCCCATATAACTCTCCAATTCCTACTGTGTCTCCAATCTCCTTGACAGTAAAGCTTATTGTAAGAGGGCGTCTATGCTGCTGCTTCCCCAGTCTTACTCAGCTCAATTTAATCATAAAGACACCTCCCCACCACCGCCCCAGCACTGAAGTCACCAAGGTCATCCATGCTACCAAATCCAGCTGTCATTTCTTTGTTCCTTTTTTTTTTTTTTTTTTTTTAAGATGTACGTGGGCCTCTCACTGTTGTGGCCTCTCCCGTTGTGGAGCACAGGCCCCGGACGCGCAGGCTCAGCGGCCATGGCTCACGGGCCCAGCCGCTCCACGTGGACCGGGGCAGGAACCCGCGTCCCCTGCATCGGCAGGCGGACTCTCAACCACTGCGCCACCAGGGAAGCCCCATTTCTTTGTTCTTATCTCTTTGTTCTGATTTCTTTGCAGTACCTGACAGGGTTGGTTACACCCTCTTAAAACATTTTCTTCTTCTGGCTTGCACAACACTACATTTTCTCAGTTTTCTTCATACCAGACTGAGGCTGCTCCTCAAATCTCCTTCTCTGTTCCCACTAAGCGTTTGGGTGCCTCAGGGCTCTGCCCTGGGATCATTTTTTAATATCTGCTCTTGCTCAAGTGACCTTACTTAATTTCAAATCTTGAAATATTACGTGCTCATGATTCCTAAACTGTTATTTTCTGTGCTAAAACCCCTGAAACATCACGCCTGTCTTGCTAACTGCCCATAACCATTTCCATATGGTTATTTAATAAACAGTTCAAATACAATATTTCTAAAACAGAACTACATTTCCTCTCCCAAATTTATTCTATTCTGTCTTATTTTCAGTAAATGGCCCCACCATTTATTTAGTTGCTCAAGGCAAAAATGTGAGCTTCGCTAAGTGTTCTTTCTCCTTCACTCCACCACATCCAATCCACTGGCGAGTCTTATAGAATCTACCTCCAAAACATACCAGAATCCATCATCCATTTCTACCACCACCATCACTACCTCTTGTAAAGACAGACTCCTGGTTGGTCAACACAATAGATTCCCGGTTGACCTCCCTGCTTCTACTCTTGTCCCACTAAACTCCACTCTTCACAGAGCAGCCAAAACATAAATAAGATCATTTCACTCCCCTGACCATCAGTGGCTTCCCACAACACTTACCTAAAAATCTAAGCTTCTGACATTAACTTTCAAAGTCCTAAATGAGCTAGCCTCTGCTAATCTCTCTTACCTCAACTTATCACCCCTCTCCTTTCCCACTAATTATACTCCAGCCATGCTGGGCCTTCATTCAATTCCTCAAACACACCTAAGTCATTCCCACCTTAAAGTCTCTATACTAGTTGTTCTGTGTGCTGGAATGCTTTTCCTTTCATTCTAGAATAGCTAGCTCCTCTTCGTTCAAGTATAAATGTCCTCACCTCAACAAGGCCTTCCTTTAACACGTAATTCCACCAGGAGAGCAAGTGCCTTGTCTGTCTTGTTCTCTATATCCCACATCTAGAACAATGCCTGGCTCCATAACAGGCACTTAATAAACAACGACTCCCTACAGTAATCTTATTGCTGCATAGCAACATTAGAGACAATAAAACTTTCTCAAGGACACATAGTTGGTAAACAGTAAGAATATTTCTTTGATTCAGAAAGATATTGCATGATATAAGGGTTACCAACAATAACAAATTACAGTTGCATTATACATGTATGACAGTAGATTGTTCAGTAAATGAAATATAAGAAACACTATTATACGTTAAATTTATGAAGCAAGACTAATGCTCTTCAATGCTTTTGCTTCAAAAAATGATCGATGCTTTTGATAAGAGTATAAATTTGACAATCAATAAATTATAACCATATTTGTTAATTAAAATGCATACATACGTGCATCTCTTGAAAAAACTGTGAAAACAAAATACACAAAAGGGTAAATCTTACCAGAGTTAATTTTGGCCTGTAACCATTTTTTCATACACTCTTGGTGGACATATTGCAAACTTCCTGTGCACTTGCATGGCTCTATCAGCAAGTTAGAGGATGATGCAGCTGCCATCTGACAAATTCTACATAAATCACCTTCTTCTTCTTCAGAGTCCTCTAAAAGGAGGCTGGAAAAAAAGGTACATTTCCTAAACAGAGCTATCAAAACCATCCTGGTTGGTCATTTCCAATCATACATAATCCCAAACAATATCATGGTCTCTCTAGGTAGAAAAAAGGCAAACAACAATAATAGTAAACAGGAACTTCTAAGAAAAACTGTATCAGTAAGAATAAAAATTATAATAAATATTTTAAAGGTAAATGAGGTAGGCTATCCTATTACTTATCTTCAAATGGTTTAAATAATTATCTTTGGTACCACAGTTTATTTTTTAAATTTTATTTATTTTTTATACATGAGGTTCTTATTAATCTATTTTATAAATATTAGTATATATATGTCAATCCCAGTTTCCCAATTCATCCCACCACCACCACACCCCACCCCTGCTATCAGAGTTTATATTCCATATTTTTCACAATTTGTAAGTTTCACTAAGATTTTAATTTCTGCAGTACCATAGACTACTTCAATTCCAGCAGTATAAAGATAATGTACTTATATACCCATCACTTTTGTCCCTGCAAAACTTTTTTTTTTTTAATATTTATTTGGCTGCACCAGGTCTTAGTTGCGGTACGAGGGATCTTCGTTGCAGCTTGCGGGATCTTTTAGTTGTGACATGTGGGCTCTTAGTCGCAGCATGCGGGATCTTTTAGTTGTGGCATGTGGGATCTAGTTCCCCAACCGGGATTGAACCTGGGCCCCCTGCATAGGGAGCACAGAGTCTTAACTACTGGACCACCAGGGAAGTCCCTGTCCCCCCAAAACTTTTAAGACAAGTTTGATGAATTAAACAAATATTGACTTGTGATTTTTCAATTTACATGTTAGCAGAGCCACATATGTTTAAACTGATAAGCTTTTTGTATTAAATCATAATAAAAAAAACAAAAGAAGAGATTAAAAAAATTTTCATTTTCCCCACCCCAGCGATGTTATTAAATCATCCTGATTTCTACAAGGGTAGGCTTTTAAAGTGTGGAGCAGTTTCCATTAACCTATGTCCTCTATTTCACAGGCCAACATGTACTGCTTAATTTAAATGCAGAATGATCACTGTAAGACAAGTAATTTTTTAAATTAAAATCCCTATTGCCTTAGTCTACTGCTGACATGAAAAAGGTACTCAGTAAATTGATACAGAATGCTAAACTGTTACTGAAATATAACCTGGATTATATGGGTTCCAAATGAGTTTAGCAAAAGATGTGTGGAAAGAGGAACAGGCGTACTTTTAGGTGACTTTCATGCCTAGGATTAACCAGATACAACCTCAAGCATTAACATTTATGTTTTACCTTTAGATATAACTTTCTTTGGTTGATAGTTTTTACTTTGGGAGACTCAATTTTTTTACACTTTTATTCATTTAATTGTAAAGTATCTTATAATCCTCATTTTTAAGCAAAATATGTAATAAAGTAACACACACATATACAAATGCTGCTTTTTAAACTATCTTACCAGACAGGGTGGTGATGGCTTACTTAGTTTCTCTTTGGAAATCACTAAATTAATTTTTTGCCCTACTTACACTACTGCGCTCAAATTAATCTAACTTTGAGCACAAGAAATATAATAGTTACTACATTACTCAGTAGACAGCTTGCAATTAGAGGGAGCTCCTGTAATAACATTAAAGCTAACACTACCAGGGCAGAGTAAATCTTTCTACAAGGAAGGAAAAAGCGCAAATTTTAAAAGAAGAGAACAGTCACATGGTAACAATTTGTCCTATATAAGGGAAAGTGGGAAGATATTAGTCAATGTTCAGTATCTCAGAAAGCATGCGAAGCTCCCTTTATTCCCCAGAGCAAGATTTGAATGTATTTCCTCTTAAAGACCAAAAAACCCTAAAATGATATAACAACTATGGTCCCCCAAAATTCCATTACATGGGGCCTTTATGAACAAGAAAAAACAAAAACACCCAATGACCTTAGCTTTACATAAGTCTTTTCTTCTTACAAGCATATTTTACATGTACTATCGTATCCCATTTTATCATAAAACTAATTTTAATAGGTGGAAAAAGTAAGTAACTACACTTACATGACAAAATAATTAAGTTGGAGTGAAATATCTCAGATCTTTCATCTTTTTTTTTTTTTTCGGTACGCGGGCCTCTCACTGTTGTGGTCTCTCCCGTTACGGAGCACAGGCTCCGGACGCGCAGGCTCAGCGGCCATGGCTCACAGGCCCAGCCGCTCCGCGGCATGTGGGATCTTCCTGGACCAGGGCACGAACCCATGTCCCCTGCATCGGCAGGCGGACCCTCAACCACTGCGCCACCAGGGAAGCCCTTTCCCAAAGATTTTAAAGCAACTAAACTCTACAAAAGATTTCACATGAATAAAAAGATTCTAAGTCCTGAATTTAAACTGCTATCTCTGTCAAATAGTGACAATATATAAAGAATATTCAGTATACATTTGGACTTAAAAACAAAATTTTAAAATTTGTGGAAACGATTTTACCTTATTCCAAGAAAGATTTGAAGTGAGAAATACAAATAAATGGTAAATAAATGATCTTATTTTTTTGTTATTTATTTATTTTGCTGCACTGGCTCTTAGTTGTGGCACGTGGGATCTTTAGTTGCGGCATGCAAACTCTTAGCTGTGGCATGTGGGATCTAGTTCCCTGACCAGGGATCAAACCCAGCCCCCCTGCATTGGGAGCGCAGTCTTGGCCACTGGACCAACAGGCAAGTCCCAATAAGTGATATTATTAAAGGCTGAAACATTGTCTTGATAATCCACAACGACTTGGGCTGCTTTACCAATCCCATTTAGCACTAGTCTACCTAGAAACAGGGTAAGAGATTAAGATTTTGTATATGTAAGATTTGTATATTTGTATATTAAGATTTTGTATATTTTTATATATACATATATCTATATGTATTTGTAGTCAAAGCTGGTTAAAAATAATCTTTAGATTATTTCCCAATGCAATCTACACCCCCAGTGCCCACCACCAGTATTAATTCTTATCCATTTTACCCCTGAGCAAGACGCTAACATCTTACTGGATGTAAATTTTAAGGCAAGAAATTTCAGACATCACTCTTTTTTGGCGGTGGTTACGCAGGCCTCATTGCTGGCCTCTCCCATTGCAGAGCACAGGCTCCAGACGCGCAGGCTCAGTGGCCATGGCTCACGGGCCCAGCCGCTCCGCGGCATGTGGAATCTTCCCGGACCGGGGCACGAACCCATGTCCCCTGCATCAGCAGGTGGACTCTCAACCACTGTGCCACCAGGGAAGCCCCAGACATCACTCTTATGAGAAACCATTTTAGAAACAAACAGTTCTTTCTCTCATCTGTTCTTCACAGGCTTAAGATAGGTATTCAAACTTACCTCTCTTTTATTTTTTGCAGTCTTTCTGGGTCTCTTGAGGGTACACTTTTAGTTTTATCATTTTTTCCATCAGATGAACTCCAACCTGAAGGAATAATATCTACAGTGATCATGACATTGTCGGTCAAATTACTTCCAAGTGCCGGGGGCACTGCAAATCGGAATAAGGAACCAGGAAGGATCCCTGTTATTCCTGTACTTCGTCCACTGTGAGCCGAATCCGATACGGAGCCCCCCGTAGCAGCACTGCTTGGTGCTGCAGATGCTTGTGGTCTGCTGGCAGTAGCCCCAAGGGGATCACTCTGTGCTTCAAGGTGAACCACTTCATTTGATTCTCTTCTAAAAATATGATGAGATCTAGATGGTATATCAGAGGTAGATATCCTTGAAGATTCATCTCGTCCCTCTCGCCTCCTTCTAGAGAACAAAGGTGTGCATCTATTTCTAAGTGAGGAAGATAACCATGGTCCTGTATTTCTACCTTCAGATTCTTGGTTAAAATTTTGGGAATCTGGCTCAGAGCTATGATTTTGGCTAAGAGATGACAAACCCCATCTTCGCCGAAGAAATCGAAATCCCTGAGAAGCTTCGGATGCCCTGTTATCAGGACCATCAGAAGCTGATGCTGCATTACGAGACTGTGAAGCTGTCAAGATTCTTGGAGAAATGTAAGAATTCTCAGAACTCAATGATCTTGTATTCAAGGAATCCTGACTAGACCTTCGTGAAAAAAAAGTAGATGACATACTAGAAGCTATACGTGACAGCAATCTCCTTGTTGTACGCCTACCTTCATTGTCAGAAGATTCTTGAAATGATCTTTGAGATGAGCCAACTCTATTTGAACTGCCTATAGTTGAGGTTTCACCTCTATTTGAAATATAAGAAAATCCAGGCTGTATACTGCTTTGGGGAGATTCTAATTCTCTTGGAGAAAAATTTGATCTTAAAGAATTTCTACCAGAGTCCCTAGAACATGGTATGGTCTGATGTTCAGAAGGCATTTGGTGATTTGTAGATGATGTATTCAATTGTAAAGTGCTCAAAGAGTTCTCTTTTGGTCTTGCTCCTTGTGAATATGAAGAAGGAACTCTGTCTTGAACATCTATTTTTGAAAGAAAGGAAAGGTAGTCAATTACATGAAAAATTTGTGCATTATTAAGGTTGTGTCTATTAACCACTAATCACTGCCAAAATTAAACACTGGATTCAAACTGAATACTGGCATATTATAATTACACAGCTTAACTATTATTACAGAAAAAATAAACATATTTGTCTTTCTATACCTTTGGTAAAATCCAATACTGCTGTATAAAGTCAGCATTACAAATTTTTAAAAAAAGAAATGTATTATAGCTTATGAGAGGCAAACATCAATCTACCAACTTGATGAAGTTAAAACAGTTGAATTTATTAATTAGAAATTGATATGGTAGAAGAATATCTAACATCTAAATGGATAAGGGATTTTAAATGGGCAAACAAATTCAAGGTAAATGACTCACAACAAGTAAAAGCAAAATAATAATAGAGTGTTTTGGAGATTTTTCTTACTCTGGAACAAGAACAAAAGTTATTTCACATAAATACTATCACCCTTATAGTTTCATAGCAAACCATGCTAACAGTTCAAAATTTCTCCAATGTTTTATCTTTTCTTTCAAGTTAACAGCAGTGACTCTTATACCCGGTTACTCATCAGACATAACTATGCTTTTTTTTTTTTTTTCCCAATACTGAGTCAGAAGAGAGCCCTGGCATCTGCGATTTTAATAGTACACTACTGATGGTTCTAATCATCAAATGGAAAGAGAAATACCAAAGCATTCCTTCATAAAGAATATTCATCCATACATCTAGTTTAACAGCTAGATTGCTACTGTGCTAATACATGGTGCCTCATGGAAGGATTAACTGTTAGGGACTAAATTCTATTCTGTATATTTTTACCCCCCAAACCGAGAAGCTACCGACACTGCCTACTAAAGCTCCTCCACCCAAAGCCAAGCAAATGAAAAGATGCTTTCATTTGTCTTAAATAAAGCAACGGCTTGCCCCAACAGATTATTTAAAATAATCTAGTTAAATCTTTAAATAGAAATGTATTTTCTTCTCTGTAAATCAAATTCCACTTCTGTCTGCTATATTTCTCAACTTCAATTAGCACCTTTTATCTTCAGTTATTTAGTAATATTGTTTTATGGCATTTATTTTTTTTAAGGTGGCTCTGTCGCACAATGGACAGTGCATTGGACTTCTATTTTTTTTTTAAGTTTTGGCTTATGTACACTGACAGAAACAGTGTGGGTCTTTATTTCAACTAAATGAAAATAAAGACAAATTCATATTAAACTAAAGGAATTCTACATTATGTCTTAAAATGATGATTTCAAGTTTTAGTTAATTCACAAGGCAAATTATATTGTAGTATACAAGAATTATCAAGTATATGTAAAACATACATTCTTAAGAGTGAAAAAATTATAGGCAGACAGAATCTGGATACTCATGTATATCTAAATATTTTATATTGTTTACATTTTTAAAAGTAAAATGACAAATAAGGTTGAAAACATATCAAGCTATCCTGTATTCTAAATCTTCATAATATTCACTTCATTTATTCCTTTGTACTGCGATTTTAACGACATACAAAGACAAAAATGTAACATTATTAGATAAATTATGCATAACAATATAGTTTATACATACATGATGAAGTTGTGAAATCACCACTTCGGTGACTATAATCCATAAGATTACTAATGGAGGAATCTGCTCTCCTCTCTCTCATTAAGTCAGTTCCAAATGATCCAAGTACCACTGATGAAGATCTGGGAACTTGACTATGCCTCCAAGAAGAATCTTAAAATAATTGAAGAAGTCTTAATGCAGAGAAAGCTTTCAAGGTTTCTGATGACAACAGATCTTCAGTATTACACAGAGAGGTAATTATGGTTTATTACAGGAATCCCCAGTTACACAGTTGCAATCAAAAGCAAAACTGAGCAAAACATAAATTATTCACTAGTGAAATAATCACTTATAAAATTATCTCCTACTCAAACACATCCTTCTCTAATACTATGATCTACCCCCATCTAGGATGTCAATGTCACTCTCTAGAACATCTGACCGTACAATATATAAACATGACGTAAAATGATTACAGAACGAAAATATAAAGCTTGCCAAAGATGCAGAATTTCATGAAAAGTTGATCAAAGTGATGTCGGAGAACAGCCAAAATCAAAATCAAAGCCATCTTGAAATGAAAGAGGTTATACTGTAGGTTATAATACTATTTTGTCAGAACTATTATTGCCACCATATTTGGCTCACTCTTATGCTAAGAAGTAATGTATCATTGCAATTATAATCTAAACTTTGTTAGATATGATTTCATTTAAAAAGAAATTAAAAACTAAGTCTCAAAACTTTCCCCCCTCACTATTTACCTTGAAATTCTGGGTCTTCCTCTCCTAGTCCTAATAGCCTTAATAATTTCCCTTCGTTAAGGGAAACGGCCCAGGGTTAATGCTATGCCTTCACAGACCAGAGGAGAACAAAAGTATCTCTACACAATGGTATTTGTCTACAAAGTTAAGGTCAGTCTGCTCTTACCCATCACACTACTCTTAAAATCCTTCAGATGGGCAGTGTCTTTCCCATGGCAGTCCTGCCTATCGAAATAGAAAGGAATCGCTTACACTAATTCATTTAGTAGTACATATGCAATTCAAGACCAACTGTGTCATCACAAGTTTTATCTTACCTTAAAACTATTTCAGGCATTGGCTAGTGTTTCATTTGAAGAGAAGTATAAGTGAGGAAGTACCTCTCAACAAAAGATCTTTCCAATTTGTGCAACAAATGTGTGCCTGTATCTTAGTATCTGTGAGTACAAGATACTAAGCATGGAACTTTATGCATAAGTCTTTCATACCAGAGTGGTAAAGTGACTTGTCCAATGTCACATAGTTAGAGGACTAGAACCATAGCTTTCTAATTCCTGTATAGAACTCCCACTAGAATACCGCCAACTATTTTTTAACTAAAGAATTTCTACATTTTCTGAAAATATGTGTTATATAGCACAATGTTTATTATTCACAAAAAATATGCTAAGGAAACATGTATCAGTAAATCTGGCTTTCTTATTAACAATTTAAAATTTTACCTCCTATAATAACCAGCAAAATACATGTCACTTTTACTAATTTTATTACCATATGTATTAGCTATTCTAATTAATTAAAATCTGCTAATATCCTGTTTGTGTAAGATATCTGTACCAAATTTAGAGCAAAAATCCAAGATGAAGAGTTAATTTCAGTTCTAACTTAGTTAAGATTTTGGAACCTCCGCTCTATTTCTGACCCAGTCTTACGTGCAATCTACTTGCTTATTAGTACACTACATCTTGGGAAAAGGGCTTTTGTCCAAAATACATACACAGTGATTTATATTTATACAAATTTAATTATTACCTGATACTGCATTTAAACCATGTCCAACACTTCTCCCAGCTGAGGTAGATGTACAGTTTGTACAGGAAAGTTTAGGTCTTTTTGAATCATGATCCCGTTGCTGGTTTTGCGATCTTGAACGTGCTCCCTGAGTTATCTCAGACTCACTATACCACGCAGACTGAAATGGTAATGCAGATGCTGATGCTGATGTAGACTGTAAGTTAAAAAAAAGTTTTTTAAAGGAACAATAAAACACTTGCAATTTTTAAATTTAAATATTACATTTAATCTACAGTGCTCTAATAAATTCCCAAGGACCATTCATTCCTCACAGACACAAATTTTTCTACCATGTAGGTTTTTCATCGTCTTTGTTCCCTTCTACCACTTGTCCCTTTACTTTATACTTTAATTGTACTTTGCTAGGTAACCAATCTGATTTAGATTATGTTTTCTATGTAACTGAATATAAACACTAGTCTAGGAAACACTGAAGAGTAAAAACTTTATATGTAATCATTTTGTTCTCCTGGTTTAATATTAACCTTTTGAGGAACCTTGTTTCCTCTTCTTAGATAAACAGAACACCAAGAAAGGCACCAATACAGAAAGTGACTGTGAATACTCCACTATAAAAATAAGATTTTCAACTAATATAAAATGTATCTGGATCTTATGTCCATCTCAGGAATACAGTAAAACACTATAAATGGTACTAAAAAAAAAAATCCTAATATACGGAATTTCTTCATCAGTGAAGGAAGAAACAGCTAAAACTACATACTGTAAAACTCTAAGCTCAAGGTTTTTTCTTTAAACATATAATTATATGTACAACATGAAATAACACAGAAGTTACAATGTACAAACACGCACACACAGAAAGAGACCAAGAAGGACAAATTTGACGCATAATCTCTGAATTGCTTAAAGACACTTACCACTAACGTAAAAGTTATTTCTAGGAAATAACTTTTATTCTAGGAAATAAAGGAAAAAAGACATTTATAAACCATTTTAACATGTAAGTAGATGGTAAGTAGTTCATTTTATTGAAGAATATTAAAATGAAACAACATTCTTTAAAGTGTTATATTTCTTGACAAAAGAAAAGTTAAAAATGGAATGTTATCATGGGCCATAAATTCAGTCTATATTAACCTAGTATTATAAACATAAGAGCCCAAATAATGTGCTCCATCAAAGAGTTTTAGAGTACAGATAAATAAGTAGGTATAATATAAGTAAGTACTGTAATAGGAGATATGTTGAAAGTTTTACAGAAAAAAAAAAAAAACTATGTCTGAGGAAAGCAGGGGAGAATTCATAGGTGATTAACTATGAACTCCATAGGTGGAGTTCACTGAGTAGGCAAATGAGGAAGATTATAGACAGACAACACAAAAAGATAAAAAGATGTCTCAACTATTCTGCCATGGGAATTCTTCTAAGGCATCACTACTTACTTGATCTCCGATTATCTTTTAATTATGAGAAGCATACTGCATGCATTCAGGGAACTGTATTAGTCCATGGTAACTCTACAGAATAAACTGTGCACATACATGGAAAAGCAGAAGATGCAAAGCTGAAAAAGTAGGAATGGGCATATCAGGATTTCATCCATCCCTTGCCCATTCAATATTTTGCTAATTAAATGTAGAACTCCTCAGCTTAGCACAAACTTGGTCTCACAAGCCTTTCACACCAAGTTGTCCACAGAGCCCCCAGTCAATGAACTGGAATAGCACATGAGATGAAATTCATGAGCTATTTCAAAATGAAATCATTTTATGTGCCATTGTCAAGGTATCAGGGACTTAATCCTGCAGGCCAGTGGTTCTAAGACCTTTGAATATCAAAGACCAAAAATTTAAAAAAAATGGTTTGATTTAAAATTTAGGAAGAACTGCTACTTTTGACAGGTAAGGAAAACGAAAATAGCGAATACCACCTAACCCCATTCCCTAATCTTTTAAAAAGGGCATTTTATATGCTCCTAAAACAAGAACATAACAGAATAAAACAGACTTGTAAGGTGAATAAATTTTACTTGTACAAAATTCCTAACTTGTCCTTATTTTTCTCATTTTGCATGGACTGGACAAAATGTTATTGAATAGCACCTCCACAAATAAGACTTTAGGAGCTACTGAAGGAGGTAATACCATCAGATCAACTACTTACAAAGATCTTTAGAGCATTGTGGAAGGTTAAGAGTGGAATGGACAAAAAGTGGGCAAATCAGGAAGTCACTGGACTAGCAAGAAATGCTAGTAATTCCCATTACTTTCGTTCATTGGGACGAAAGTAATGGGAATAGAGAGCCATTATAAAAGATAAAAATTCATCAAATTTAGAGACAACGTGAGAAATGAACAAAAAGTCTATAAAGTCACTCCACAGTTTTCTGGCACTGGCCACTGGTGAGATAAAGACACACTCACTGTTCGGCAATTTTCATGACTCACAACTCTAAAAGGTAGCCTATATGTCATCCCAGAGACAAAAATACTCAGTATAGGAGAGGAGAAATAAAGTCTGACCAATTTTTCTGCTGGCTTAAATTCAAAGTCAAACTTTTCCCTGGTTCCTACCAATCCAATTTTGTCCACTGTTCAAATATTCTCAGTCTGAAGCAATTAGCTTTTTTCCCCCTCTGAATTCTTTTAACAATTAAATAAAGGATGGGGTTCATTTATACACTATCTTATCTCTTTTGCTATCTAAAACTACTGGTGGTCAAACGAAATCAGGAAAAGTCTGTCTCCAAAGTATACTTAAGTATACTGCCTTGCAGACACCAGATGCTTAAAAAAGTACTTTTGGGGTTGTTTGCACTTCTTAGCTGTTATGAATAATGCTACTATGAACGTCTGTGTTCAAGTTTTGTGTAGACATGTTTCTAATTTTCTTGGGTGTAACTAATGGGTCATATAATACCTCAAAGTTTGACTTTTAGAATAATTAATAAACTGTTTTCCAAAGTGGCTGTACCAGTTTAAAACCCCACAAGCAATTTATGAGGGTCCAAATTTCTCCACAACCTTGTCAACTCTTGTTATTGTCTCACTTTTTAATTTTATTTTAGCCATTCTAGTGGGTATGAAGTGGTGTCTCATTATAGTGTACATTTGCATTTCCTAATGGCTGATGTTGAGCATCTATTTATGCGTTCATTGGCCATTTGTACATCTTTGGACACATGTCTATTCAGGTCCTTCGCCCATTTTAAACTGGGTTTTTTTTTATTGTTAGGATGTAAGAGTTCTTTACATAGTCTGGTTACAAGTTCCTTGTCAGATAGCATATCATTTACAAATATTTTCTCCCATTCTGTAAGTTGTCTTTTCACTCTCTTCATGGTATCACTTGACTCACTAGTTTTTTAATTAGTTAAGTCCAATTAATCTTTTTGCATTCATTACCTCCAGACTAAGAACATTCATATGAAAATAAGAAGTGGATAGAATTATTAAATATCCATTCAAGTTCCATGGAGTTCTCTCTCATTTTCACTAAATTTCCAGTCTCTACCCCAAATAAGTAACAGATTTGGCTCCTGTAATAAACAATTTTTATGGGTTACTCTCAAAAGGCTATCTGTGATTAGAAAGGAAAATTGTATGGTATGTGCAGGGGGCTGTCTAGCCCAACCAAAGTAGCTGAATACTACTTTGTGTATCTGAGAAATCATATTAAACAGTTTGAAAACTTGATGGAAGGGAAGTTTACAAACATTCTGTAACTACTAGCAGGCATCCAATTTTCATTTTATTTACTTACTTATTTTTATCTTCATGATACTTATTTAGGTTGCCCTTCCAACAAGAGGTTTTCGGGAAGGACAGTCAATGAAATCATTATTTATTTACCATTAGTATTGTATAAGTCAGTATTTGCATTCATAAAATAATTACTTCTAAAAAAGGCTAAAAAATATTCCCAATGCAAATGCCCTTAAAATAGTACAGCAAAAAAGAACCTTAATGAGAAAATATTTGTAAATCATATACCTAATTAGGAACTTATAACTAGAATATATAAAAGAGTAAGAATCAAGAGTAAGCTTTCAAAACAGAAAACACCAAGCCCACATGGGTTCACTGGAGAATTCAATCAAACATTTAAGGAAGAAGCTATACTAATTCTCTACAATCTCTTTCAGAGGAAAGCAGCAGAGAAAATACTTCCTAACTCATTCTATGATATGATGAGGCCAGCACTACCTTAATTCCAAAACCAGACAAAGACATAAGGAAAGAAATCTATAGAGCATTCTCTCTCATGAACACAGCTGCAAAAATTCTGAACAAAATATGAGCAAATTGGGAAGTCCCTGACAGTATAGTGGTTAGGACCTGGTGCTTTCACTGCTGTGGCCTGGGTTTAATCCCTGGTCAGGGTACTAAGATCCTGCAAGCCGTGTGATGCAGCAAGAAAAAAAAAATTAGCAAACTGAATCCAAAAAAGTATACAATCCAATACCCCTTTATGATTAAAAACTCTCAGCAAACTAGAAATAGAGGGTAACTTCCTCAACTTGATAAAGAATGCAAAGAATGTACAGTTAACATTATATTTAATGGAGAGAAACTCAAAAGCCTTCACACCAAGATCAGGTACAAGGCAAGGATGTCCTTTCTCACTGCTCCTTTTTCTCTTTTTTTAAAAACTGACATATATTGATATATAACATTATATCAGTTTCTAGTGCACAAGGTAATTATATAGACACACATATATAATGACCACCACAATAATTCTACTTAACATTCCCCACTACATAGTATAATTTTTTCCTTGTGATGAGAACTTTTAATATCTACTCTCTTAGCAACTTTCAAATACACAATACAGTATTATTAATTATAGTCACCATTCTGTACACTACATCCCCATGATTTATTTTATAACTGGAAGTCTGTACCTTTTGACCACCGTCACCCATTCTATACTCTTCTTTGGGTAGTACAGATATTTTAAGAATATTAATTCTTCCAATCCATGAGCATGGAATATCTTTCCACTTCTTTGTGTCTTCTTCGATTTCTTTCATCAATGTCTTATAGCTTTCAGTGTAGAGGTCTTTTACTTCCTTGGCTAAATTTATTCCTAGGTATTTTATTCTTTTTGATGCAACTGTAAATTGGATTGTTTTCTTAATTTCTCTGACACAATAGATTTTTGTGTATTGATTTTATATCTTGCAGCTTCACCAAATTCATTTATTAGTTGTTTTTTGATGGGACCTTTAGATTTTTCTATATATAGTATCATATCATCTGCAAATACTGATAGTTTTACTTCCTCCTTTCCAATTTGGATTCCTTTTTCTTATCTGATTGCTCTGGCTAGGACTTCCAATACTATACTGAATAAAAGTGGCAAGAGTGGGCATCCTTATCTCATCTTGCTCCTGATCTCAGAGGAAAAGTTTTCCACGTTTCTCCAGTTAGTATGATGTTAGCTCTGGGCTTGTCATATATGGCCTTTATTACAATGAGGTACGTTCCCTTCACACCCATTTTGTTGAGTTTTTATCATAAATGAATGCTGAATTTTGTCCAATCCTTTTTCTGAATCTATTTGAGATGATATGATTTTTAGCCTTCATTTAGTTAATGTAGTGTACCATGTTAATTAATATGCAGATGTTGAACCATCATTCTTGCAAGCCAGGGATAAAATCTCCCTTGACCATGGTATATGATCCTTTTAAATTATTGCTGAATTCAGTTTGCTAATATTCTGTAGAGGAGTTCTGCATTTATGTTCATCATGGATACTAGCCTTTAATTTTCTTCTCTTGTAGTGTCCTTGGCTAGTGTTGATATCAGGGTAACGCTGGCCTCATAAAATGAGTTAAGGAGTGTTACCCCTCTTCTATTTTTTGGAAGAATTTGAGAAAGATTGGTATTAATTCTTCTTTAAATGTTTGGTAGAATTAATAAGTGTTCTGATCCCAGACTTTTTTTGTTGGGAGGCTTTTGATTACTAATTAAATCTCCTTACTCATTGGTCTGCTCAGATTTTCTAATTCTTCATGATTCAATCTTCATAGGTTTTGTGTTTCCAGGAATTTATCCATTTCTTAAAGGTTGTCCCATCTTTTGGTGTATAACTGTTCATAGTAGTCCCTTATGCTACTTTTTATTTTTGTGGTATCATTTGTAACATCTCCTCTTTCATTTTTGGTTTTATTTATTTGAGTCTTTTTTTTTCTTGGTGAGTCTAGCTAAAGATATGTCTATTTTGTTTATCTTTTCAAAAAGCCATCTCTTATTTCACTTATCCTTTTGTCTTTTTAGTCTCTATTTCATTTATTTATGTTCTGATCTTTGTTATTTTCACTTCACCACTCTTTTTTCAACACTGTACTGGAAGTTCTAGATAATGCAATAAGGCAAGAAAATAAAGTAAAAGGTATACAGATTGGGAAGAAAGACCTTACTTGCAGATGACATGATTATTCAGAAAATCTGAAAGAAAAACTCCTGGAACTAATAATTATAGAAAGGTTTCAAGATACAAGGTTAATACACAAAAGTCAATTGTTTTACTATATATCAGCAATGAAAAAGTAGAATTTGAATTTGAAACTAAAAACTCTTACAATTCAATAATAAAATGACAAATAAACTGATTTAAAAATGAGCAAAAGATCTGAATAGACATTTCTCCAAAAATATAAAAATAGCTAATCAGGGGCTTCCGTGGTGGCGCAGTGGTTGAGAGTCCGCCTGCCGATGCAGGGGACACAGGTTCGTGCCCCGGTCCGGGAGGATCCCACATGCCGCGGAGCGGCTGGGCCCGTGAGCCATGGCCGCTGGGCCTGTGCGTCCGGAGCCTGTGCTCCACGACGGGAGAGGCCACAACAGTGAGAGGCCCGTGTACCGAAAAAAAAAAAAAAAAAAACAAACAAAACAAAACAAAAAAAAGCTAATCAGCACATGAAAAAATGCTCAACATCCTGAGTCACCAAGGAAATCCAAATCAAAACTACAAGACACTACACTTCACACCCACGACAGGATGGCCAGAATCAAAATGTAAGTTAAGTACAGGAAAGGATGAAGAGATCAGAACTTTCATGTATAACTTCTGTGGGAATATAAAATGGCCCAACGGGTTTGGAAAACAGTGTAGCAGTTCCTCAAAAAACTGAACATAGAGTTATTGTATGTATGATTCAGCAAATCTACTCTTGGGTATATACCCAAGATAACTGAAAACATTAGTCCACAGAGAGACTTGCACATGAATGCTTACAGCAGCATTATTCATAATAGCCAAAAGGTGAAAACATCCCAAATGTCCATCAGTGGTTGAATGAATTAACAAAATGTAGTACATCCATACAATAGAATATTATTCATCCATAAAAAGAAATGAAATACTGATACTGCTATCATCATGTAGATGAACTTTAAACAAACATGCTATGTAAGACAAGCTAGTAATAAAAGACCATACAGAATGTTTCTACTCATGTATATGAAAGTTCCAAATAAGGAAATCTACAGAGACAGAAAGTAGATTAGTGGCTGCTTATTGCTCAGGGGGAGAGGAGGGAGACAGTGTAGTGACAGCTAAAAGATCTGGGATATTCTCTTGAGGTAATGAAAGATTCTGAAGTTGACTATGGCAATGGTTTGCACAATTCTGTGAATATACTAAAAATCACTGAATTGTACACTTTAAATGGGCAAGTCATATGTTATATGATTTATATCTCGATAAAGCTATTATTAAAAAAATAATCTTAACAATTGCTGCAAATGCAACCAATGTTATCCACTGGACAACGCTTAATCAAGAGAAATCATATAACGCACAGTAATGGAAGCAAGTCCAGAATAAAATGCTCTTCCTTGGCTCCTCATTTCCATGAATCAATGCCTTGACTGTGATGACTGACAATTCCTGCTTAAAAATTTTCCAGACCATAAGCAAGAACTTAAAACTTTGACCTTTTCTTCATTTTAAATATTCACATGCTGGAGAGTATCCATATCCAGGCTAATGCAGAAGTCTTACATTCTAGTTTCTATTCAGAATGAGCAGTCTTCTCAATTATCACAAAAAAGACAGCTGATCTTAAGAATGTATGGATTCATGATGCCCAACTTTATGAGAAATCTAGGTAAGAAACCTTATGTTTACACAAAATGGAATGACTAGGAGTTCATTTATCCCTCAAAATATCCTAGGATTAATATCTGGATCAAGACAGACTACAAGAATGTTAATTTAGATCACTCTGTTGTCCCTTTACAGAACTGCTTTCACTGACCTGTAGTTTGACATCATGTCCTTTGCATATACTGTTTACCAAGAAATAGTTTCACTAAACTAGGTATATACTTATAGTATGAATACTACCCTGAAGACACTGTCTTCTATATCATTCACTGTCCCCGCTTTCAGACTAAACTGCCAAGCACTGCTTCCTTTTCCTTATGAACAGAACACCTTATAGACCTGGTTGTGTTTCCTTGTGATCTCCTGACACCCACACAAGGGCCGAAGTTTAACTTTAGAATACTGCCAAGGGCTTACAAATGCATATCAATGTTATAACCAACCTTAACTCACTCTCAATATTTTATTTGTATTTTCCTGATTGCAATTAAAACTATTTTCATTTTCTTGTCCCATTGTGTGTGTGTGTATGTATATATGTATGTATTTCCCTGGAAACTACCTTTGTAGCAGATAAACAAACCAAAATGAGCAAAAAAAAGGTTAATAACCATTGGTTATTTTAATTCTTGAAAATACATACTTTGCAAAATACACAATAGTACTGAGTTCTGTAACTTAATATACAAACTAGAAAAAGATGTAAAAAACTGTAAAAAAACACCTAGAGGGCTTCCCTGGTGGCGCAGTGGTTGGGAGTCTACCTGCTGATGCAGGGGACACGGGTTCGTGCCCCAGTCTGGGAGGATCCTGCGTGCCGTGGAGCGGCTGGGCCCGTGAGCCATGGCCGCTGGGCCTGCGCATCCAGAGCCTGTGCTCTGCACCGGGAGGGGCCACAACAGTGAGAGGTCCGTGTACCGCAAAATAAATAAATAAATAAATAAAATAAAATAAAACAACACCTAGAACCTCCATAAAAAGCCTATTTTATTATTTCATATTAAAAGTAATCAATCTCTCCACAAAGCAAGAAGTGGGATTAGGGGTTGCTTAAATTAAGTTACAGAAAAATATATAAAAGTAACAAAAATAATTACATATTCACAGAATACTCCCAAATTTTCACTTTTAACAATATGAATTACATAAATTTTCTTTCCAAAAATATCTAAAATTCTATTTACTGTTACCAAAGAGATTAAGGTGATCACAGTTTTCTACCATTCAAATTGTAACAAAAATTTAAAGATAGAGTAACAGAAATATCAGCAAGATTAACAGCAGAGGCAGCCCAGCTTACAAATGGCCAAGAACCAAAAGACATTTAGAAAATCAATTGTTTGGAATTTAGAACCTACATTTGCCAAAGACACAATGCTATCCAGAAGTCTTAGATTCTTCAGCTCAGGCACACTGTATACTAATCCTGGAACTGGGAGAAACCACTTATCTTTCCAGATTTCAGATCTTTTATTTATGAAATGACACAAGCATCTGTCCTATTTAACTAAGATTAAAAATTAAAAATATGCTGCAAAATGTCAAGCACTGTATAAATAAGGTGTTTTCTTATCATCTGATCCATAATGTAAATGAGATTGAACTACTATGCCCTGTTCTGACCCTCCTTTCTCAAGGTTCACTAAGTATAATAAAGAAGGGGAGGGACTTCCCTGGTGGCACAGCAGTTAAGAATCCACCTGCCAATGCAGGAGACAAGGGTTCAATCCCCAGTCCGGGAAGATCCCATATGCCACAGAGCAACTAAGCCTGTGTGCCAGAACTACTGAGGCTGCGCTCTAGAGCCTGCAAGCCACAACTACTGAGCCCACGTGCCACAGCTACTGCAGCCCGCGTGCCTACAGCCTGTGCTCTGCAACAAAGAGAAGCCACCACAATGAGAAGCCCGCACACCGCAACAAAGAGTAGCCCCCACTGGCCGCAATTAGAGAAAGCCCGTGCACAGCAACGAAGACCCAACGCAGCCAATAAATAATTTTTAAAAAGGGGGGGGGGGAGAAGAGTGTTGTGTCCCAGATGGTTTTGAGTCAGAAAATATCAGCAATTAACCAAAAAAGTTCCCTTTGATATTCAAAGGTCTCTTTCATTCATTAAATACACATCTTGCTGAATAATCTTAAGAATATTAAATAAAACTAAATGTGTGATATATAATTTTAATATTCTGATAACATATTATACTATCCCCTAAGGATATTAATTATCTATTTAAACCAATGCAAAGCCAGGAAATGATAACAACAGCAGTCACAATGATAATTATAACCTGTAACATCTGAACTCTTACTAGGGTCCAGGAACTGTTGTTCTAAGTGCTTTACATGTATTATTTCTTCCAATTAATTTTAACAGTAACTATGTAAGAAAATTACCATTATCACCATTTCACAGAAGAGGAAACAGAAAAGTACTTTCCTCAAGAACACAGGAATTTCAGTTCCTAAATCAAAACTAAAAGAGCAAAGCAGCCTACGTATAGTTGACAAGATTGGAAATACTCCTATAACCCATTAAAGAAAGAAAGAAAAAGATTGGAAGCCACTTAAAATAACTGAAAAACATTAAGGAAAACACCAAAATTTATAAAACTGATTAATCTTATTAAGAACCAATAAAACATTTAAAATTTTTTTACATGTTTGCATTTGTTTAACTTCCACAATGAAAAATTAGACTTTCAGAATAATCTATGACATTAAGAACAAACTGGAAGAAAAAGTCTGAAAATATTACTTTAAAGTGAATGTCAATAAGTTTTCTAAATATATTCAAGACTTTTAGTCTGGTTTCAGAGTCTGTGTTCCTCACTAATTAGCTAATTAGCTATACGAAAAATTAGACAAAGATCAGTAGACAAAATTTTATTAATATAGGAAAAAACCCCAATTGTGTGCTCTTAACAAGTCACAATCATTTAATTCTGTAGAATGGAAAATATGTGATTCTGCACCTCTGGCAAGCATACTCTTGCCTAGCAACAGAGTAAAAAAAATACATTATCAAACAACATTTAAAATAAGTCCAAGTAAACAGTACACATAATGTCAGCAGGCTGGCAGTAGATATGGGCATTTTAGAGAAATTATTTTATTTCATTTGTGCTTCTCTATTTTATAAAATGCTTATTACTACACAGAAGAACTTTCAAATGACTTTGTCATATAGTACATTGCATGATATATAAATATATAAACATTACTTAAGACTTAAACAGACATTTTCACTAAAGGATTCTCTTAGAGACAGTTACCGGAACATCAGACTTTTGCAAATGTCGTGCGATTTAATGAGGTGTTCAGCCAATAATGCGATAAACTTAACATTTGAAAGATGAGCAAGATAAACTGTGTTAAAGCTACAAACCATGCCTCTGAGATTTAACAGTTTTATACTACAACCATTGTTATAACAATAATAAGCTATTTCAAAAACCAAAGTGTTATTGGTCCCAAGGAAAATTGGCTACATAAAAGGAACTTAGATTGCTTTATGTAGATTATGAATCAATGCAAACTCATTACTAACTGTAAAAATAAAACCCCATAATTCATGTAAAAGACAGCCTGTTAATTCAACTAATACTTCAATGCTTTTAGGTTAGAAGGTTTCCAAGTCTTTGTAAACTATGAACATTTTACTTATGACCACAATCCCTTATTCAAAATTCTGAAGTTCAAAACTTTGAAAAACATTAAGTTTTTGCTAGTGTGGAACATTAAATCAGTCTGCTGCAGATATATTAATCTTTTGATTACAGGATGCCTCAGATCCAGCTGAGGGTGTTATAAACACACTCTACTACCTTTCTAAAATCCAGAAAATCACATGGCCCCAAGGATTTTGAAAATGAGACTGTGTATATACACACATTCCAAATTAAGCTGTTACCTGATATTCAGAATCCAGTCTAAACGAAGAGTCCCTTGAGTGATAGGTATCATTTAAACTACTTCCTCTGCTTCCAGACATCATCCTAGCACTTAAAGAGCTAGAGGGTTGAACAGAAATTCTTCTTGGAATCCTTGAAGGTTTAGACTCCATTCTTAATGTTTCCTGTGAAATGCAAATTTTGATTAATTGCCTTTTGGAAAACATGCAAACCTTTGATTCTTAATCCTCTCCTTAATGATCAGCTCAAATCAAGAATTAACCATGCAAATTAACCGAATGGTAAACTGTGAGATTATCATCACTCTCCTTCTACAGGCAGAGGTCTGAAGACCATCAAAGGTTCCCTATTGCCCATAAAATGAAGCAAACATGATAAAAGTGGTGATGAGAAACTGAGGTTTGTTGTTTCTAAAGCCTGAGCTCTTTTCCTTATTCAATTTCCTCTATATAAAATCCTAGGGACTTCCTTAGTGGTCCAGTTGGTAAGACTCCACGCTCCCAATGCAGGGGGCCCGCGTCTGATCCCTGCTCGGGGAAGTAGATCCCGCATGCATGCTGCAACTAAGACTCTGCATGCGGCAACTATGAAGTCCGAGTGTCACAACTAAGACCCGGCACAGCCTAAGTAAGTAAATAAATAAAGTAAATAAGTAAATAAAATCCTACACGAATCAGCCCTTGACTCTTGTTATTCCTATTATGAATGTTCGATACTCACAGCATTAGCTATACTGTAGTATCTGTACATTCCCTAACACAATATGCTCTCACAGGACTTTGTATGTGCCTGCAAAGTCTATATACATTCCCCATTCAATTCCTGGGCATAGTCTTAAAGCAAGATCAAGTGTTACTTCCACTTTTTACATACTTTTTTAAAGACATCATACTACACACTGTAATTTGTTTTCCTGTCTCCCCTTCTCAAAAGTGAGAATAATTTCTAAGTTTTCTTCACTAAACATTCCTCAACACATGCCAAGAGTCACCATTAGCTATGCCTTATTTTTTAACTCTCTCTGTAAGTGGATTCATACAACATGTACTCCTTTATGTCTGGCTTCATTTGCTCAACATTATATTTGTGAGACTAATTCTGCTGTTGCATGCAGTTGTAGTAAGTTCACTCTGATTAGTTTATGTAATATTCCACTGTATCAATACACACAATTTATTTGTCTATTCTACTGCGGATGGACACTGGACTGTTTCCAGTTTTAGGCTATTACAAGTAAGGCTGCTATAAAAACATTAATTTTATAAATTAAAGAAAAACTTTTAAAGTTTTCTGGGGAAAGGATTTACAATGAGGCCTCTGAACAACTGAGATACCACCAATCTTGAGAGTAAAAAGAGAAGGGCAAAAGAAAGTAACAGTAAAAAGAAATCACAATAATCTCTTCAACTCCTCCCAGTTACCCACTTTCAAGGTCAAAAATTATTCCCTTATTTTTCTGGTAGTGGATTGAAATTAAGGCAAGAAAAAAGTAATGTACTTCACTTGCCTAGATAGGTATATCTGCTGTATTAAAACCTTCAAATCTAAACATTTAAGTTAAAAATATCTAATTCACTCTCAACTCATTAACTTATCAACTAAGTTTTAGCATCATTCTACCTTAAAAGTTACTACAAAAGAATTTCCTTTTTCAATATCTGCCTCAAAAACAGGGTGTCAAGCAATGACAGAAAAGAGGATGAAGACGCAAAAACATCAACAAAACATATGGCCGATACTGCAGTAGGATACACAACAAACATGAAAAAGATATAACACAAGCCTACTATCAATTAAAATTATTTGACTAAGAGTATCTAGCTAATGAGAAACCAGAGTAAAAGCTACACTCTGGGACATGATTAAATCAAAGATAACTTATCAGAAAAGGTCTGTTTGAAGTCCCAGTTAAACATGACAAGGTTATCCTTATGCATCTGTTTTGGTCCCTCTTTCCAAAACCCCTATAAAATGACAGTCGATGAATCCAAAAGCTTTAACTATGAAAAGAATAGGAAAAGGGACCATAAAAGGCAAGAGATTTCAATGTTATATTTGGAAAATCCAAAAAAGTCGGAGGAGAGGTAGAGTAATTCAGCATAAAGGATAAAAAATACACCCTAGGTACTTTCTAGAAAGAGGTAGGAACTGGAAGCAAAGCAGTTGGCCTTAGCATCCTAGAAAGAATCAAGACCTGGAGATACAAGGTATCATAAAAAAGGGATGATGCATGGAGTTGCTGAATTAAAATCTGTACTTGGAGCAGTAAAACCCTCAATTCTCCCCCTTAGTACCATTCTTCCGAAAACAGGATATTTATTCTCTGGAGAATAAGGATCTCCCATGTAACCCTCCCCACCCCACCCCCCAGGAAATATACAACCATCTCTGCAAAGGTTAAGTATAAGGAATAAAAGAAAATCTATATATTCAATGTTGAGACCCAAAAACTCTTTCCTGGTGCTGTTTTTACAACGCTGTCAGAAAACCAAACAAAATACCTGAGATAAAATTTCTGGATACTGACATTTGGAATGCTTCCAATTACACAGCTAGCCTGCCATTTGACCATCCTACCCAAAGCAAAGTCCACTAGTCACTAAGAGTTTCTAATCAGCTTTTTTTAGTGCTTCCCTCTAATAGACAAACATCAAGGATCACTAGGTATCCAAGGAAAACCTCCCATAAGACTAAAGTAAATAACAAAAAAAGGAACTTAAGAGAAAATCTGGGGAAAGGAGCTAATTAATTACTATCCTCAAAGGGAGCAAAAGACATTCATTCATAAAATAAAAACAGGATGCTTGAGAAAGCAATCAGTATAATGAACAGCTTGTGGAAATTCAAAACGTTACACACTTAAAAAAGGAATGTGATACACTAAAATAAACCAACAGAAAGATTGGGACACCTCCCAGAAGTAGAAAATGTAACTCAAAAAACAGGAGAATTGTCCAGGGGAGTTATCGATTATTTGACGGTAAGTATGGTTACAGAAAGAGAGAAAAAAGAAAATAAGGTAGAGAAAATTATCAAAGAAATGAAAGAACTTTTCTAGAATTGAAGGACACAAATCTCCACATTGAAAGGGGTCAAGAGTACTGGGCAGATCAAAGAAAAAAGACCAACACTAAGTACCATTTATCATCTTGAAATTTCAGAACACCAAAAAGAAAGAGAAGATTCTATAATTTACAAGAATGGAAAAATGGGTCATATACAAAAGAAAAGTAATCAGAATGGCTTCTTAATTACAACTTTAAAAACTCTCAAGACAATAAAGCAATGCCTATAGTACTGAGAAAAAAATTTAGCATTGAACTCCTATCTAGCAACTAAGTGTGAGGTGGAGAAAAGAGTATTCAGACATGAGAGATTTTTAAAAACTATTTAAAAAACAAAACCATAGGAAGTTAGTTAAATGAAGAGCAGGTCCTAGGAAAACAGGAGTGTCAAGAATTAAAGAACCAGACACAGAACCCAGGAAACAGTTACAAAATTATGTGGAAAGCATAGGGAGCAACTGATCAAGACTGGAACAGGATCACAGAAAATGGAAGCAAATTCTCAGGAAAAAATAGCATCATACGTAAACTATTTTGGCTCGTGGCAGAGATGATAATACAATTGGGGAAAAAAATGCTGAGTACTTAGAACAAAAGGCAAATTTAATACATTAATTTTGTAACTTGGGAAAACAGAGCTATTGTTCAAGAAAGGAGATGCTGCAGTGTCTGGGTGAACTCTTTAATATTTATATAGTTAAGATAGTGTAAACATAAGATTACTGTATCAATCTTGCTACAAACATGCTGTGTGATTGAGGTGGGGAGGGGAAGTAAGGACAATGGTGAATAAAAAAGCACATATATAATACTAAAAAATCATGAACACATTATTTAGAAATATGAAGGTAAATCCTAAAACAGCTAAAAGGTGAGGATTGCTGCCTATGGAAAGCGGGACTGGGAATGAGGTAAAGGGTGAGGCAAAGGACTGCTGTTTTCCTTTTAAGCAGAGATGACCATATTTCCTGGTTTGCCCAGACCAGTCCCAGTTTATGGCCAGAAAAGTCCTAATTTGAGCTCATTATCCTGGGACAATTATTAATAGTACTTGAGCTGTCTCTTAAAAGTGGCCTGGTTTGAATGACAAAGCATACAGTCACCTAACATAAATCTTTACTTCCTTCAGCTTTTTATAAATTCTATATATACATCCATATAAAAATTTTTATTAAAAAGGTGAATTATGAATTGGACATTTAAAGAAGGCATACGTTAGTAGAAAGAATACTAATGGTTAAATACTGACATGCAACAGCCCATAAAAGATTTATAACAAGTAGCAAATTTGTTATTTTATCAAGAAGGCTCTACAAACACTAAACAAGGGACTGTATTTGTTGAGGATTTTAAAAGGGAAGATAAAATGTCTTTAAAAAGATACAGGTCTATAGATGGTTCTTTAATAACAGTGCTTCTTAATCATACCTCTCGTATTTTACTTTGATTATATTTATACCCAATTCTTACTGCAGAATAAAACTAACCTAGTAGGAAATCTCTCAAAACAAAGCTCTTGGGAGAAAGCAAAGAGGCAGGGTCCTCCGAGAGCTATAATTTATACTGCATGAAACTATTTTTGGCAACTCCTCTACATAAATTGATTGAATTTTGACAATGTAGGTGTTACCAGAAAACTTATGTAATCTGGTTGTATAAGCTGTAGGTCAAAGCACAAAAAATAGAATAAAATAAATAAAATTAATTAAAATAAGCAGTCCTTGAAAAACTTCTACCAGACCACTTACAAGGTACTACAAGGCATCTTTTCAAGTTCATTCATTTAAGAAATAGTTTTTTACATGCTTAGTATGTGCTAGGCACATTAATTAATACTAAACAAAGGGACAGGGAGAGGGGACGACACTGAACCTACTAAGATAATGACTATGAAGAAGCTGTAGTCTAGCAGAGAACAAACACAAATAACCATACAACTTAAACAGTTATAAGTGCTCTAAAGGAAAAGGTATAAGCCAGAAAAAAAGACTAGCAGGAAAAAAGTATCTGAAGCTCAATGCTTTTAACCAAGACTTAAAGAGTAAAAGCACAAAAAGTTCACATGTACAATCTTTCCTCAGTGGTCAATATAATAGCCTCTTACTTTCCTTTTGCCTCTATGTAGTTTCTTTAAATTTCTTTAAATTTGATTCTAGAGTTGGATAGTTGAACTGTCTTTCTAGTGATAAAAACTTATCACCAGGGCTTGGTTTATAGATGTGTGTCCACCTATGCTGACACATGGCACCCTGTGCTTGATTAAAAGCTCTACTGCTGACATCCTGAAATTATTAGTACTTTAACCTTTGAACTTGTATTTTTTAAGTGAAGTCAGATAGGATAGTGAAGCATGAGCTTGAGAAGAGCTATGTACCTGTCTGCTATGCCTTGCCACTCAATTTGCATACAGCCCTCATTGCTATGAAGCTTCCATTATTAACATGCTTAATTTTTACTCTCTTTGAGCCTCACTCAAGTCCTAGCATGATGGATCCACTGGACTTCTGTGCTCATGTTCCTTATCAACACATCTATGTCTGAGTAAGCTGAGGCACTGACAGCTCCAAGAGGTCATTCCATTTCCATTCTTCAGAACTCGCTTCAACTTCAAATGCAGAAAGAAGGTAGAGGGGACAACACTGAACCTACTAAGATAATGACTATGAAGAAGTTGTAGTCTAGTAGAGAACAAACACAACTAACCATACAACTTAAACAATTATAAGTGCTCTAAAGGAAAAGGTATAAGCCAGAAAAAAAGACTAGCAGGAAAAAAGTATCAAAGCCACAAAAATCTTATGATCAATATTTGAGATTTTTACTATATTGAACTTTTCAACTTGTGAAGATTCTCTGAAGCTGATATTTAACTGCTAGTTTACCCAACTAGTCTTAATATCACTGTTAAGTGTTCCCTTACCTTCAGGCATTTTAATAGTAATTGGCATGAGCAACAGGAGTGGAAAACAGATATTCATACCAACTCCAAAATTTATGTAGCCTTTCGTCTCATAAACCTGTGGCTTGTTACCTAGTAAAAAATTACTACATTTTTAATAGGTAATTTCATTCAGCTGGGCTTCCTAGGAAACCTCTGAAGAGTTTTTTAAAGCAAGTTCATGTTTTTGGTGGCCCATTAAACACTATAAATCTTAACTTAAACTTTCTTAGTCTAGGTAAAAAGCCTCAAAGAATTCTCTCATTACCTGACATGCAAAGTTCTGTGCCCAATGCTATCTGCAAGTTAACAAGATCTCATAGTCTCATGTCAAATGCAACTGAAAACCTATCACACTTATACTAAAACAGACAAATTTAAATTGAATTTTACAATGTTTTTCAGCAAGACTTTACTTGAATATGAGGCCTACTCTAAGTAAACCAACAAAGTTTGTCTCTAATAATACCACACTAGGCCTTGTCTAAAGAGAACTCATCATTAATCCACACATTTTCTTCGTTTCTATTTCACCCTACTAGTAACAGCACCACCCTCCAATCATACTTTCAACTGTTTTTCTACTACCTTAAAAGCAAAGTCTAAATTCTTTGCCCCAGTATCCAGAACTCTAACCTACCTTTTCCAGTTAACTTCCAACTACCACCTTAAAAAAAATCCTAGTTCCAGTTCACCCTGGTGGGGAGGAGGTAGCAGGAGTCTGCCTGCACGCTATACCCAGGAGACAGGGAGAAGGGCATAAATCTTGGGACAGCCCCACCTCTGAGGATCAGGCACACAGAGCCCACCTAAGACTGGAGAAGGATGCATAAAACATAGAACACCTCCTTTCACCATGAACTTTGCTCCAATAGGAAGGTGCAGCAGTTTACTGCTGAGGGAGTTACAACAGCTTTAGAGCCTTAGTGGTGCAGATGTGCAGGGCCTGCAGGAAGTTGAGGCTAGTGAAAGAATACTCAAAGAAATCCTCCAGTACTCCAGCCTCACACTAAGCACCATGCAGCAGCAATCCACTACTGCAATACTTTGAAAATATATAAAGCAATAATAAAGTTCAAACCCAGCTTAACTACAGACCAAACCAACTCAACCCACCACACTAACAGTGACAGAAGAGTATGTCCACATCCAGGCATCAAAATTATTGATCTCAGTCTCTACTATTCTTTTATTTCCAGTTTCCCATTCAATCAAAAATTAAGACACAAAAATACAAGGAAAAAAAAAAACAGTCCATCATCAAGAGATAAAAATCAACAGAACCAGATGAAGAGATGGCCCTAATGTTAGCAAACTGGGAAATCGATGTATTTACCAGTAGCCTAGGCAAACCTGAAAAACTAGGGAACTGGGAAATAGGCTAGAGGAAAACTATCCAGAATGAAGTTTGGAAAAACATAATGGTAAATACAAGAGAGGATTTAAGAGACACTGAGGAAAGAGTAAAAAAACTACTGTATATTTAATTAGAGTTACAGAAGGAAAGAACTAGAGCACAGAAAAAATTTGAAGAGAAATTGGCTGAAGTGATTTGATCACAGTCAAGAAGCCCCAAAAAAACCAACTAAAATAATTAGCAATTACACTAATTGCTAGATTACACATTCATACCAGACTGCTAAAAATCATTACACTTAAGAAAATTCTGAAAATGCTATGGGAGCATTGAATGGGGATCCAAAAGTTCCAACAAGATGAGAAAGATTTCAGATGAGGTGTCATCTGAGTTGACCTTTGAAGATTTAAAATAAAAAAAGAGGAGGAAACATAAAGATGCTAAAGCATGTTGAAGAACTAGAAAATAATGTGTTAGGGATGAAAGCGAAGGCGAGGAAAAGGAGACCACGAAGGACTCTCAAGGAAATAAATACATAAGGTAGATTATATCCGTATTGTAAAGGCAATCTTGTGTCCTTTGCTCGGAAGTTTGTACTTTAATAAGGCAACAATTCTGAAGCTTTTTACAAGCAGGTTGTGTATTACTTTTCTCCCTAAGGACCCCAGAAATTAAGTTCCTGACAGGCAATTAGAGCTTTCAAAGATGAAACAATCAGTGGTACAAAACTTCACTTTTGCCTAGCCTTAACAATAGATTTATATAGTTCCCTGAATTTCTTACAATTCTGAAAGTCAATAATTTTATTACCTTTGTGGAACCATGGGAAAGAAACCACTGCTATAGGCTTTAGTAGGCTCAGTATCTACTAAAAATTTTGAGGCAGCTAAAAACAAACCACTCACCCACGCCCCAAACTAAGGACAAGTTATTAGGAAGAGACACAGTGGCTTCAAACAAATTAGTGAGAGCCAAAATATGGATAGAAGGTAGATTCAGAACATCCCAAGTAGAAAGGAATGTAATGGGGGTGGGGGGGGGATTGGATTATTCAGCATACTGATGAAAAACATTTTTCTCTTTATTTATTTGCAGCGAGTTGGGAGTGGAGGACAAAGAAGCACACCAAGATGAGTTGGTTTTAAAAAACAGGTAGCCTGAAGTACCCAAAAGAGGTCTAGAAGCATGCTAGAAATAGTTCTGAAAACCCAGGAGCGCAATCTGGACTAACTGATTTTCAATCACTTACACTGATTTTACTTTTTCCCATACACATATGCTACCTCCTTGCCTTCTGCTTGAACTGTAACTTGTATCTCATCACTCTTGGTAGCCCCGCCCCCCCACTGAATGTCTAATTAGTAGAAGTTAGGGCACTATGAAAAAGTAAACTGAAAAACTTCAGGCAGTATAGGAAAACACTTGGAACAAAGGAATTCTACACATTACTTAAGAGTAAAGTTTTTTCTGAGCACCGCCACAAGTTGTCTACCAAATAGGACCTGAATTTTTGTTTTCTACCAAATTTGGAAAGCTGTTAATTCCTAAGAGAAATAGCAGAGCAACGCTCAAAGGTTTTTCGATGATTCTGCTTATAAAGGGATCTCTCAAATAACATGTATCCTCTCAGATCCTCTCATGTGATCCTCTACAAATCACTGTGTCCCCTTCCTACAAGAACAGTCTTGTTCAGGATCTGTCAACAGTCACATAGTAGTCATAAACCAAATGACCAGACAAACAAAAAGGCTCCAGCCCCATTCATACTAACAAACAGTACAACCTACACCTAAGACTTTCCCTTTATTTTAAAACTATTCATTAACAAAGGTTCTTTTTCCAAAACAGGAAACAGGATAGGCAAGATAAATTAAGCACTGCCCAATTTTTAGCATATGAGCCAACTTCTAACTTTTGTAAAAACATAATATTTGAGAATGCTAGCTTTTAAGTCTGTCCCATACTTGGTGTGACTCTAGCCTTAATCTAATGCTTAATTTCTTCACCTAGAAAATGGGAATAATAATAGTACCAACTTTACAGGTATATCATGAGCTTTGCTGGCACACAGTATATAATCTTCAAATACCAGCTATTATTAAGCAATACCATCAGATGTTAAAAGATTTTCATACAAACAGCTTAGTAGGCATTATTTTGGCCTTTTCATTATTTGAAATTTGTCTTTAATACACAGTGAAAAGACTTTTTAAAGACATTCAGATTTATGTACAGGAGAATACTTGCTGCTGAGTAAAGAAAACGTACATACCTTACATAAGTATATGCATACGAAATTGGGGAAAAAATAGCCATTATTCACATTTTACTGTACATCTGGGTGGGTTTTGTTTTCTTAACTTAGTTTTCCAAAACTTCTTTAATGTATTTGACCTAACTTCGATAATTAAGGGAAAGTTACTGGCAGAAGAAAAGATTTTTTTTTTATCTTACAATAAAATCTATAAAGAACTCCTAAAAACAATTCCCTTTATAAATTGTAGTACTGCTAGTTTATACCCCTTAGTATCTGTATACCACAAAGGAAGTAGTAAATACTAAGCAACAGAGTACTATTCTATTCTGGTAAATAATAAATGGAAAATAAGGTCAAAATCACTTTGCAAAGTGGAGTTTAGATTACCTGAGTACGCTTAAAAAAAATTTTTTTTTTTACTATGAAAAAATTTCAAACTTACACAAAAGTGGAGACAATAATAAGCCTCCAGAAGCCAAACAACATTCTTCAACAATTATCAACATTTGACTACTTCACCCTCCTCTATTTTAAAGCAAATCCCAGTGATGACATCCTTAAGAATGTCTGTTCTTAAAATATTCTAAGCAACCTGTGGTAATTACAAAGTATGGCTACAAATCCCTCCCAGCTGAATACCCACACCCTTTGGCATTGTCCTCTTGCTGGTCTGCCCGGGAGGAGGTGGAATCTATTTCCCCACCCCCTGAGTGTGGGCCACCTTGTGAGACTTACTTTGACTAAGAATACACTATGACATTATATGATTTCCAAGGCTGTAAGAAGTCTTATAGCTTCCACTTTCACTCTCCTGGAATGCTGTCTTGGGACCCCCATGTCATAGAAGACCACACTAAGCAAAGCCTCCATGTTTAACCAACACCAAGTGCCAGAAATGTGAGTGATGCCATCTTGGACGTGCCAGCCTGAGAAATCCTTCAGCTGAATAACTGATACATGAGTGAACCCAGGGGAAACCAGAAGAGAACTACCCAACAGGCACAGAGAACTGTAAAAACACTGTAAACAGCAGTTTTAATCCACAGGGTTTTGAGGTGCTGCGTTACGTAGCAATAGAGTAAAGCTTTGCAACTTATTCCTACAATTATCATTATGCATCCGGTCTTATGAAAAATCTGATTCGATTTCAGGGTCTAACTTAGACTTCGTCTTTAATATCCAGGGGAGTTACAGTTACTGAATTACCAAAAGCACAACATTACTATACAATAAATTCATGGCATTAAGACCACAGTTATCATAGAAAATACCAATGTATTTCAATAGCCAATAATCTTCCAGAAATATAAAACACAGTTACAATTCCTTTATTTACCTCTATTTGGTATATCCTTTTGTTTAAAAAATCTGCTTCTGGGAAAAAAATTTTTTTTTCTTAATGGGAAATCCTAGTGTTTTATTGATCCTAGTGAACATGGAGACATGAAAACTAAAGGTAGTCACATAAGGAAAGCACTTCTAAAGCACAGAACTTGTGGGGTCTTTAAAAAAATGCCTTGATTTTCAGCTGACAAATATTTAACACATAAAGATACAGCCAGGTCTTAAAAAATACTATCAATAACTAGAAAAAAGTTCAACATCTCCATGAGAAAATAGGACTATGATGTTAAGTCTACGTTAGAATACTTTGAAATAATCTGTCCTCCTTTGAAATGTATTTAATCTGTGTCAAGTTTCAATCTTCATTCCATAACTGGAAACCATTTTAGAGTTATTCTGAAAGTGGGAAACACGTTACACTGAAGTGCAATGATCATAATGAAGAGATGAAAACTAACTTTTAAGGTTCAAAATATGCCTTATTAAAGTTATTGACAAAAGTGGGTATATGACAGTAGGTAATTTTAAAACCAGGTGTTCAGCTTATCTAGTCTAACCAGTAGAGCCAGAGAAATACATTTGAGAACAAGAAAAACCAGTTTTCACCACATGAGTTTGGACCAGAGAAGAAAAGTTAAAAATTAAGATCATGAAAAGTAAAACGCAGCCAACTCTCAAATTATAATTTTATCCTGCTCCCCATTTCTGTGTTCATCTTATGATTAGCAAGTGTATTAAAAATCGAATTTCTGCAAAATAATAATTGTGAGAAGATAAATTATTTCACTATAATTCTGCTTTAGTGAATTCAAGTAGATCTTAGTAAGAACTCAAAATCTTTACTCAGTTTTAAACTGTAATTACACTAATGTGATCAGTTGTTGATTAAGTTATTTAACAGCTAAAGCGTTCATTAGTTAAGTTTAATTTGTTGGTTAAAAATGAGGTTTGATACAACCTTGTGCATTTCACTTATGCATTCCCCACTGCTTTACTACTAGCACTTAATTATCTGTAGTAACAGAAGGATGTATCAGCATAGATAATTTAAAATCATTTTTTATTTGGCTTAGGGACACAACAGCTCTTTATTCCCAACAGCATAGAGCACCAACTTTCAAAAACAGTACTGAAGGTCTTTCATGTCATGCTCTAACCCTCCATTCAATTGTTTCAGCTACGGGGAACAAACTGTATATTCCTAAAACAAACCATGATACCATGACTTTCAGTTTCCTTATCAAACTCCTAATCATCCTTCACATCTCAGTTCAAGCAATACTTCCTGTAAAAATTTTCCCCAAGATCAAACACCTCTTCTCTGTGCTCCCACAATACTACCATATATCAATACTTACACTAAGATAATAGCAGTTGCTGTTTATACATTAGTCTGATGATTAAATTGTGAGTTGTGGAAGGTAGAAGCTGTGTCAACCTCCTTCTTGTAATGTGAAGCCCTAATCTAGTAGCTAAAATACAACAAGTAACAAACTTTCAAAAATTTTTACATTATTTGATAGTTTTACACGATTACAATTATTTTCCTAAAATTAAGTGGGCAACCCTTGAACATATACCAGATGAACAGCTGTGTGAAATGGATATGTAGCTGGTTAAAAACTGGGGCCATAGATGTCTTTCTATGTTCAAGCTGATTATCTGACACCTTCACATAGAACATATGTGCATGTCTATATAGGGGCATCTTTGTGCTTTACCTGGGAAATTAAGCTCTCTTACCAATGTGACAGAAACAGAAATTGCCTGTACTTAAATAAGCAGGAATTTTAAACCATTCTTATTCATGACATTTGACCCAGCACGCAACTTCGGAAAAAAACTCAGGACTATGCTTACCAACCATGCTGATATCTGTGGTATAATTTAGGGCAAAAGAAGAGCTGTAAAATGTTCTTATCTAAAAACATTTGTAGTATAGAACTTATATAAGTGTATATTATTGTGTGTGTTGAGAAGCAGTCAGTACTCTGTGAGGGACATATTACAGGGAGAGTAAAATTTGAAGAATGCATGAATATAAACAACTGGACTTAGTATCATTTCCAACTGCTTACATTCATCCAAAGTTCATTCTGCAAGTATTATGTCCCCCAGCGTGCTGACTGCTACACACTACTTCATCTAATTTAATCCTCATTTCAACTCTAGGAAGAGGTTAAATAATTATGGCGAAATCAAGACTCAAACCCAGAGCGGCCTCTAATGCCTCCTACGCCACTGCTGTTTCACAAAATGCTGTAGAGCTGTAAATCAAATACTGACCCCATTTCTGAAACACAATTTTATCTCACGGAAAAGAAAAAATCTAGTTACAGTGTGTGTCTGCCTTTTTAACAACAGTATACCGTTTGATTTTAAATCAAAAATTCATCTTTAGCCTTATCTCTTAGTCCTAGGCAGAAACGAACAGATGAGAGAAAGAAAAGGGGAAATTTTAAAATTATTTTATTAAAGAAAAAACAAAACCTAAAACATCCTACAAAACCGAAAAAAATTCAATTTCACTTGGCACCTTTGCTCTTAATAGCGCCAAACGACAACGGTCGTGATCAATGTACTACCAAGAGGGAGATGTTCCCCAAATATTTACATCTGTTCGTAGGAAAAAAGAATTGTAGTATTTTTGCTGTGTGTACACATTCATCTTCTCTACGCAGTTTCAACAAAATGAGTGAGTACTGTATTCAACTACTAGTGCCTTCCATATTTCACTTCTTACGCCAACAGGTCCGTTTTTATACATACCACCACCTAGTTCAATCTGAATAACATACAACTTACCACAATACAAAAGGAATCCCAAAGTATCACGATACTCAAGATCTGGGACGATCAATGAGCAAACCTTTATCCCATCTAAGGGGCTGGCAAAGTCCCTTCAATTCGAACCTGGGTTGGCAGAGCCCTAAGCCTCCCTGTCTTCAACACCTCGCTCATTAAATACCTCACTCGTGACACTCCCGGCCCGCCCCGGAGGACCGTCCTCATCCCCGTCGAGGAGGAGGTAGCCAAAGGCCAAAACAGGGCTCAAGCCCCTTGCCCTCGCCCGCCGCACGTCCACAAGGAAGACGCACAGCCTGCCCCCTCCACCCGTCACAAACTCCAACACGGGACGAAAGGCCGCCGGCAGAGGATCCGCGGCCCCGGATCAAGCTCCTCCGCCCCGATTCTGAGAAGAAGGAGGCGGCCTCGGCGTCCCCAGGCTAGCACTTCGTTTCCTCCCCTCCCCCACCCGCGGCCTTTACAACCCCCTCCCCGAGAGGGAGAAGCCCGAGCTCCGCAGCTTATTACCCCTGCTCCAGAGCTGGCACTGAACAGGGCCCGTCCCGCTTCCAGCGATCACACCGCCGCCTTCCTCCTCGGAGTTCGAGGCCTCTAACAGAGGCAGAAAAGTCGGCCCCGAATCACAATGGCGTCCACCCGACTCCCGGATCCGGCGCAGAACCAGCCACCACCGTTAAATGCCCCTCCCTTCTCCTTCCTCCACTTCGCGGCCTCCCCCGACCTCTCGCGAGAGTGGTGGAGCTGAGCGGATCCGAGAGCTGCGGGCGGGCTCGACGTACCCCACCGCGGGGTGGTGCTCTGACTGCGACAACCGTTGAAGGGCTGCCTCCGGGGAGGCAGCGAGGCGCCACCGGTAAGCGGCTGCGGCTGGTCGGCCATCGGGCTGGTGGCTGGGCCGGCGAGTGTGCGGGCCGCGGGAGCGGGGCGCTGGAGGCCCGGCCCTGGTTGGCCGCCGTCGCCTGCCTGGTGAAGGGCTCAGATCCAGCCGCTCCCCAGCGTCCAAGTCCGCGCCACAGTCTCTTGCCCTCTCCGGCAAACCTGCAAGGCCCATTGCTCGAAATACCGCCCATCTTTTTTTTTTTTTTGGCGCTTGGTGAGTGGCGCAGTGAACGTTTATTGACTTGAATCAAACACTGCCTTTCCGACCTCCCCTTCTCCTATTCCCTGCCCGCCCTAGGTGGTGGCAGCGAGCTCTCCTCTTTAAAGGCTGGAGCTCATTTGTCTGGGACCTTTCGTTCCTTGCGGTAATTCGGTGTTGGTGGTGGTGTACTTTTGCAGTCATGTCTTTTAAATCGTGATACTAATCTTTGGTAGTGTAGCTACAGATTTTCCAGTAAAAATGCATCCATTTAGAAACAGGGAGGATAATTGTGAGGTAAATGGTCTGATGAGAATGAAACGAAACCTTCAAAGAGCTATAAATGTGGTGAACGAAGATGTAAGTGAATACTAATGAATACAAGGGAGTAGGTTAGAGGAAAAAGCCACAGTTTCTGTGGATTTAGGTGATATGTGGGTTTTGAATAATGTATCAAACATATAAGTTCTTCACCGGTGAAGATAAGTTATTGAAACTTGGAGGCATACTGATGACACTTGATTTGTAAACTGACCTGTTTTATTGGGTTGTTTAAGCAATTCATTGGATCCAAATAATTTCAATAAATGAAGTATGAAGTTTATGTGTATTTCTTTGTCATTTCACTTGGAGAGTGTGCACTATCAGTAGCATCTCTATTTATTTCGCTCTGTCTTGGGGCCTAACAGACTGTCCATGCTTCACTATTGTAAATTGTAAAATACTAAAGGTCATTATTATTTAAAGTTGGCACATAAATGCCAGTATAACTTTTAAAAATGTGAGTTGAAGATTAACCATCTGGTGTGAGATAAAGTGAACAGAGATTAAGTTTGAGGAAATTAATTTACCCTGTATAGAAAACTGATATTTTCCCCCCAGCCTGTTTGAGTGTACCTGTAGCATTGTGGTTATGGGTATACACACCCTGAAGCATCAGACTGCATGGGTTCAAATCCCAGCCCAGCCTCTTACTACCTTTGTTGTCTTGAGCAATTCTTTAACCTTGCCAAGCCCAGGTTTCCTGTAAAATGGAGTTAATAAGAATACCCATAACCCACAAGGTTGTTGAAAGGATTAAATGAGATAATGCATCAGTTCCTGGAACATAATAAGCATTCCATAATTGTTAGCTATTACATTCCTTGTCTAAACCACTACTAATATTATCTTCCTGGGGCTTATTACATAGGTCCCATAAACATCTTCTGAAGTACATTGTACGCTAGGAGGAATGACTGCACTATTTTCCTGAGCTATGGCAGTCAGACTTGGTAGAGGTGACTTCTCTACAGAATCCCCAAACCTGGTACGGATGGTTCAGATTTTGACAGATTGTCGCTTCATCCCCACCCAGCACTGATAATATCAGCAGAGGTGAGTGTGGCACCAATTTCCTATGCTAAACAGAACTTCCAAATCAGTTTCTTGTTGATGCTAGTAAATAAAGACCACTAATAAGTATTTTTTTTAAGAATTATTAGTTGATATTGTTTTTAAATGTCCTTTCTCTGATTTGAGTTTCCAGATAATTATCATTATCAGCAAATAATTATTAAGATTTTCTACGTTAAAGACAGTTTGATAACAGATTGTAGATACAAATAGGTATGATAGTGACTATATTTTCTGAACTTAAAATCAGGACCAATGATTTGATGGCAAATTATTTGAAATTAGAACTGTTCTGACCAATTTAGACCCCGCAGTTGCCTTTTTTTGCACAGAGTTCCCCCACTTGACCTTCCTTTGCTGAGCTTTTTATGCTTATGACCAACTCTGACATACTTTTTTGTATCTAAATATCTTTGTTCACCACTTGCCACACCAACCCATTAGTTTCCATTTCCGAACTTGACTTCTCTAAATTAAGGTCTTCTTTACTATTATTAATTTATCCCCTTTTACTTTATAAATTTGTCTGTCATTTGGCCATGATCATAACAACCCTTTACTCTTATGCTTAAGTATTTCTTCAGCTACTTGATAGGTTAGAATTCTCTTTCAGATATTGAATTTCAAAGTTCCTGTTTTCCCCACATTTTAACATTTACAACCTAACCTTCCAAGAAGCTTCTCTATGGTAAGGATAATTTTATAGATATTCTCCACTTTGCATAAATGATGTGATCTTGAAAAGATGTGATTATATTTGCTTTTTGTAAATCAAATTAATTTAAATGTAGGTTATTTCTTAAACTTTTGAGGAACAGAAGGTAATACCTGGGATGAAATAAGAGTGCTTATTTGGGGGCCCCTAAGTTGAAAACAAAGGATGCCAATTCTTCTTAAATGGGAGTTTTATTAACCTCTGGAGAAGGGAACCTTGAGGCTCTACTATTTAAAGTTATAGATAACTTTAAGTGTATGGTACTTATTATTGAAAAATAGCTATAGATTGAAGACTCTGTCTTCAAAGGAATATGTTACTTTAAAGGTCCTTTGCTTTAAATCTTTGATGTAAAAAATTCTTTTTACCAAAAATAATAAACCCCTGATTTAGTGAATTTTAATTTTCCCCTTATCAAGTTCAATTGAAAGGTACCCCATTTAATAAGTGAGCATCCAAGACATGCTGTTGGTTCACTTCTGTTAGATTAGAAGCAATAACTTTCAATCCCTAAAGCCAATAGGTAAAACAATATAAAAACAAATAAAAAGAATACCATCTTGAAGCCTTCTCTGAGAAACTCTTATGCTTAAGCTATGGTCTAGATCTCACTGGTTCTAGAAAAATCATTCCAGCTCACATTGCTGCTCCAGAACATCTGGCCTGGTCAGGAACAATTCTCAGCTTATGGAGCACTTGGAATCCATGTGTGAAACACCTTTCACACTGCCTGAAACATAGAGTTTTTAATAAAAGCAACTATCTTTTATTATCGATAGTACTAAAGGTTGGAAAACTATGGTACAAGGCCAAATGCGATCCACTACCTGTTACTGTAAATAGTTTTATTGGAACACAGCCAGGTCCATTAATTTATGTAGTCTTTTTTTTTTTAATTTATATAGTCTTATCTGTGTATGTCAGGGTTCTCCACAGAAACAGAACCAATAGTATGTGATACCTAACTATCTATCTACCTGTCTACCTATCTATCTATCTATCTACAATTACTATACAAAATATCTTCACTATAATGCCTAAATTAGCATATGATTAAATAACTCGATACTCTGGCCTCCCCAATTTAACCACAAAATTAACCATCGAAGTCTGTGACTGCTTTTGCCTACAGCGGCAGAGATGAATAGCTGTGATAGAGATGATATGGCCCAGAAAGCCTAAAATATATTATTATTTGGTTTTTTCATAGAAAGTTTGTTGACGTCTGGAATAAACCATAAAACCAGATTGAAGTGACCCCTGTTCCTTTAATGCTGTCAAGCCAAACACATACATAACAACTTCAGATTGATAATAATTAAGGACTATGCTCGGCCTCCATGGCCACTTTGGACTATATTTTGTGAGAATACAAGCAGAAGAGCATCTAAATACTGATATGAATTCCTTGGATATGCCCTCTGGCAAGTTTGGTTGCAACGTCCTTTTTAATCTTAATTTTTTTTTCATGTCTACATTTGTGTACAATTTTATAACAATGTAGGTATGTGATTACATCGTACATACTAGCTATTTTAGTATAGGATGGTTCTTTTGCTTTTTTCCCCCTTTTCTTTTTTTCTCTTTTCTTCCCTTATAATTTCCTTTTTAATTTGGCTCTCTTACCCATATTTACTACTCCATAAACATTCTTGAAAAATTAGTGAGTATCCTGCATTTTTTTCTGCAGTCATACAATGTTGAAGGAATAGTTATTTAACACACACACAGAGAGAAATACTCATATAGAAATTTTTTTTACCATTTATTTTATAAAACAGCATCAAATTTCAATGTGCATATTCATCTTAATTTTTCAATCAAAAGTACCTTTTTCTCTAAATCCCTATTTATATTGATTGTTTATCCTTTCGTTTCTTTTTTTAAAATAAATTTCTTTCTTTATTTATTTTTGGCTGTGTTGGGTCTTCGTTGCTGTGCCCAGGCTTTCTCTAGTTGCAATGAGTGGGGGCTACTCTTCATTGCGGTGCACAGGCTTCTCACTGTTGTGGCTTCTCTTGTGGTGGAGCACAGGCCCTAGGCGTGAGGGCTTCAGTAGTTGTGGCACACGGGCTCAGTAGTTATGGCTCGCAGGCTCTAGAGCACAGGCTCAGTAGTTGTGGTGCATGGGCTTAGTTGCTCTGTAGCATGTGGGATTTTCCCAGACCAGGGCTTGAACCCGTTTCCCCTGCATTGGCAGGCAGATTCTTAACCACTGTGCCACCAGGGAAGTCCTATCCTTTCTTTTTGATGTCATAGATATTACTACCCTGTCCTTCCTTCACAGTGTTTTTTCAACTCTATCATGTGTCTGTTGACTTGCCATTTATTATCTTTTGCTATAGATATGTTCTTATGGTAAAATGTGTCTGTGATTTCTTTTATAATTTTTGGGTTTGTATCTTAGCTTAAAAAGTATTACCTATCCCTAGATTGTATCATGTAATATCCTAGATTTTTCTAGACTATGTTTAATTAAACTCAAATCAATATTTGTTTATGGAATAAGATAATAGGATCTAATTTTATTTTCTTCTCAATGGATAGCCAGTTTTGCCAGTAGCATTCCTTAAATAACCTATTCTTTGTGATTAGAAAGACTACTTTTGTTATACATTGACTTTTCAGATTTCTACTGGATTTATTTCTGGATTTTCTATTTTGAAAACAGAACTATTCAGAACTATAAACTATAAACTAAACAGAACTATTTAGAACTATAGTTTATAGTTCTAAATATTGTTTTGCTCCCTTTTGAATCTTTTTCATATATCAATACTGTTCTGCATTTCTGTCACCTACCTATTCAATTATAAGGAATGGTAACTATTTCCTTCAGAATCACCCAATATACTTAACCAGCTTTGCATTATACAGTGCATTTATACTACCAAACTGCCTAAGAATTATCTTAATTTCTTTTCCCACTATTCTTGTTTCCTTTTCTCAGCAGTTTGCTAAAGCCATTGAATATACTTCAGTTATCTAAAAACATCTCATCAATACTTTTGTATATCATAATAATTTTTAAAAAACGATATACCTACGCACATACATACTATTCAGTTTCTTAAATCACCCTGTTCTCTATCCCAGAGTCCAACCTAAGTTTTCTACCATGGAGCCTTAGTCACTCTTGATAAGTTGGCTATTTGTACCATGGACAATATAGAAGAAATCCTACATTTTCTCTATTATGTCATCATAAAAGTTATGAAAATGGTGATGTGCTTTAAATCTTTCATGTAGGTTTAATGTTTGTAATTCTTAGCTTTAGCGCATCACACAAACATGGTGGTGTTTGTTGATTTTTGTTGTGGTTTGAATATTCTTTTCAAAGCTAAGAACTCTGTACTTTAATTAATTATATTTTAATTCAGTTTTTAGAAGATATTAATTCAGTACTTTTTTTGTTTTGTTTGCATACTGTTAATTTTGCCTAAATTTGTGGGAAGGCTTTTCTCAGGAAAGTGATTGTTTCATTGTTTTCAAGTCCATTTAGTAAGATATTTTTAAATCTTATGAACTTTATCTCAAATAGTTACTTGAATTGAAAGTTTTGGGCATGTGTTTGCATATTAGCGTCATGGGATTTGAATGAAAATATAAATTTAATGAATATTTGGTTTCCTTTATGTCTTTTAACAGTCTTATAAATAAATTGATATTACCATTTTGTTAGACTTTACTTCCTTAGGTTGTTTGATAATCAAATGCTTTTCTGATACCTTAATTTTATTACTAGTCATAGTAATACAGATTGCTAGACTACTTCTAAAATACAATTATTTTTGTGAAGTTGTATATCAGGATTTTAATAGGCCTTATTAATAACTTTTTATCTGAAGAAATAAGATATTAATCAAAGTACAGCATTAAAAATTAATTGAGTAGATGAAATATGTATCTAAAAAGTTTGGGAAAAGAATTTAATGTTAAATTTAAATAATTCGTATTGATAATGTCCAGAAAGGAAAATGTTAGTATTTAGTCTTACCTGTGCTTGGAAGAAAGCCACGTAGAAACTATTACCATTTCTTCTCTTTGTTGAAAGAAAAATGTATACAAAGAAGTAAATATTACTACAAAACTTCTAAATGAACCAAAGTAGGAGAAAAGCAACTCTTAGACATTGATAGAAGTATTGCCCTATTTAGATTTTTCTTGCTATCAGAACCACATTTGGAATTTAAGCTTTGTTCACAGCAAAATTGGCACAGACTATCTTTGCAATACTCCTAACTTACTATTACTTTTTTTAAATTTGGCTGTGTCAGGTCTTAGTTGTGGCACGCAGGATCTTCGTTGCAGCATGCAGGATCTCTTGTTGCAGTGTGCAGGCTTCTCTCTAGTTGTGGCACGCAGGCTCTAGAGCGCATGGGCTCAGTAGTCACAGTGCATGAGCTCTCTAGATGTGGCAGGTGGGCTCCAGAGCACATGGGCTCAGTAGTTGCCACACGTGGGCTCTCTAGTTGTGGTGCATGGGCGCTAGAGTGTGTGGGCTCAATATTTGCAGCGCGCAGGCTTAGTTACCCCGCAGCATGTGGGATCTTAGTTCCTCAACGAGGGATTGAACCTGCATCCACTGCACTGGAACGCAGATTCTTAACCACTGGACCACCAGGGAAGTCCCATTCCTAACTTATTTTATGCAAGAAAAGAATGTGTCATGGAAAAGAAATGAACAAAAATTATTAATATAAGGTAGATGAAAAAAATTCCTTTTAAGACAAATAGAATGTGAAGTTGATTTTTAGAATACAGATAGAATTATTAAAAAATTTTTAAGTAGTAGTAAGAAAACATTTCCCCTTTTTTCTGAATTAAAAAAAAAATTAGAACTTAGCATTCCATCACCTCCTGCAGATGAATGAGTTAATTACCTTTATTTATAAAAAACAAATGACTCAGGTCTCCATTCCCTAAGAATGGGACCATGTATTTCTGTTAAAAATCAAGGAATAGTTGTTCCAGTTTCCACTTTCACATAAGGAGCCTGGAAGTCCTCAGTCTACCTTAACAACAAGTAAAAAGCTGAACAGACTGAAAAATCAATAACTCTTTATGGATCCATAAGAGAGGGCAGAACAGAGGCAAACCTCTACCCCCAAGACTGGAGAAACAGACAGGCATTTGAATACAGGGAGTTGTGGTTTATGGGAGGAGAGACTCAAGAACTCAAATCACCACAGGAAATAGGGCCAGGTAGGAAAACCGGAACTGTAATTGATGAATTGCTGGAGGCTCAGTGTGGACAACTCTAAGAGTTTAAACTCCAGGGAGACCCAGTCACAGGGGGTGCCCCACAGTATTGTGAGGTTTACCTCCAGGAGCTCAACCAGATTTCCATGATAAATATCAAAGAAAAGTTCCATCAAGCTTCTGGCAGGGAGAGAGGAAAAGGAACCATTTTGAAATACACCACAGCATTCTACTCTTTTTTTTTTTTCTTACAAGTATCCATTCTTTATTTTTTTTTAACATCTTTATTGGAGTATAATTGCTTTACAATGTTGTATTAGTTTCTGCTGTATAACAAAGTGAATCAGCCACATGCATACATATATCCCCATATCCCCTCCCTCTTGCATTCTCTTCTTAACAAACCCTGCCCTAAAAAAAAAAAAAAAAAAAAAAAAAAAAACCCTGCCCTCAGGGGAAACTAGTTAATTACAGCCTAACCTGCTGAGGTATTATCAGAGCCTAAGTAACCTTGGGAAGATAAATAACCAACTCTAGCCATTTTGTCCCACCTAAGGGGATAGAAAAAACTAAGAAACTCTTGTGAAGTTCACTGAGACCTAACCATAAGACTGTAGAATGCTTCCCATCCCCCCCATGCCTTACCACTACATTAATAAAGGCCTATTTATGGCAGTTCCTTTTACTCAGTATATTGTATCTGGCTATCAAGAAAAAATTACAAGGCATACCAAAAGGTGAAAAACATAATTTGAAGAGACAGAGCAAGCATCAGAACCAGACATAGCAGAGATGCTGGAATTATCTGTACAGGAATTTAAAACAACTATGATTAATATGCTAAAGTCTCTAATTGATAAAGTAGACAACATGCAAAAACAGCTGGGCAGCATAAGAAGAGACATGGAAATCCTAAGAAAGAACCAAAAAGAAGTGCTAGAAATAGAAAACACTGTAACAGAGATTAAGAATGTCTTTCATGAATTTATTAATAGTCTGGATATATGGCTGAGGAGAGAATATCTGAGCTAGAGGATATATCAGTAGAACCCTTGAGAACTAAAAATCAAAGAGAACAAAGACTTAAAAAGAAAAAAAAGAACAGAATATTCAAGTGTTACCTGAAAATGGGTTCACCTCTTGGTGGGTGTCAAGCCAAAAGAAACAAGCAAGGCAAAAATTGGGAGAGTGAAGATTTATTACTTGCAGCAAGTAAGGAGAACACCGGAGATCTTTCCCAAAGTAGTATCTCCCCAACAGCAAAATTGGGGAATTTTTAAGCTAAGGGTACACGCATATTCATGAAGGGACTTGAGCAGGAGAATTCAGCATAGATTTGAGGCAAAGGTTGACAGAGTCTAAGCTTTAGTTGATTGAAGTCACAAGGGTCAGAAAGAATCTGAAAAAGAATAGATATATTGTACATGTATAGCTAAATTACTTTGCTGTACACTTGAAACTAACACACTGTAAATCAACTATACTCCAATATAAAATAAAATTTTAAAAAAAAGAGAGAGAATGTAGAGTTCCCCAGATGTGAAAGATTTTTGAACATGTTATTTAACTCTATCTAGAAAAGATGAAAGCATCACTTTTATATAAATTTCATAGGAAGAAACAAAACATCAGCAGTAAATAAAGACTTTTTGAGGCAATATTTTTCTAGTAGAACACTGTCATATTATCTCAATATTTCTAAAATATTTTAATAAAATAAAAGTTTATTAATAAAAATAGTAAATTCTAATGGATAAGATATACATTATATTATTAAAAGAAAAGGTCAGCATCATCATCCCTTAGGTTCCAGTTGATCTAGTGGTTGAGCACTTTAGGCTAATCTTTACCATTGAAACATAATTGGGAGTCTTTACAGCAGTTATATATTCTTTTGTTACTATTGTTACTTCTCTTGCCTGATAACAGTTGTTTGTTCCTGCATTCTTTTGTTCCCTTAAGATCATTAATTACTGAGACCTGTTCAAGTTCAAGCACTGTGGCCAGGATTAGATCACAAAATGGCCTAGGCCAAAAATGTCTTCCCTTATGTCAAGAAAGCCATGCCTGGTTCTCTTTTTCCGGGGACCCTCCACCCTATCTGCTTACACAAAGACTGAGGGACAACTAGAAAAGGTTTAACATAAGTGTAATGTTACTATCAGAAGAAAGAAAGGAACAGAACTATTTGAAACAAAAATGACTGAGAATTTCCCCAAAATTAATGTTAGACATCTAACCACAGATCCAGGGAGCTCAGAGAACATCAAGCAGGGTAAATGTCCCCCAAAACTATACCTTAGCATATCACTTTCAAATTAAAAAAAATCAAAGATAAAGAAAAACATCCTGAAAGGAGACAGAGTTAAAAAACACCTTACCTATAAAGGAACAAAATAAGAATTACATCCAACACCTCCTCAGAAACCATGCAAACAAGAAGAGCGTGGACTGAAATATTTAAACTGTTGGGAGAAAAAAACCCTCCAACCTAGAATTCTATATCATGTGAAATTACCTTCAAAACTGAAGGGAAAATTGACAAACAAAAATTGAGAGAATTTGTTGCCAGTAGACCTACCTTGCCAAAAAAGAAAAAAAAAACTAAGTTCTTTATGGAGAAGGGAATTAACGTAGTTCAGAAACTCAGACCTACATAAAGAAAGGAAGAACAGGCTTCCCTGGTGGCGCAGTGGTTGAGAGTCCGCCTGCCGATGCAGGGGACACGGGTTCGTGCCCCGGCCCGGGAATATTCCACATGCTGCAGAGTGGCTGGGCCCGTGAGCCATGGCCACTGAGCCTGCGTGTCCGGAGCCTGTGCTCCATGACAGGAGAGGCCACAACAGTGAGAGGCCCGTGTACCGCCAAAAAAAAAAAAGTGAAGATAAAATAAGAACTTTTATCTTCCTTATTCTTCATTGAACTAACAGTAGTTTATTCAAAATAATAATACCAAAACTATATGCATATATATATACTTAAGTATTCTCATATATAAGTGAAATGAATAACAGCAATAATATAAGGAATAGGAGGAAGAAATTAGAATTATTTTGTTATTATGAGGTATACTACATGTGAAGTGGTGTAGTGTTATTTGAAAGTGGATTTGGACTATTGTAAATGTATATTGAAAACTCTAGGGCAACCAAGAAAAAAGCAAAAAATGGGGTGTCCCTGGTGGCGCAGTGGTTGAGAGTCCGCCTGCCGATGCAGGGGACATGGGTTCGAGCCCTGGTCTGGGAAGATCCCACATGCCGCGGAGCAGCTGGGCCCGTGAGCCACAATCACTGAGCCTGCACGTCTGGAGCCTGTGCTCTGCAACAAGAGAGGCCACGATAGTGAGAGGCCCGCGCACCACAATGAAGAGTGGCCCCCGCTTGCCACAACTGGAGAAAGCCCTCACACAGAAACGAAGACCCAACACAGCCCTATAATAAATAAAGCAAACTGACAACAAGTAAAAATAAATAAACACTATTATATTTTTTTTAAAAAGCAAAAAATGAGGTATAACTGATATACTAAGAAAGGAGAGAAAGTGGAATCATATAAATGCTCATTTAAAACCATAAGAGGAAAAAAAAGGAAGAAAAACCCATAAAGCTAAGTTCTGTAGATATTTATAACAAAAAGAAAATAAAACCACAAGAGGCAGATAAGAGAATACTGTGAACAGTTATATGCCAACAAATTGGATAACCTAGAAGAAATGGACAAGTTTCTAGAAACACAGCCTATCAAAACTGAATCAAGAAGAAATAGATAATTTGAACTGACCGTACTAGAAGTAAAATGGAATCTGTAATTTAAAAACTTCTTCAAATGACAGTCCAGGACTGCATGGCTTCACTGGGGAATTCCACTAAATAAACAAAGAACTTATACCTATTCCTCTCAAACTCTTCCAAAAGATTGAAGAGGAGGGAACACTCCCAGAGTCATTCTGTGAAGCCACCATCACCCTGATACCAAAACCAGACAAAGACACTACCCAAAAGGAAAATTACAAGCCAATATCTTTGGTGAATGTAGATGCAAAAATCCTTAACATAATTTTAGCAAACTGAATCCAACAACAAATAAAAAGGATCATACACCATGATCAAGCTGGTTTCATTCCAGGGTCACAAAGATGGTTTAGCATATGCAAATCAATCAATTTGATATACCACATTAACAAAAGAAAAGAGAAAAACCACATGATCTTCTCAATAGATGCAGAAAATCATTTAATAAAATTCAACAGTAACATCAACAAAAATCAACATTTATTCATGATAAAAACTCTTGCCAAATTGGGTATAGAGGGAACATATCTCAACATAATAAAAGCCACTTATGACAAACCCACAGCCAACATAATACTAAACAAAAAGCTGAAAGTCTTCCCATGAAATTCTGGAACAAGACAAGAATGCCCATTCTCACCACATCTATTCAACATAGTATTGGAAGTCCTAGCCACAGCAATAAGAAAGAAAAAGGAATAAAAAGCATCCAAATCAGAAGAGAAGAGTAAAATTGTCACTATGTGCAGATGACATGCTGTATAGAAAACCCTGAAGACTCCACACGAAAACTATTAGAACTGATAAATGAATTAAGCAAGGTAGCAGGATACAAGATTAATATACAGAAATCTGTTGCATTTCTTTACACTAACAATGTAATATCAGAAAGGGAAAGTTAAATAAAATTGTTTTAAATTGCATTAAAAAATATCTAGGAGGGCTTCCCTGGTGGCACAGTGGTTGAGAGTCCGCCTGCTGATGCAGGGGACACAGGTTCGTGCCCCGATCCGGGAGGATTCCACATGCCGCGGGGCGGCTGGGCCCATGAGCCATGGTCACTGGGCCTGCGCGTCTGGAGCCTGTGCTCCGCAGCGGGAGAGGCCACAGCAGTGAGAGGCCCACGTACCGAAGAAAAAAAAAAAAACTAGGAATAAACCTAACCAAGGAGGTGAAAGACTTATATGCTTAGAGCTATAAAACATAGGTAAAGGAAATTGAAGAGGGTTCAAGGAAATGGAAAGATAGCCCATGCTCTTGGATTGGAAGAATTTTAAAATGGCTATACTACCCAAAGCTATCTACAGGTTTAATGCAATCCCTATCAAATTACCCATAACGTTTTTCACAGAACTAGAACAAATAGTCCTAAAATTTATATGGAACCACAAAAGACAGAATTGCCAAAGCAATCCTGAGGAAAAAGAACAAAGTTGAAGGCATAACCCTTCCAGACTTTAGACAATACTACAAAGCTACAGTAATCAAAACCATGTGGTGTTGGGACAAAAACAGGCATATAGATCAATGGAACAGAAAAGAGAGCCCAGAAATAAACCCACACATTTACAGTCAATTACTCTTGAACAAAGAAGGCAAGAATATACAGTGGAGAAAAGACAGTCTCTTCAGCAAGTAGTGTTGGGAAAGCAGGACAGCTGCATGTAAATCAGTGAAGTTAGAACACTCCCTCACAACATACACAAAAATAAACTCAAAAGGCTTAAAGACTTAAACATAAGACATGTCACCATAAAACTCCTAGAAGAGAACATAGGCAAAACAGTCTCTGACATAAATTATAGCAATGTTTTCTTAGGTCAGTCTCCCAAAGCAATAGAAATAAGAATAAAAATAGACGAAGAGGACCTAATCAAACTTAGAAGCTTTTGCACAGCAAAGGAAACCATAAACAAAACAAAAAGACAGCCAGTAGACTGGGAGAAAATGTTTGCAAACAATGCGACCAACAAGGGCTTAATTTCCAAAATATACAAACAGCTCATACAACTCATTCACAGAGAAAAAACACAATAAAAATATGGGCAGAAGACCTAAATAGACATTTCTCCAAAGAAGTCATACAGGTGGCCAAAAAGCACATGAAAAGCTGCTCAACATCACAAATTATTAGAGAAATGCAAATCAAAACTACAATGAGGTATCACCTCACACCAGTTAGAATGGGCATCATCAGAAAATCTACAAACAACAAATGCTGGAGAGGGTGTGGAGAAAAGGGAACCCTCTTGCACTGTTGGTGGGAATGTAAATTGATACAGCCACTATGGAAAACAATCTGGAGGCTCCTTATAAAACTAAAAATAGAGTTGCCATATGATCCAGCAGTTCCGTTCCTGGGCATATATTCAGAAAGGGTGAAAACTCGAATTGGAAAAGATTCATACATCCCAGTGTTCATAGCAGCACTATTTACAATAGCCAAGACATGGAAGCAACCCAAGTGTCCATCAACAGATGAATGGCTAAAGAAGATGAGATTGTGTGTGTGTGTGTGTGTGTGTGTGTGTGTGTGTGTATATGGGGTGGGGAGAGAGTGAAATATTACTCAGCCATAAAAAATAGTGAAATAATGCCATTGCAACTACATGGATGGACACAGAGATTGTGAAACTAAATGAAGTAAGTCAGACAGAGAAAGACAAATATTATATGCTATCACTTACATGTGGAATCTAAAAAGTAGTACAAATTAATTTATTTACAAAACAGAAACACACTCACAGGCATAGAAAACTTATTTATGGTTACCAAAGGGGAAGGCGGGGAGGAATAAATTGGGAGTATGGAATTAACAGATGCACACTACCATATATAAAATAGATAAGCAACAAGATTTTACTGTATAGCACAGGGAATTATATTCAGTATCTTGTAATAAATTATAAAGAAAAAGAATTTTTAGAAAAGAGTGTATGTGTGTGTATCTCTGAATCATCACTTTGCTGTACATCTGAAACACAATATTGTAAATCAACTATACTTGAATTAAAAAAAAACACAAGAGGCAGAAAAAGTGGAAGACAAAAATAGGAACAAAGAACAAGGGCAAAAAATATAAAGCAGTAACAAATATAGTAGATATAAATCCAAATATATCAGTAACTATGTTTAATGTCAATGGTCTAAAGGCATCAATTAAAAAACAGAGATCATCACAGTGGATCAAAAAACAAGACCCAAGTATAAGTTGTCTACAAGAAACCACTTTAAAGATAATGAAACATATAGATTAAAAGTAAATGGATACACCTATCAGGGAGGACAGAGAAGGCTGGGCTGCTCCTCCCCAAGGTATTGTGACCCTGTGCCTGTAGCCCGAAAGGGACACACAGCCCTGTGATGACCTGTGGCCACAGGGGCCCTGCTCTGCCCCCACTTTGTCCGTGGTGACATGACTGTGCCTTCTTTGTGTGCTAACTTATCCCATTACTACCTCGATATTCCCACTGATTCCCTTTCCTGTCAATTTCTTCAACTTTAAAATACTGTATTGAGAGCAGTTTCCTAAGTTAGCCCAAATCCTGTTCAGAACAGGGATGCTTCCTGAAGTCAGGAAACAGGCGTGGTTGGGGAAGGCTTCTGCTCCAGAAGTGAGTGGATGTGAAACAGCCCTGCTCCACAGTGACTGGTTTTGTCCTGCTACAGTTTAAAATTGAGGCGTACTTGACATAACAAATGCACAGACTTTAAGTGTGTGGTTTGAGGGGTCATGACCAATGTCCACACACGTGTAACCATCCCAACCAAGGCAGAGGTTGAAGATAACAGATTTCTATCTTCAGTGATTTTTTTTTTTTTTTTTGGCCGCACTGTGCGGCTTGCAGGATCTTAGTTCCCCGACCAGGGATTGAACCCAGGCCCCAGGCAGTGAAAGCGAGGAGTCCTAACTTCTGGACCGCCAGGGAATTCCCATATCTTCAGTGATTTTTAAAAAGAATTTCTGCTGATAAAATGCATGCTCATGGTAGAACACTAGGATTGTGCAGAGAAATCCAGGGCAGGATGTGGCAGGGCCCCCACCATGCAGCTCCCAGATAAAGAGGCTGCCTGCCTGCCTGGTGGCATCACACCAGCCAGACAACCACTGCTAGCATTTCGATGTATTTTCTTCTGTTTTTTTCTATGCACATATATACATATGTTAAAATTTTTTTCTGTGCATACTTTTTTACATATGACATCAGATCAAATTTAGTATTTAAAAACTTACTGTAGAATAAGCATTTCCATATATTGTAAAACATTGTGTAAATATGATTTTTGAGAAGGCTTTGGTGTTTACTTTGTGATATTTGGTTCAGCTAGTGTTGAAACAATAAAGAGTTGATGTTAGAAAAAAAAGTAAATGGTTAGAGAAAAATAGTGTTACCATGCTAACACTAATCAAAAGAAAGAAAGCAGCAGTTAGCTATTTTAATTTCAGACAAACTAGATTTCAAAGTAAGGAAAGTTATCAGTGATAAAGAAGAGGCTAACGTAAGTGATAAAGGGTTCAATTCTCCAAGAAGATATAACAATTTTTAATGTGTATACATCTACTAACACAACATCAAACATGAGACAAATGCTGATAGAACTGCAGGGAAGAGTAGATGAATTCACTATTATAGTTGGAGACTTCCACATCCCTCTCTCAGAAATGAACAATCCAGCTGGCTGAAAATCAGTAAGGACTATTTGAACTCAACAACACCTTCAGTCGACTGGATATAATTGATATCGATAGACTGCTTCATCCAAAACAGCAGAACTCACATTTATCTCAAGCTTAAATGGAACATTTACCAAGATAAACCACTTTCTGGGACATAAAACCCACCTTAACAAATTTAAAAGACTAGAAATCATACAGTGCTGTGGTCTCAGACCATAATGGAATAAACTAGGAATCAATCACAGAAAGACAGCTAAAAAAAAAAATCCCAAAATATATGGAGATTAAACAACACACTTCTAAATAATATATGGATCAAAGAAGAAATCTCAAAAGAAATTTAGAAATATTTTAAACTTAATGAAAACAACTTATTAAAATTTGTGGGATGCAGTGAAAACAGTGCTTAGAGGGAAGTTTATCACATTGAAAGCAAGTATTAGAAAAGAAGAAAAATCTAAAATGAATATTTCCACCTTAGTAATCTAGAAAAAGAACAAATTAAATTCAAAGTAAGCAGAAGAGAAGAAATAATAAGAACTAGGACAGAAATCAATGAAATTGATGTCTCTAGCCAGGCCAATTAGGAAAAAAAGAGAGGACCCAACTTACTAATATCACATGTGAAAGAGAGGACATCACTACAGATTCCATGGGAATTGAAAGGATAGTAAAGGAATACTATAAACAACTCTGTGCCCACAAATTGGATGACCTAGATGGAATGGACCAATTCCTTTAAAGACACAATCTGTCAAAACTCACACACAAAGAAATAGATAACTGAATAGGCCTATATCTATTAAAGAAATTGAGTCAATAATCCATAACATTTCCAAAACAGAAAGCATCAGGCCCACATGCGTTCACTGGTTAATTCTACCAAACATTTAAGAAGAAATTAAACCAATTATCTTCAGTCTCTTTCAGAGAATAGAAACAAGGAATACTTCTTTTTTTTTTTTTTACTTTATTCTAATTTGAGTCAGCTTACACTTACACATATAATCAAATATTAAATTAATTATCAAAAAAAGATAATTAGAAGAAACTTAAGAGACCACAGAGAAACAGGCACTCTCATATTGCAGATGGGGGTATGAAGTGTTACAATCCCTACAAAGGGGAATTTGGAATTCTAGATGAATTTACCACTTAGACCTCAAAAAATCCACTTCTAGGAATATATCTTGAAAATACACCTGCATCCATGAGAAATAGCATATGCATAAGTGTGTTGATTATCTATTGCTACATCACAAATATACTTACTAATCGTCTCAGTTTGTCAAGGACTGTGGATTTTACTGAAACTCATAACTTTCAGTGCTCAAACTAGAACAGTCCCAGGCAAACACAGACTGTTGGTCATCCTAAGAACAAATTGTCCTAAAATTTATATTTTTTCTTTTTTTAAATTTATTTTTTTATACAGCAGGTTCTTATTAGTCATCAATTTTATACACATCAGTGTATACATGTCAATCCCAATCGCCCAATTCATCACACCACCACCACCACCACCCTGCCGCTTTCCCCCCTTGGTATCCATAAGTTTGTTCTCTACATCTCTGTCTCAGTTTCTGCCCTGCAAACCTGTTCATCTGTACCATTTATCTAGGTTCCACATATATGCGTTAATATACGATACTTGTTTTTCTCTTTCTGACTTCACTGTGTATGACAGTCTCTATATCCATCCACGTCTCAACAGATGACCCAATTTCGTTCCTTTTTATGGCTGAGTAATATTCCATTGTATATATATACCACATCTTTATCCATTCGTCTGTTGATGGGCATTTAGGTTGCTTCCATGACCTGGCTATTGTAAATAGTGCTGCAATGAACATTGGGGTGCATGTGTCTTTTTGAATTATGGTTTTCTCTGTGTATATGCCCAGTAGTGGGATTCCTGGGTCCCCAGGAATAGAGTTCCTTTTTAAAGAACCTCGATACTGTTCTCCATACTGGCTGTATCAATTTACATTCCCAACAACAGTGCAAGAGGGTTCCCTTTTCTCCACACCCTTTCCAGCATTTGTTGTTTGTAGATTTTCTGATGAAAATTTAGGTCTCAAATCCATTTTGAGTTTATTTTTGTGTATGGTGTTAGGGAGTGTTCTAATTTCATTCTTTTACATGTAGCTGTCCAGTTTTACCAGCACAACTTATTGAAGAGACTGTCTTTTCTCCATTGTATATCAAGCTCCGTTTTTTTCCCTCAAGATTGCTTTGGCTATTCGGAGTCTTTTGTGTCTCCATACAAATTTTAAGATTTTTTGTTCTAGTTACGTAAAAAATGCCATTGGTATTTGATAGGGATTGCATTGAATCTGTAGATTGCTTTGGGTAGTATAGTCATTTTCACAATGTTGATTCTTCCAATACAATAACATGGTATATCTCTCCACCTGTTGGTATCATCTTTAATTTCTTTCATCAGTCTCTTATAGTTTTCTGCAAACAGGTCTTTTGTCTTCCTAGGTATTCTATTCTTTTTGTTGCAATGGTAAATGGGAGTGCTGCCTTAATTTCTCTTTCAGATATAGGATGATCTTAACTTATTCTGTGTTGCCAGCATTAGCCAGGTTACAAATGCAGACAAAGACATTACAAGAAAATGAAACCAGAGACCAATATCACTTAAGAACATATGTGCAACAATTCTCAACAAAATATTAACAAACCAAATTTGCAAAAGTATAAAAAGAATTATATATCATACCCAGTGGGATTTATCTCAGGTACGTACAGCTGTTTCAATGTTTAAAAATCAATTAATGCAATACATCACATCAACAGACTGATAAAGAAAAAACACATGATCATGTCAATAGATGTCAAAAAAACATTTGACAAAATTCAATACCCATTCGTGATAAAAACTCTCAGCAAACTAGGAATAGAGGGGGACATTCTCAGCTTGATAAAGACTATTTACAAAAACCCTACAACTAACGTCATACTTAATGGTGAAAAACTTGAAGCTTTCCCACTAAAATCAGGTAAGAGTCAAGGATGTCTCCCTCGCACCACTCCTTTTCAACATTGTACTGGAACTCCTTGCTGATGCAATAAGGCAATAAAACTTATACAGATTGGTTCACAATGTATACATATATCAAATCACTATGATGTACACTTTAAATATCTTACAATTTTATTTCAGTCATATCTAAATAAAGCTGAAATTCGAGGGGGAAAGGTATATAGTTTGGCAAGGAAGACATAAAACTGCCTTTATTTGCAGATGACATGAGTGTCTATGAAGAAAATCTGAAAGAATCAACAAAAACTGGAACAAATAAGCAATTATAGTAAGGATGCAGGATACAAGGTTAATATACAAAAGTCAATTGGCTTCCTGTATACTGATAATGAACAAGTGGAATCTGAAAGTAAAACTCAATACTATTTACATTAGCAACCCCCAAAATTAAATACTTGGGTATAACTATAACAAAATATGTATACTATCTATAATGAGGAAAACTACAAAACTCTGATAAGTGAATCAAAGAACTAAATAAATGGAGAGAGATTCCATGTTCATGGTTAGAATTAGTCAATATTGTCAAAATGTCAGTTCTTTCCAACTTGATCTGTGGATACAATATTATTCCAGTTAAAATCCCAGCAAGTTATTTCATAGATGTAGACAAACTGATTCTAAAGTTTATACAGAGATGAAAAAAACTCAATAGCCAACACAATACTGAAGAAGAATGAAGTTGGAGGACTGATGCTACTCAACTTCAAGACTTATTCTAAAGCTGCAGTAATCAGGAGAGTGTTGTATTGGTGAAAAAATAGACAAAATAGATCAATGGAACAGAGTGGAGAGCCCAGAAATAGATTTTCATAAATATAGTCAACTGATCTTTGACAAAGGAATAAAGGCAATACAATGGAGCAAAGACAGTCCCTTCAACAAATGGATATCCACATGCAAAAAAATAAATCTAGACACAGACCTTACACCGTTCATCAAAATTAACTCAAAATGGATCACAGACTTAAATGTAAAATGCAAGAGTGTAAAACTATAGAAATAACAGGAGAAAACTTAGATGATCTTCAGCATGGTAATGCCTTATTAGATGTAACACCAAAGACATGATTCAGGAAAGAAATAATTAATAATTGGGACTTCATTAACATTTAAAACTTGTGCTCTATGAAAGACAATCACAAGAGAATGCGAAGTCAAGCCACAGACCGGGAGAAAATATTTGCCAAAGAAATGTTTGTTGAAGGACTGTTACCCAAAGTATACAAAGAGGGACTTCCCAGGTAGTTCAGTGGGTAAGACTCCACGCTCCCAATGCAGTTAGCCCACGTTCGATCCCAGGTCGGGGAACTAGGCCCCACATGCATGCCGCAACTAAGATCCTGCATGCATGCTTCAACTAAGAGTCCGCATGCCACCACTAAGAAGCCCACATGCCGCACACTGCAACTAAGACCTGGTGTGGCCAAAATAAATAAATAAATAAATAATTTTTTAAAAAGTGTACAGAAAACACTTAATCCTCAACAGTAAGAAGATAAACAACCTGATATTAAAATGGGCCAAAGACCTTAACAGACACTTCACTAAAGAAGATATACAGATAGCAAGTAAGCATATGAAAAGATGTTCCACATCATATAGAAAAAAAGTTTGCATGTCATCAGGGAAATACAAATTAAAACAACCGGGAGATACCACTATATACCTATTAGAATGGCCAAAATCTAGAACACTGACAACACCAAATGCTGGCAAGGATGTGGAGCCACAGCAACTCTCATACAGTGCTTGTGGGAATAAATGTTACAGCCACATTGGAAGATAGTTTCTTACAAGATGAAAATGATTTCTTACAAAATACAATTACTCTTAACCATATGATCTAGCAATCACACTACTTTGTATTTACCCAAAGGAATTGAAAACTTATGTCCACAGAAAAACTGCACGTGAAAGTTTATAGCAGTTTTATTTATAATTGCCAAATCTTGGAAGCAACCAAGATGTCCTTTAATAGCTAAATGAAGAAATAAACTGGCACAACTAGGCAATAGAATATTATTCAGAGCTAAAAAGAAGTGAGCTATCAAGCCATGAAAAGACATGAAGGAAGCTGTAATGCATATTGCTGAGTGAAAGAAGCCAATCTGAAGATATGAATCCAAGTATTTCACGTTTTGGAAAAGGCAAAACTATGGAGACAATAAAAGATTAGTGGTTGCCAGTGGTAGGGGTGGGGACAGATGAATAAGCATACCACAGAGAATTTCTAGGGCAGTGGAAATATCTGTATATTATTATGATGAATATATGTCATTATACATTTGTACAAACCCATAGAATGTACAACACCAAGAGTGTAAACAGTGGACTTTGAGTGATAATGATGTAGGTTCATCATTAGTTAAAAAAAAAAAGTGCCATCTGGTGAGTGAGGTCGATAATGGGGGAAGCTCTGCATGGGTGAATGGTGGGTGGTATATGGCAAATGTTTATACTTTCCTCTCAATTTCAATCCTAAAATTGCTCTTAAAATATAAAGTCTTTTTTGAAAATCAAGGAGTATATTAGAATAACCTTCATTATTATAGAAAAAATATTACTTAGAGAATAAATAAATATATAAAAAATAAAAATTAGCAGCTTCTGTGTATCTATAACTGAATGCTACCTTAATATTTGCACTGTAAAACGTATATATAAATTTTATTTTAGAATAGATGTGCCTTTTTCTTGGTGGCTGATGACTCAGACTAATCACATTTAGATTTAATTTATAGAATACTTTATAATTTTTTTTTACTCTTCTGGCCACCCTGCACGTCATGAGGGATCTTAGTTCCCAACCAGTGACTGAACCTGCGCCCCCTGCAGTGGAAGTGCAGAGTCGTAACCACTGGACCAGCGGTGAAGTCCCTATAATATTCTTTTTGATTGCATGATTAGAAAATTTTTCTGTAGTTTTTATTAAAAGCTAAGCATTGCTCTATTTAGCATATCAAAATGAAGTTTGTAGTGTTTTTCTTTAATCAAAATTTGTTTGCCAGTTAAATTTGCTCTAAAGTTATTTATGATTAGTAAATCACAAGTTTAATTTAACCATGTAATCTATTCACTTAGAGTATATATAGGTAATATAAATTGTGCTTGAATGTCTTTTTTTCTAAGAAAAAATAGACTACACCACTTTTTGAGATTAAGAACTTTTTCATCCTGTCCATTAGTGTCATGGACTGAATGTTTGTATCCCCCCCATATTCAAATTCATATGTTTAATCCCTAACCCCCTAACATGATGATATTAGGAGGTGGTACCTTTGGGAGATAACTAGGTTTAGATTATGTCATGGTAGTGGGACCCTCATAATGGAATTAGTGCCTCTATAAGAAGAGGAAGAGAGAGTCATGTGAGTATACAGTGAGAAAGTAACTGTCTGCAAACCAGGAAGTGGAGCCTCACCAGACACCAAATCTGCAGGCATCTTGATCTTGGAGTTCCTAACCTCCAGAGTTGTGAGAGATAACTGTTGTTTAAGCCATGCAGTCTATTTGTCCTAGAAGCCCAAGCTAACTAAATAAAATAGTATAGAATAAACAGTAATAGTAAATAAATAGTATAAAAAGATTCTGTTAAATGGAACTTACAATTAGTAGCATTTACTCTTTTATAATTATTTTGTAAATTGCAAGTCTGATATTAGGGAAAAAAGTAGTATCTTTGAATTGCCAGACTTTATTATTTAAATAATTAGTGTTTGGGGTAGAAATCGTCATCTACAAATAAAATGTTAATAGCAAGTAAAATAAAACAAAACCGATTCAATTATTTATTTTATATTCTAAATGCTTGAATAGCAGTTCACTGAATTATGGTATCTTCCTATAATTTGAAAAGAGGAAAATGACATTTAAAAACTTTATGGATATCTGTTGTGAAAAAGATTTTTAAGTGGTTAAGTTGAAGATATAATTCATTCTCTAAATTTCTTTCAGATAGCCATTATTGGGAATTCCCTAGTGGTCCAGTGGTTAGGACTTGGCGTTTTTACTGCCGGGGCCTGGGTTTGATCCGTGGTTGGGGAACTAAGATCCCACAAGCTGCAAGGAGCAGCCAACAAAAAAAAACATAGCTATTATCGTAGGTTAATTTTTTTCATATGCACTGTTTTTCCTTTTTCTGTCTTCTTGGGAGAGCTGTAAGTATCTTACATTTAAATACGAAACGCAGACTCTTCAGAATATATGCATGAGACTTTCTATGTCATTCCAAATTATCATAGATGTTAAAGATATGATATAGAAATATAGTATTAATGCCAAATTCTCAAAGCTTTTTAAAAAAACATTTATCTGAAAGGTGAATAGCTGGCTGTCTAGGGTTACTTATGTTTGTGATTTATTTAAAATAATTTTACAGATAAATAAATTTAAAATAAATTCGTTAGTTTAAGGCAGTTGGTAAGATACAAAATTTGAAAACTTTATGTCCATATCCTTTGCTGTGTTATAATCTAACATACATTTAGTATGCTTTTCATTGATGTTTTAAATGTATGGTAAAATAGTTTTCTATTTTAAATACTTTGAAAGTTTTATTAGGATAACTTGATTAAGTGATTTATACTAGTAATGAGAGTTAGTATTGACAGCTCATGTATTTCAGACTCAAGAGACCATTTTAAGGTGGGCACTTTTTCATTACTTCACATCTTTAATTTTTGAACAATTTCTAAAGATTCTTACTTGTTTGACCTTTTTCTGCCAGTAATGAGTTTGCATTGTAATGCCATATGAGTAAAAGTCCCTGGACTGTTGACTCCTACGGCTGAGATGAGCAGCTAAGATTAATACATAAGGTTCTAGGAATTATGAGTTGATAGAATGTGTTGTAATATAAGATGAATAAAATCCATTGTAGGCTTTGTGGGTGTGGCATTGCAACTGGACCTAGTAGGGGTGAGATTCAAATAAAAAGAAGTGAGAAGTAGCATTTGGGGTGATTGATTAATCAAAATGTGGAGGCAAAATACTAAAGGACATATATCCACTGAAATTTATTATAAGCTCCATGAAGAATAGAATTTGAAAATTCAGGGTTTGTTCCTAACCATGGCTTTTTAATAATAATATTGATGTGCTTGGACCTACTTAAATATTGATTTAATCTACTCAATTCAAAAATCTGTAATGAAGGGGTACACTCAGTTTTTCAAGGGTTACTTGAGACTGTTCCTCAGTTGTATGTCATCACAACCCTCTGAGGATAATGATTATGTCTGACTCCATCTTACATTCTTTGCTCTGTTGCCACATACTGTTTCTAATATTTGGGATAACCAGAAAACAGTCCTGGCAAGATGTAGGCACTCAGTAAATGTTAAGCAAATGAGCAAACAAGGAGAACAAGGAGATATTGGGGTTTTGTTTTTTGTAAGGTACTTAAAGTTAGTTAAGCGGTAATTATCTGGTAGTAGTACATATGCCCTAAATACATTTTAGGCAGAGTAAATACTGTTGCTGAGAAATCTTTAGTTCAAGATACTATTTAATTATGTAAGAAATGTTTATAACCATTAGAAATTTTAAAATTATCGGGACTTCCCTGGTGGTCCAGTGGTTAAGAATCCGCCTTCCAATGCAGGGGACGTGGGTTCGATCCCCGGTCAGGGAACTAAGATCCCATGTGCCGCAGGGCAACTAAACCCACACCCGGCAACTAAGCCTGCACACCGCAACTACTGAACTGAACACACAAGCCACAACTATAGAGCCCACGTGCTCTGGAGCCCGCATGCCACAACTAGAAAGAAGCCTGCGCACCACAACTAGAGAGAAGCACGCATGCCACAATGAAGAGCCTGAGTGCTACAATGAAGAGCCTGAGTGCCACAATGAAAGATCCCGTATGCTGCAACAAAGATCCTGCATGCATGCTGCAACTAAGACCCAACACAGCCAAAAAAGGAAAAACAAAATTTTTTAAAATTATCATTAGTGCTTTTGGATATAACTGTAAAGTGAACAGACAGATCTTAACTCCCAAGAACATTAAAAAAGAAAGCACTGATTCAAGGTAGTATTAAAACTCACCATTATATAGAAATATGATAGGAAGGACTAAACATTTTTATTACATGACATAGTAGCTCATATTAAAATCTTTTTATATTAAGAAGAAAAAGACTTTGTAATACTATATAATATATAGTATTTGACAGAAAGGGATAAAAGTTTTTTTATATATGATAAAAGAGTACCTTTTAGTGAAATATTTTTATATTGAAGAGAATAGTAGATTGTTGGAGATACTCTTAGCTTCATAAGATACCACAAGTGCTCTTGCAGTGTTTTTTAGCATAGTAACATATACTAGGCAAAATTATAATTATTGGTAATTTGCTTTGAGTCTTTTTATTCTAATATTTCAAAGTATATTAAACCTTTCAAAACATCTCATAATAGGTATTATCAAATTAATTACATATCTCATATGCAAAAACAAAAGCTGAGAGTGGCAAAAGTATTTGCTTATGATCACATACCATTTAACTGATGGAAAATGAGTAGTCCCAAATTCCCAGTAATCATTTCTAACTCCTATATAAAATAAAATCAGTACAGTAATACCTAAGGAATGCTATTGTAGCTGCAAGAATAAAAATACTACGTCACAGCAATTTAAAGAAATATCAATATCTTTACAAATAACAATTTTGGAGAGTATGTGGAGAAAAGGGAAACCTCCTACACTGTTGGTGGGAATGTAAATTGGTACGGCCACTATGGAAAACAGTGTGGAGGTTCCTCAAAAAACTAAACTAGAACTACCATATGATCCAGCAATTCCACTCCTGGGTATATATCTGGGAAAAACAAGAATACTAATTTGAAAAGATACGTGCACCCCAGTGTTTGTAGTAGCACTATTTACAATAGTCAAGATATAGAAGCAATCCAAATGCCCATCAACAGACGAATGGATAAAGAAGATGTGGTATGTGTATACAATGGACAGTTAGTCATAAAAAAGAATGAAATTCTGCCATTTGTAGCAACATGGATGGACCTAGAGAATATTATGCTTAGTGAAATAAATCAGACAGAGAAAAACAAATACTATATGATATTACTTAATGTGGAATGTAAAAAAATAATACAAATGAATGTATATGCAAAACAGAAACAGATTCACTGATAATGAAAATAAACTGGTTTTCATAGGGGAGCGAGAAGGGGGAGGAGCAATGGGATTAAGAGTACAAACTACAGAGTATAAAATAGATAAGCAACAAGGATATATTGTATAACACAGGGAATTATAGCCATTATCTTGTAATAACTTTTAATGGAGTACAATCTGTAAAAATACTGAATCACTATGCTATACACCTGAAACTAATATAATATTGTAATTCAACTGCACTTCAATTAAAAGTAATAAAATAACGAATAAATATCTTTACTAAAACAAGTATTCCAACTTAATTTCTGTTAAATGCAGATAAATGTATTTTTGTTAGATATTTGTATTTAAGGAGATAGTAATTTCATTTGATATTTTATTTTTAATGTCATGGTCATTAAGTTTTTGACATGGGCTCTGTTCTGGTAAGCAAAGCTCAAGAAAAGCAAAAAGTAGCATAGGCTGTGAATCAAAACTATTTGTCTATCTCATATAGACTATTTATATGAGAGTACAATAAACTACTAATTTATTAAGCTTGACTATTAAAAGAAAAAGAATTTTCCTAGTGGAGAGAGAAATGTAAACAAAAGAAAGTAGCTCATCTTGCATATAGGACTTTTGCATTATTTTGTATTTTAGTTAATAGTTTTTTTCTTCATAGTGTCTCATATAGACTATTTATATGAGAGTACAATAAACTACTAATTTATTAAACTTGACTATTAAAAGAAAAAGAATTTTCCTAGTGGAGAGAGAAATGTAAACAAAAGAAAGTAGCTCATCTTGCATATAGGACTTTTGCATTATTTTGTATTTTAGTTAATAGTTTTTTTCTTCCACTGTTGTCATCATTGATTAGATAGCACATGATATATTAATTATTTGAATATCATGGTAGAAGTACAGTGTCTTTAATAAGAGTTCACCTTATAGTGTATTGACCATTGAGTCAATGAAGATTAGCCAGTTGCAATATCATCCTCAAGTAATATTACTATTGCAATACTAGAGTAGACGTAACCTAGACTATTAAGAACCCAAAAGTCCTTCATCCAGGAAAAACAAACAAAATGCTTATAAAAATATTAAAAGATTGACTGGGTAACTGAAATAATGGCAAATACATGAATCTGAATTTCCCCACACATCCTTCAAAAAAACAGTAAAGAAGAACATAAAACTACACATAACCCATGTCTCAACATAACTAGAACATAGAGAACATTCAAACTTCAAATTATCTGTAAGTAGAAAAATTAATACCAAATCATTCACACTCTTGTGCAAGCCTTGGTGGAGAGCATGGGTAGTCTGGGAAAAACTGCACAGGATAAGAGGGGAACTAGTTACAGGCTTAAGACTGATCTAAAATCACTTCCGGGAAAATAAATTTCTCCCACATTACTGAAAAACATCCTGATAGACAAGAATAGACCACAGAAAAGGGACATAGAAGTTTGCATAGGACTCAAAGAGGCAGTTTTGGAAAGGCAACTCTTTTGGGGAGAAGAGGGTTAAAAAGGAAGAAATAAATGCCTTTTAGAAGCTAAACAGTTAAATAGAGAAGGCAGAGAAGAAAATTTAGGAACCTGCAAGGCAGAAGAATATTTTTTAAAATAGGAGGGCAAATTGTTCACACCGCCCAGCCCCCAAGTCTAATCAATAAAGAAACCATACTTTACCTAAAGCAGAGGACATTTTTGAAACTAGGAATCTTATAAACTCCCCCAAATTGCCAGTTCTATTCACAGACGTGCAGAAGCGACAGCAACTTGAACTATATAAAACTCATTTAAAAAGAAAACAGAGGGCTGGGCTTCCCTGGTGGCGCAGTGGTTGAGAGTCTGCCTGCCAATGCAGGGGACACGGGTTCGTGCCCTGGTCTGGGAAGATCCCACGTGCCGTGGAGTGGCTGGGCCCGTGAGCCATGGCCGCTGAGCCTGCGCGTCTGGAGCCTGTACTCTGCAATAGGAGAGGCCACAACAGTGAGATGCCCGTGTACCGCAAAAAGAAAAAAAAAGAAAAAAACCAGAAGGTGAGGATAAAAAGAGTTCAGTTGATGAAAATATCTATTACCTACCTCTCCCCCTGCAAAAAGGCATAAAAATAGACACATAGATCCATGGAATAGAATTGAAAGTCCAGTAATAAACACTTACCTCAGGACTTCCCTGATGGTGCATTGGATAAGACTCTGCTCCCAATGCAGGGGCCTGGGTTTGATCCCTGGTCAGGGAACTAGTCCCACATGCATGCCCCAACTAAGAGTTTGCATGCCACAACTAAGGAGCCTGCCTGCTGCAACTAAGACCCAGCGCAACCAAATAAATACATTTTTTAAAAATTACCTTTATGGTCAATTTATCTTCACTAAGAATGCCAAGACAATTCAATGGGGAAAAAATAGTATTTTCAACAAATGCTGCTGACAAATGGATGTCAACATGCAAAGAATGAAGCTGGACCCATATCTCACTCACATCATGCACAAAAATTAACTGAAAATGGATTGAAGATCTAAATGTAAGAACTAAATATAAAATTCTCAGAAGGAAGCCTACGTATAAATCATCCTGACCTTAGATTCAGCAGTGGCTCTTTAGACATGACACCTTCAATCAACCAAAGAAAGAGTAAATAAATTGGACGTCATCAAAATTTTAAATGTGTGTGCTTCAGAGGACACCGTCAAGAAAGTGGAAAGACAGCAACATACAGGAGAAAAAATTTGTCAGTCATATATCTGACAAGGGACTTGTATCCAGAGTACATAAAGAACCTCTTACAACTCAATGATAAAAAGACAACCTAATTTTATTTTATTTATTTTTCTTTCCCATTATGGTTTATTACAGGATTTCAAACACAGCTCCCTGTGCTATACAATAGGACCTATAGTTTATCCATTCTATATATAATAGTTTGCATCTGCTAGTCCCAAACTCCCAATCCTACCCTCCCCCACCACCCCTCCCCCTTGGCAACCGCAAGTCTGTTCTCTTTGCCTGTGAATCTGATTCTGTTTCATATATAAGTTCTTTTGTGTTGTATCTTAGTTTCCCCATGTAAGTGATATCCCATGGTATTTGTTTTTCTCTTTCTAATTTACTTCACTTAGTATGATAATTTCTAGGTCCATCCATGTTGCTGCAAATGGCATTATTTCATTCTTTTTTACAGCTGAGTAATATTCTGTTGTGTATACTTACCACATCTTCTTCATCCATTCATCTGTTGATGGACATTTAGGTTGAGGAAATCACTTTTCAAAGTCCTCTGCATCTGTCCTCCTACTGTAGCAAGTTTGCATTCACATCAGACCCATGTATCACACATTATTCTGTGATATATGCTTTCATATGTGTGGGTTTTTATTACTGCCATCAAGAACAAGGCAAGGATATCTAGTAACTCCACTACAGTCCAACATTTTACTGGAGATATTAGGCAATGCAATTAAATAAGAGCAATCAGAAGAGGTATAACAATTGGAAATTAAGAAATAAAACTAACTCTATTTGCCTACGATAGGAAAGTATATGTGGAAACCCTAGAGCAAAGATCAGCAAAGTAGCCTGAGAGCCACATCTGATCACATCAGTTTGTTTGTGTATTGCCTGTAGCTACTTTTGCCCTACACTGGCAGAGTTGGATAGTTGTGATAGAAAGGGTTTGGCCCATAAAGTTGAAAATACTTTATCTGACATTGTACAGAAAAAGTTTGTGGACTCCTGCCCTAGAGAATCAAATAATAAAACTATCTCAAACAATAAAATAATTCAGTAACTAGAAGGTATATTAGCATTCAGAACTCAACATTCTTTACATATACAAATACTTACCAGTTAGAGGATATAGTGGTTGGGAAAACCCCAGTTAAATAACAACAAAAAGATAAAATATTTGGGAATAAATGTAACACATGTACAAAAACTATTTTAGAAAAACTTTAAAACACTTCTGAAAGACACAAAAATTGAACTGAACCAATGAAAAGACAATTATCCATACTTTATAATTTTAACATAATTTCAATAAAAATACCTACTCCTTTTTTTAAATAGAGCTAGACAAGTTGATATAGAATTCATACGGAAATACAAATACATCAAAATAACCAGGAATTGTTTCAGGCAAGAATCATCAATGGATCGTACAACTAATTCATGAAGAGGTGATGACAAGGAGGATATTTTTGCAGTGTCAAAATAACCTCACCACAAGATACTAACTAATCATTAATGGAAAAAAAACAGCAACTTTACAGTGGAGGCATCACCTTTACCATTGTCAAAATTAATGTTATTAGTAATGGGACACATAGACATCATGCGTCCTGATAGGATGCACTGGAAAGAGCATAACATCACTTCTGTGGCATTCCTGCAAAAATGTATAACCTGAATTTAAACAAGAGACATTAGTCAAACCCAAATTGAGGGGCATTTTGCAAAATAAATGGCTTATATTCTTCAAAAATGTCAAGGTCAAGAAAGACGAAGAGGGCTTCCCTGGTGGCGCGGTGGTTGAGAGTCCGTGTGCCGATGCAGGGAACACGGGTTCGTGCCCCAGTCCAGGAAGATCTCACATGCTGCGGAGCAGCTAAGCCCGTGAGCCATGGCCGCTGAGCCTGTGCGTCTGGAGCCTGTGCTCCGCAACGGGAGAGGCCACAGCAGTGAGAGGGCGTACCGCAAAAAAAAAAAAAAGAAAAAGACGAAGAATGAGGAACTTGTTCCAGATCAAAAATTACTAAAGAGATAAGACAACTACAATTCTTACCCTGGAATAGACCATGGGCCAAGACAGAAACAATAATTTATTTTATTCTATTTTTGTTATAAAGGACATTAGTGGAACAATTGGTGAAATGTGAAGGTCTGTGTATTGGTTAGTACTGTATTAATGGTAATTACCTTATTTCGATAAATGTACTTTTTAAGGAAATACATTGAAATATTTAGGAGTAAAGGGGAATGATGTCTGCAGCTTGTTATCAAATTCAGAAGAAAATCTGTAGAGGGAGGAGAAAGAGAGTGATAGAGCAAACGTGGTAAAATGTTAATGAGTTTGGAGAATCTGATGTGTATATGGCAGTTATTTGTACTTTTTTAAAAAATAAACTTCTTTATTTTAGAATAATTTAACATTTATAGAAAAGTTGAAAAGATAGTACACCCCTCACCCAATTTCAGTTTCCTCTGATGTCATTTTTTTTTTTTTTTGGGTACGCGGGCCTCTCTGTTGTGGCCTCTCCCGTTGTGGAGCACAGGCTCCAGACACGCAGGCTCAGCAGCCATGGCTCACGGGCCCAGCTGCTCTGCGGCATGTGGGATCCTCCCGGACCGGGGCACGAACCCGTGTCCTCTGTCCTCTGATGTCATTTTAAATTACCGTGGTACATTTTTCAAAACTAAGAAACAAACATTGGTACATTACTATTAACTAAACCACAGACTTTATTCAGATTTCACCCATTTTCCATTGAATGTTGCTCTAAACTCCAGACTTTAATCACGTTTCACTAATGTTTCCTTTAATATCCTTTTTCTGCTCCAAGATCCAATCCAGCATACCACATTTCATTTATTCATCATCTCTCCAATCTCCTCTGGTCTGTGACAGTCTCATTCTTTCCTTATTTTTCATGACTTTCATAGTTTTGAGGAGTCTTGGTGAAATATTTATAGGTTGTCTCTCAATTTTGGTTTGTCATATGTATTTCTCATAATTAGACTGGTGTTATGGGTTCTTTAGAAAGAGTACTACAGAGGTGAAGTACCATTCTCATGTCACATTATGTCAGGGAGTGGATGCTATCAACAGGGTAATTCTAGTGATGTTAACCTGGTTATCTTGGTTAAAGAAGTATCTTCTAGGTTTCCCCTCTGTAAAGTTCCAGTTTTTCCCCCTTTCTATTTGGAAGGGAGTCACTAACTCAAGCCCACTCTCAAAGGCAGGGGCAGGGGGCAGGTTTAAACTTCACCTTCTGGACAGGATTGTTTCTACATATATTATTTGGATTCCTCTGTAGGGAAGATTTGACTCTTCTCCCCTACTTATTTATGTATCATTTATTTATATTTGTATGGGTTCGTATATTTTTATTTGGGAGGTTATAATCTAATACCCTCTTTGTTTGGTCGCTCTAGTAGCTCCGGCTTTGACCATCTGGAGTTCTGATAGACTTCTATGGCCTTTTGTCATGTCCCCACCCTTTTGGTTTGTGAGCATTCCCTTGCTTTCTGGTAGTACAAAATTCTTCTGCCTTGTCTTGTATTGATATTTTCCCTGTTCCAGCTCTACAGTCTGCTGTTTCTTCACAGTCCCTGGCTTTTTTTTTTTAATTGGAGGATGATATTTAAAAACCGCATTCTTGGCACTGAGTGGTTTGTGTTTTGTAGCTTATAAGTCTGAAATCACTTCAAAATAAAAAATAAAAATAAAAAAAATTGAGTTAAAAGTTGTAAAATGCACACCCTATTTATTATTTTTAACTGTTCTATATTAGTTATTATGTAAGTTATCAAATGTTACATTTTAAAATTCATAGATGTACATTCTTTCTAAATAAATTATGCTTACATTTTACTTGGTATCTGTAAATTATTAATAAAATTTCTACAGCCTCAGTAGAACATTTTTGTATGTTTTAGTTGTGCCTTTTAAATAGAGTGGGGTGGGAGGGAGACGCAGAGGGAGGAGATATGAGGATATATGTATATGTATAGCTGATTCACTCTGTTAAAAAGCAGAAATCAATACACCATTGTAAAGCAATTATACTCCAATAAAGATGTTAAAAACAAACAAACAAACAAACAAATAAATAGAGTGGAAACACTCATATCTCCCTCTTAGGAAAAATAGAGTTCTATGATTAAATTCATAAAACTTTATATTACAGAATTAATGAGCAGTCTAGTTCAACATGCATACATGAAAGGGCATAGCAGGGGCATAAAAAAAGATTTTGACATTACTCTTAATTCTTTCAAGCAATGATACCTCCACCCTCAAATTCCATTTTAGTAAATAAGCATGATGTGGACAGCTTGGCCTGGTTTTTTTTGTTTTTTTTTTTTGTGGTACGCAGGCCTCTCACTGTTGTGGCCTCTCCCATTGCGGAGCACGGGATTCGGATGCGCAGGCCCAGGGGCCATGGCTCATGGGCCTAGCCGCTCCACGGCATGTGGGATCTTCCCGGACCAGGGCACGAACCCGTGTTCCCTGCATCAGCAGGCAGACTTGCAACCACTGCGCCACCAGGGAAGCCCAGCTTGGTCTGTTTGACAGGAAATTCTGTATATGAAAATGTAGGGACATCCCTGGTGGCGCAGTGGTTAGGAATCCACCTGCCAATGCAGGGGACAGGGTTCAAGCCCTGGTCCAGGAAGGTCCCACATGCTGCGGAGCAACTAAGCCTGTGCACCACAACTACTGAGCCTGCGCTCCAGAGCCCGTGAGCCACAACTACTGAGCCCATGTGCCACAACTACTGAAGTCCGTCTGCCACAACGACTAAAGTCTGTGAGCTTAGAGCCCGTGCTCCACAATAGAAGCCACTGCAGTGAAAAGCCCGTGCTCCACAATAGAAGCCACTGCAGTGAAAAGCCCAAGCACCACAATGAAGAGTAGCTCCCCATCGCCACAACTAGAGAAAGCCTGCGGGCAGCAATGAAGACCCAACACAGCCAAAAATAAATAAATAAACAAATAAATATTTTTAAAATGTAGCATTTCTTGGGACTTCCCTGGTGGTCCAGTGGTTAAGACTCCACGCTCCCAATGCAGGGGGCCCGGGTTCAATCCCTGGTTATGGAATTAGATCCCTCATGCTGTGACTAAAGATCCCACATGCAGCAACTAAAGATCCCGCATGCCACAACGAAGATCCTGTACGCAGCAACGAAGATCCTGTGTGCCACAACTAAGGCCTGGCGTGGCCAAATAAATAAATGAATATTTTTAAAAAGAAAGAAAATGTAGCATTTCTTAGGGAAGGTTTTTAAAATACCTCTTTGATCTATGACATATAAGAAGGTTACTACTATACCAGATGCTTCTATTTTGTGTCTTAGAAAGTCATTGTAGAAAATGATTTCTTCCAGACTATAAGAATGAATAAGAAAAGTGTGCAAATGAGGATATAGTTATGCTTTAACTCTTAGTGACACTAAGAGTATATTAATAAATAATGTAAAAAGGAATATGAATAAGGATAGTTACAATGTAACAAAGGTACAATTTGTATAATCTCATTTTTATATAAAAGAATGTATACAGTTGTTCCTTGGTATCCACAGGGGATTGGTTCCAAGACCTCCTGAGAATACCAAAATCTGCCATTGCTCAAGTTTCTTATATAAAATTTGCATATAACATATGCATGCACATCCTCCTCTATACTTTAAATCATCTCTACTTTACTTATAATACCTAATGCAATGTAAATGGTATGTAAATAATTTCTGGTACATGGCAAATTCAAGCTTTGCTTTTTGGATCTTTCTGGAATTTTTTTTCCAAATATTTCTGACCCATAGTTGGTTGAGTCTATGGATGTGGAACCCTCAGATATAGAGGACTGACTCTATGTATGTGCATAGAAGATTTCTCAATCCTTGTCAATCTGCAGGTTGCTACTATTGGTGTGTCATGAAATCAATTTAGTAAGTCCACAACGAGCATTTTTTCAAGTTAAATAGAGTTGAGAATGTCAGTGTTTAGCACATAGTGTAATTACTATTACTGCAACATTTATTTCAAGTGTATATGTGTGTACGACTGATTTCTGGGTTGTGATGTAAAATGCATTTCTTATTTTGAGTCTGAATTTTAAAAAGTATTTGAAAAATATGTTTCTAGAACTGTAGACCAAAAACATTTAAGAGTGGACCTCTGAGGACTTCCCTGGTGACGCGGTGGTTAGGAATCCGCCTGCCAATGCAGGGGACACGGGTTTGAGCCCTGGTCCGGGAAGATCCCAAATACCACAGAGCAACTAAGCCCGTTTGCCACAACTACTGAGCCTGCAAGCCACAACTACTGAGCCCACATGCCACAACTACTGAAGCCCGCATGCCACAACTACTGAAGCCCGCATGCCTAGAGCCTGTGCACAACAACAAGAGAAGCCACCGCAATGAGAAGCCCGTGTGCTGCAACTAGAGAAAACCCACATGCAGCAACAAAGACCCAATGCAGCCATAAATTAATCAAATCAATTAATTAATTAATTTTTTAAAAAAAGAGTGGACCTCTGGTTACCAGAAGAAGGATTTTTGCAGTTAGATGTTTTGGGAGAAAAGGTCTGGAAGCTTTAACTTCTAACATGGATTTTTATTCAAGGCATGCAGGCTTCAGTAGTTGTGGCGCTTGGGCTTCAGTAGTTGTGGCTCACAGACTCCAGAGCACAGGCTCAGTAGTTGTGGCTCACGGATTTAGTTACTCCGCGGCATGTGGGATCTTCCCGGACCAGGGCTCAAACCCATGTCCCCTGCATTGGCAGGCAGATTCTTAACCACTACGCCACCAGGGAAGTCCTGGAAACTTTAACTTCTTTATACTCTTTTTGCATAAACTGTACAGAGAAACAAGGTAACAAAATCAGGCAAATTGGTGATTAATTTGCAGCTTCCAAACAAAGTTAGTACAGTTTGTCATATCTTCCCTACCATGATCTCTTCATAGCTCTGTAGAAGCTTCTGAAGCCTGTTGTCAACTCTCTTCCTCTCACCTTGCTACTTAAGCCTTGTTCCTCAGAGCTGGCTAAATGTGCTATGTAATATACAGTATATGGACCACATTAATTTTCTAACATCCTCCCTCCTCCCATAAAATCTGAATTCTGAAATATTTCTGGTCCTAATATTTCACATAAAAAGTTGTTGATTTATTTCTTTATTATTTCATCAACAGTTGATGAAATGCCTGCTGTCAGTCTTAATTTTCATACTTTTAGGAAATCTGTTTATACTTTCTGGTAGATTTAAGATTTTCTCTTTATCTTTAATATCCCACATTTTCATCATAATGTATCTGGTTGTGACTCTTTATTCTGCTTGTGCATTATCAATCTGTCGATTTAAATATCTCCTCAGTTCTGGAAAATTTTCAGCTATTATCTATTCAGTATTGCTCCTCTATTATTCTCTAAGTAATTTCTAATATTATTATTACCTATATGTTGGAGCCTTTAGTACTATCTGTCCTGTCTCTTAAATGTACTTTTCTATTTTTATTTCTATATCTTTCTGTATTGAGAATTCATCCTGTTTCTTTGGCAAACAGTGCTGTATAACCAAAATCTATTTCCTCCACTTTTTCTTTATGAACACTTTTTCATTGTTTACTCAGTGAGTGACTGTGTGCTTTAGAAAAGACATAAGGAGTACAGACACATTGGAACACTTTTTGGCAGTTTCTTAGAAAGTTAAACATGCACTTACCATGCAACCTAGCAGTCCTATTCCTAGGTATTTACCCAAGAGAAATGAAAACTATGTTCACACAAAAAACTACACATGAGTGTTTGTCAAAACCTGGAAACAACACAAATGGCCCTCAACTTGTTAATGGATAAACATAGTATGGTACATCCATGCAGTGGAGTACTTCTTAGCAATACAAAGGAATGAACTACTTATAAGTGCAATAATATGCATGAATCTCATGTGCATCTTGCTAAGAAACCAGACTTCAAAGGCAACATACTGTAATCATTGTGTTTATATGACATTCTGGAAAAGGCAAAGCTATAGGGACAGAACTAAGAGGACAGTGGTTGCTGGCAGCTGGGTGAGAGAGGAGTTGACTACAGTGGTAGACTGAATAGTGGCCCCCCCAGAAATGTCCACATCTTAATTTCTAGAACCTAAAAATGTTGCTTTGTATGGCAAAAGGGACTTGCAGATATGATTAAGTGAAAGAACTTGAGATGGGGCATTTATCCTGGGTGAATCCTAGATATAATCACAAGATATTTTATAAGAGGTTAATAGAGAAGGTGGCAATAGGACAACAAAGCAGAGATTGGAGTAATGTAGCCAGGAACCAATGGATGCTGGCAGCCTCTAGAAGCTGAAAGAAGCAAGAAACAGATTCTTCGAAGTCCCCAGAGGGTAGCACCCTGTCAACACCTTGATTTTAGCCCTAAACAACTCATTTCAAGCTTCTGACTTGCAGAATTGTAAATTTGTGTTTTTAAGGCACCAAGTTGACACATCTTGGCTATTGTGAATATTGCTGCAATGAACATAGGGGTTAGATATCTCTTTGAGATCCTGTTTTCATTTCTTTGGATGTATACCCAGAAGTAGGATTGCTGGATCATATGGTAATTCTATTTTTAATTTTTTGAGGAGCCTCCATACTGATTTCCATAGTAGCTGTACTAATTTATATTCCCATCAACAGTGTACAAAGTTTCCTTTTCTCCACACACTGTGTTAGTTTAACTAAAGGTTTGTCACTTTTATTTATATTTTTCAAAAACCAACTCTTAATTTTATTGATCTTTTTAATTGTTTTTCTGCTTTCTATTTCATTTATTTCTGCTCTGATCTTTATTTCCATCCTTCTACTTAGTTTGTTCTTCTTTTTCTAGTTGTTTGAGGTATAAAGTGAGGTTGATTTTTTGAGCTTTTTCTTAGTTTTTAATATTGGCCTTTACCCTTTTAAACTTTCTCTCTTAGAACTGCTTTTGTAGCATCCCACAGGTTTTGATATGTTGTCGTTCCATTTTCTTTTTTTTCAAGATGCAGGCATACCTTGTTTTACTATACTTCACCTTGGTGCTTTCCAGATACTGTGTTTTTTACAGATTGAAGGTTTGTGGCAACCCTGGGTCAAACAAGTATATTGGGACCATTTTTTCAAAGGCATTATTTTAAAATTAAGGTATATACATTGTGTTTTTAGACATAATGCTGTTGCACACATAGTAGACTGAAGTATAATGTAAACATAACTTTTATACGTACAGGGAAACCAAAAAATTCATGTGACTCACTTTATTGTGATATATGCTTTATTACGGTGGTCTGGAACCCATGATATCTCTGAGGTATATCTGTATTTCTTGATTTCCCTTTTGATTTATTCTTTGACTCATTGGTTATTTAGGAACATATTGTTTAATATCTGCAATTTGTGAATTTTACAGCTTTCCTCACGTTATTGATTTCTCGTTTCATACCACTGTGGTCAGAAAAGAAACTTGGTATGGGTTCTAGGTACTTTCACCATAAGCATCTTTGCCACAAGCATTTCTGCAACATAACTAATTGACCTTAAGTCAATTTTCCCGTGAAAGTTAAAATAACTGATTGACGGTTTCGGGGTTGACAGTTTGGTTTCAACTCGTTGAAATGCTTTGGCATTTCTTCTGGTTAGCAACATTATTGATGGCTTTATCGACTGATAATGATTTGCCACAAGTGTTGGTTTCTTATTTTGAACACACCCTATTGCAGGAGAATAAGGGCAAGAGCCTTGAAGGCACATAGTTGAACGCACATTTCGTGTAGAACTTCGAAATGTCTATCAAGGGACATATGACAATATACCAAGAACAGCTAACAGCGTAGAAGGCTTTCACAATGCAATACAAATCTCTTTTACAAATATGCGTCCTAGTATTTGGAAAGTGATACCACCTCAATGAAGGAGGAAATTGCAATGCCAAAGGAGGAGATGAATCAACAAGCGAAAAAAAAGTATAAAATACTATGAACAAAAGACTTGGAAAACAAATGCTTAGGTGCAACACACAAAATAAAATCAGTTATTTGCACAGCATTGCCATGAATCTACACACATTTTAAACACATTCAAATACTTTGTATTTCACAGGAAAGTCTTCTTAATTTTGTTGTTAATTTATCATGTTTCTTTATGTCCTTTTTAATGCCCCTCTTTTATTTTTCATTTCATTTTTTATGGCAAAATTGCCTTATGGCCAGTTAGTTATATGGCAGAAATGTTCTTGGCATCTACAGCAAAGATGCTTGTAACTGAAAGTACCAGACATGCTAGGTATGATTTCAAACTTTTAAAATTAGCTAAGACTTGTTTTTTGACCTATCTTGAGATATATGCTGGGAAATGTTCCTTGTGCACTTGAAAAGAATGTGTATTCTGCTGCTATTTGATGGAATTTTCTGTATATGTCTGTTCGCTCCATTTGGTCTAAAATATGGTTCAAGTCCAATATTTCCTTGTTGATTTTCTGTCTGGATGATTTATCTATTGTTGAAAATGGGGTATTGAAGTTCCATGCTATTCTTGAATTGTCTATTTATCTCTTCAGATCTGTTAGTATTTGCTTGATATATTTAGGTGTTCTGATGTTAAGTGCATATATATTTATGATTGTTAAATTGTCTTGATGAATTAACCCCCTCATCATTATATAATGACCATCTTTGTCTCTTGTTACCATTTTTGACTTAAAGTCTATTTTGTCTGAAATAAGTATGGCTACCTCTCCTCTCTTTTGGTTTCTACTTGCGTGGAATATCTTTTGCCATTCCCTTGCTTTGGGCCTATGTGTGTCTTTAAAGCTGAAGTGAGTCTCTTATGGGCTGCATACAGTTGGGTCTTTTTTTTTAATCCACCCAGCCACTCAATGCCTTTTGATTGGAGAATTCAATCAATTTACTTTTAGAGTAATTCTTGATAGGTGAGGACTTACTCATGCTATCTTATTGTTTTCTGGCTGTTTTATAGTGCCATTATTACTTTTTTCATTTTTGCTGCCTACCTTTGTGGATTAATGACTTCCTGTAGTGGTATGCTTTAATTCCCTTCTCTTTATCTTTTTCTGTATTAACTGTAGGTTTTTGTTTCGTGGTTACCATGAGGCTTACATAAAGTATCTTATATATATACAACAGTCTATTTTATAATGGTAACAATTGAACACATTAAAAAACTCTGTCCTTTTACTCCCTTCCTTTTATGTTTTTGATGTCACCATTTACATCTTTTTATATTGTGTATCCCTTAACAAATTGTTGAAGCTATAGTTGTTTTTAATACTTTTGTCCTTTAACCTTTATCTAGAGTTAAGTAGTTAACGCATCACTGTAATACATTATTATTAGGGTATTCTGAATCTAGCTATATGCTTACCTTTATCAGTGTGTTATATATGTTCCTATGTTTTCATATTACTAATTTGCATCCTTTTTTTCAGGTCAAAGAGGTCCTTTCAGTATTTCTTTTAAGGCAGGTTACTGGTGATAAATTCCTTCAGCTTTTGTTTACTAGGGAAAGTTTTAATTTCTACCTTCAATTCTAAAGGACGGGTTTACTGGGTAAAGTTTCTTGGTTGTCAGTTTCTTTCTTTTAGCACTTCGAAGAATATATTATCCCATCCTCTTCTGGCTTGCAAGGTCTCTGCTGAGAAATCTATTGATAGCTTTATGGGGGTTCCCTTGTATGAGAGCATTTTTTTTCTCTTACTTGTTTTAGAATTCTTTTTTTGCCTTTGGTTTTAAACAGTTTTATTATGATGTCTTGGAGAAGGTTGTTTTGTATTGAAATTTTGAGGTGACCTATGAACTTGGATGTCCAAATATTTCCCCAGATTTAGGACATTTTCATCCACTATTTTTTAAAATAAGCTTTCTGCCCCTTTCTCCCTCTCTTCCCCTTCTAGGACTCCAGTGATACATGTATTATTTCACTTGATGGTGTCCCATAAATACCATAGGATTTTTTCTTCATTCCTTTTCATTTGTTTTTCTTTTTGCCCCTATGATTGGATAATTTCAGTTGCTCTGTCTTCTAGATCTCTCTTCTGCTTGTTCAAGTCTACTATTGAAGCTCTCTACTAAAGTCTTCAGTTCAGTCACTGTATTCCTCAGCTCCAAAATTTTTGCTGCTTCTTTTTACGTTTTCTATCTCCTTGTTTAAGATCTGTTTTATTCTTCTGTTGTCTTCCTGATATCATGAAATTGTTTTCCTGTGTTCTCTTGTAGCTCTCTAAGCAATCTGTAGAAAAGTTATTTTGAATTATTTGTTGGGCAATTCCTGGGTCTCCATTTCTTTGGGGCCACTTACTGAAGATTTGGCAGAGACATATTTCCCTGATTCTTCATGATCACTGTAGCCTTGCATAGGTATCTGAGCGTTTGAAGAAGGAGTCACCTCTTTCAGACTTTAGGGACTAACTTCAGTAAGGTAACTGTTTCACCTGGTGGGGGACACACTAGATGAAGTTGTGACCTTGGTTCTAATGGTGTGGGGTGTCAAGTGCAGGGGCACGTGGCCATACCGGGTACAAAGGGCATGATGTCTTTTTGACTCAGGCTGCTGGAATTCATAGCATCGATAACTCTGTGGGCATTGGAGAGCACTGCAGGTGATTTACAGTGGCATCAAGGGCTGTTGGTGTCCTCAGCGACTCTTCCAGGTCCAGCAACTAGGGACAAGGGCAAGCAGCAGTGGGAGCTGGAGTCAGTGGTGTGCTTACACTTGGCTGTGGGGGGCAGCTGCTAGTGCCTATGTAGTGGCAAGGGCCAGTTGCAGACATACATGTAATGGTAGGGGCCAGGGCTGATTATGGGCTTATGGAAACTGTGGAGGCCCTGACTGTTGGCATGCTCTCCTGTGGCTGCCCACGCTTACACCAGGTGTGCACACTGCAGTGGAGGCCAGTGATGGGAGTCAGGTTGGGGGCATGCAGGTGCACAGCTGGAAGTGCTAGCTACAGGTGAGCACTGTGGTGCCAGCTAGAGACAGGAGGCAGGGCCTGATCTGGTCCCACAGCAGCTGCGGTGCCTTGGCTTTCTGCATGCTCACCTGTGGGTGTACACGCTCACCCTGGGCATGTGCACTGTAGTGGGGGCTGATAGTGGGTGTCAAGCCAGTGGCGTGCAAGTGCACAGGTGGAGGGTCTAGCCCTGAGCACAGCAGTGGAGGTTTAGGCTGATGTTTTGCACTTATGTAGCTGTAGAAGCCCCAGCTGGCTGCTAGTGTGACTACCAGACTCTGGCAGGGACAGGGAAGGACTCAGGTGGCTAGTGACTTAACATTTGTGCAGCTGCAGTGAGCTGTTTTTAACAAAATTCTATTTCCTGTGAGGCGAAATCTGCCGGGGGTCTTCAGAGGCTATGCTGGCTATTGGCTTTATCAGTAGTGAAATCGGCTAAACTCTTGTGAATCTAGATCACTCCTGCTGCATGTCTGTTAGTAATAGCCTCTGCTTTTCTTCCTTGTACCCAGCTGTCTCTATACATCTCTGCTTAGCTGGTCTGGGCTGGGTGAAACCAAAGCAGTACCTTCATGGAGTGCCCCAAGAGGCTGGAGAAGCTGTTCACCCTGCTGTTCCTTTCCTGGCAAGAAGAACTCTAACTGGAAAGTTCCTTCTTGGTGCTGAACAATACTAGCTTGGGGGATGGGATGATGCAGCCAAAATGAAGCTGTCTCCCTTCTCTTCTTGTGTGATTATTTTCAGTTTGATCTGTTGCATTGTGTTTCTAAAACTTCCTAAGTGACTTTAGAGGTCTCCCAGAGCTAATTCTGCTCGTTGATAGCTGTTCAATCCTTGATCTTTCTGGGGGGGATGGGGAAGCTGGGTTCTCCTATGTTACTATTTTTACCTACAACCTCTCCTTAAAATTTTATCTTCCATTTTTATGTTTGAAATATAAGGAGGGAGTCCACTATTATAATCTAACACTGATGTTTACCAAATAGGTAGTATGAAGGCATAAAAACAGACTTATTATCAAATAAGTGCCACACACAGAACTGGAAGAATTAGCTTAATACAATGGGTGACAAATAAGATTTTAACAATTTCTCAACAAACTATAACCTTCTCCTCCTCTTTTTCTTCCTTATCCTCCTCCTCCTTCTTTTTATCTTCCCATCCTCCCTTCTTCTTCCTCTTATTCCTTTTCTTCTTCCTTCTCCTCCTCTTTTTTCTTTTTACAAGATTAGGCTCCTTTCCCTTGTATACTTTGGATTTTGTTCTGGTACTAATGGCTGTCCAGAACTACCCTGTCAGTGTTTCTCTTGCTCTGTCTTATGAAAAATTACACATTTGGAAGGTAATAGGCCTAGGATTAAGAGTGCTATAGAACATTTTTTTCCTAAAATATTGTATACAGACTGCGCTTTGTTGAGAATAATTTCCCCTAAAACCAGAAATGGAAAATTTGTTGCAACTGGAGTCCCAAGTCTGATTATGTAGTAGTAGCAACCTAGAGCTGTGTATTGAGCATTCTGAGGCTACATCAAGGCTCTACAGCAAAGTGTGCCTTGATTGACTATTGACATACGCCATGAGCAGAGGAAGAGGAAATAGTGGACCCATTATTTGCCATTCCCTTCCTGTGTGTTTAAGTAAATTATGATGTATGCCTGGAAGTTTGATTATTCAATGTTTCTATTTCATGTTTCCCATGTATAAGTAGAAATAATTGTCCTCTTAATGCCAATTCCTGAATAGTGGTGAAGTAATTTAGACATTGAAAGTATTTATTTAAATTCTTACCCTTATGAAAGTTATATTTTGTGTCACATTTTCTGTATAAATATGACTTATGAAATGCTTCTAATAGTAAATCCCCTACATTTAAGAATTACAAAAGAGCCTAGACACAAATGTTTATAGACTCTTTATTCATAATCACCCCAAACTAGAAACAACCCAGAAGTTCTTCAATGGCTGAATGTGTAAACAAACTATGGTATTTCTCTTTACACTGTACTATGCTATACACCATCCCATATATTATATAGTATACCATAGAATACTCTTCAACAATAAAAAGGAATGTACTGTAGATACATGAAACAACTTGAATGAATCCCAAAGGCAACATTGCTGAAATGACGAAGCCATTCTTGAGAGTTAACATTCTGTATGATTCCCTTTATAAACTACTCTTGAAAAGACAAACCTATATTGATAGAAAAACAGATCATTGGTTGCCAGGAGCTAGGGATTGTGGGAATGTGTGACTTCAAATGTATAGTACAAGAGATTTGGGGGGGTGGAGCGTGATAGAAGTGCTCTCTGTATGCTGATTGTGGTGGTAGTGACATGAATCTGTACATGTGTTAAAATTCATAGAACTATCTACTCCCAAGGAAAGTCAATTTAATATAATTTTAGCCAAATTTTAGAAAAGAATGTAGAATAGTAGTTTGAGTTAGCTTCAGGTTGTAAGTGTGCTATAGTATGAAGTGAATGGAAAATTCTGAGGATAAAAAGATCTAAGAAATTCTATATACAAAAAACCCCCAAAGAACCCACTAGTGTATACCTAGTTGGCACTTGGGGTTATTATTTAGTGTCTTATGAACTTGATTTGTATCTTGTATGTACTTGTATTTTGTAATGGAAAGGGTATAAAACATCTATATTATTGATATCACTCTATCACTGTCTGGTTGAATAAACTTGAGCAAGTCATTTAATGGCTCAGGTCATCAGGTTCTTTTTCTATAGAATAAGAAGTTTGGATCCTGTGCTTTTTAAACTGAAATACTCCTAATAAGCATTTTGCTCCAGAATATGCGTTTGCCTTAATATATAGCATTAAGTAAAATAGAGGCTCTAGGACATGCTTCATGGTTTGTTTGTTTTTTTTCTGATGGCTTCACATAGTTCCTGACATCCCATTACATCCTCAGGTTGAAATAACATGGGACTATATAATCTAATAATCTCTCTCCTAGCTGTAAATTTTTGTTTTGTTTTAATTTTTTCCAGATAACTCTTTTGAGTTTTCAGTTTTTAAGTATTCAATTTTTAAATACTAGGCAGAATAGAAAGTTAAGACCACTAGATGGGGATGTAAACAATACAGTGTTTGTTGTTTGTCTTGTACTCAGAAGTAACTCCATACAGTCTTAAGCATAAGTCCCTGAAGAGTGCAGAAAACAAAGAACAAATCCACACAAGTACTTGTTTTTATCTTTCTAAATGTCGGTGATATGGATTTGGGAGAAACTAACCTTCTGAATTAAGAGTGAAGTCTGTGGTCAAGTAGCATATTGTAAAACCATAATTTCTTTGAATGACTCTCCATGGTCACAATATGTGATATTCATGGTTTTATGACTTTATTTTGTCCTGCTACATATTTAATGATAGGTACAAAATCAGAAATAAAATGTAACAATTAAGATATATTGTAATTTCTTCTTCTGGGTTTTTCCATCCTCTTTTCAATACTTTAAAAAAGAGTGATCATTTGTCTCTTTAAAGGTACATCTAAAATTATGTTAGTTTCATGACTTAGTAATTTTTAGCTTTCTATATATAATTAGCAAAAACATAGCTACACAAAACATTATCTTTAAAGAATTGCTTTTAAACAAAATACCATTGTGTTATATTAAAAGACTGTGCAAATAGTCTTTTAAAGAGTACTTAGGAAAAAATTAGGGAAAGGGAACTTTCTTTTTTTCCTTTCTTATCTCTCAAATGAGGGGAGTTGAAATTGCCTTATTTCTTGAGAATTTTCTTAGCTCATACTATATATTTTTTTACTTTTCAAACAAATGCACATGGTTATTGATAATTATATGAGCTTTGGTATCTATACATCATATCACTGTTGAAGATTACCCTTCAACACAGTATAGGACTTCTATCCAATAAGGGCTGACACTTGTTTTCTTTTAGGAGTCTGTCTTAGGTTTTTAGTTGTTCAGTATTTCATCCTCAATATTTGGGCTCAGCTAAAATACAGAGGGTTTTAGCACATTTATTATAATTTAAATGATTTATCCAACAGGGAAAACTATGCCAACTTATGGCATAATTGGGATGAATTATAGATTATTACATATCTGAAATTCTCAGGTAAAATCTAGCCCCAAAATGGAGGTCTAAGACTATGATATATATATTTATTTATTTATTAAAGCCTGGTGGGATTTTTTTTTCTTCTTCTTTATTTTTGGCTGTGTTGGGTCTTCATTGCTGCTCATGGGCTTTCTCTAGTTGCGGCCAGCAGGGGCTGCTCTTCGTTGCGGTGCACTGGCTTCTCATTGCGGTGGCTTCTCTTGTTGCAGAGCATAGGCTCTAGGTGCGTGGGCTTCAGTAGTTGTGGCACACAGGCTCAGTAGTTGTGGCTTGCGGACTCTAGAGCGCAGGTTCAGTAGTTGTGGCACATGGGCTTAGTTGCTCAGCGGCATGTGGGATCTTCCCGGACTAGGGATCGAATCCATGTCCCTGCATTGGCAGGCGGATTCTTAACCACTGCGCCACCAGGGAAGTCCCTATGATATATTTAATATTTACATCTTAGATAAGTAAATGTAACAATTTTTAAGGGAGTAACCCTTCTTGTAAGTGACTGTCTACTTTTTTAAGACTGTGATTAAAATACATATAACGTAAAATTTACCATGTTAACCATTTTAAAAAATTGTGGTAACAAAGACATAGCATAAATTTTACCATTTTCACCATCTTTAAGTGTAAAATTCAGTGGTAGTAATGACATTCACACTGTTGTGCAACCATCTGCTGTTTCCAAAGCTCTTTCATCACCACAAACAGAAACTCTGTAACTATTAAGCAATAACTCCCCACTCTTACTCGGCTACTGGTAACCTCTAATCTAATTTCCATCTCTGAATTTGCCTTGAATGACTCAATTTTAATATGATTGTATATTTTTAATTTTTCTACTTGGATGAAAAACATCTAATGTGGTAAAGCCTACTGTTGTCGTTTAGAGAAATTAAAACACTGAGCAGTACTGTGTACATACATAAAAACACACAAATAGCTATGAAGCATCACAAAGAAACAAGCCCCTAGTATCTGTAAGTTTACTAAACATCTTATTCATTCTTAGGGTTTCCTAAATTCAGGATGAAGAGAGCTTACATTTCTTTTGTACTATCATGTACTTTATCTTAAAACAAAAATCAGTTAACCTATATACATACATACATAATTAAGGTCCCTATTTTATTCACTTAAAGGTGACAAATATAATAAAATAGTATAACATAGGAAATAAATAGAGGAATACAAATGAGAAGGAAAAAGGATTTTTAAAAAATCTTTCATTTTAAAGGTGTTTCCATTTGTTTAACTGTTTTAGGTTGTACTCAAGACACATTAGTTTAAAACTACTAATGGAAGCAGCAAATAAATGGTATAAAAATATTTTTACTGATTTTAAGAAACTGCCTCTCAGATGAAACTATTTTAAAGATAGGACTTGCACTGTAAGTCAAACATAGCCACTGGAGTTTTTCTGAACAAGAGTCAATAGAGACTTATAAAGAATGGTGTCAACAACTAACTATTCATACCTAGAATTTTCTGAAGAGGAAATTTAGACATGATTCATAATTTAATTAAAGGCTTCAGATTTTGGTGTTGCTAAATGGGAAGATACACAGTAAGTAGATCAGCAAGTGAACAGAATCCTTGTAGAACTTTCTGTGCTAAAATTAATATTTGATTCATATCATAACTAGATATATTGAACAACACTGGTAGGCAGGAGATAATTGAAGTCTTTCACTTAGACAAGCTAATATTTTATTATATTCTCTAATAAGTTGATATGCTGGGAAATAAATCAGTTGGGGAAATATGGAGAATTATTTTTCTGTACATTATTTTAGATAAAAGTGTACCTGAATTGTCCCAGAAAAATAGTTACTTGATCTGTTTTTTAGTATCTCTTTGATGGGCTTTCTTAAGTTTCATAATTCTATAACTGGAAAGGTTTTTTCTTTGTCATGTTTCACTTATGTTGCTATCACATTCTTTACCCTGAACTTATCCTTCATATCCTGACTTGAGTAGAAATGGAGAATAGTTCACTAATGCATACAATTTTTTCTATCTCTGATTGAGGAAACAGAGGGATTTTAGAGTTGTTTGGCTCGTTCAACATCCATTAAATTACATTCTGTTGGTGCCTTGTTGTACTGAAGAGACTGGGAAGCTGAATATTGCATTTCCTGAATCCCTTGCTGCTAGCATTCTGAATACACATTAGATCCCTCTAATAAAATGCATTCCTGAAAATGTAGAAGGAAGAAGTGAAGTAAAGACTTCTGATCCTCTTGGCTGTTGCTGCTAGCCAGCAGGTTCAAGGAGATGTTCAGAGGGGTTGTTCTGGGAGTCATTTTTAAAGGCTTTTTAGAACCTCTTCCTCCAGCCCTTCTTGCAATTTTGTATTCATCTAATTCCCTGTGTCAAATACCTTTGTTATTTGGGAAACAATAGAAGCATTGCCACCAACTCAGGAAAAGATAAGGATGCCTAATATTGCCGTGGAAGTTTTAGAAAGACAAAGAATTTACAGGCATAAAAAATTGGGAAGGAAGAGAAACTGTTTCTGTTTGCAGAGGGAATAATTCTATATCCAAAAACCCCCAAAAGAATTAGTGGAAAACCTAGTGAAAGAATGAGAGAATATAAATATCAGGTTATAAAATCAACATTAAAAAATGAACACTTTTGGGACTTCCCTGGTGGTGCAGTGGTTAAGAATCCGCCTGCCAATGCAGGGGACACGGGTTCGAGCCCTGGTCCAGGAAGATCCCACATGCCGCAGAGCAACTAAGCCCGTGTGCCACAACTACTGAGCCTGTGCTCTAGAGCTCGCAAGCCACAGCTACTGAGCCCATGTGCCAGAACTACTGAAGCCTGCGTGCCTAGAGCCCGTGCTCTACCGCCAGAGAAGCCACCACAATGAGAAGCCCACACACCGCAATGAAGAGTAGCCCCTGCTCGCCACAACTAGAGAAAGCCCATGAGCAGCAATGAAGACCCAACACAGCCAAAAATAAATAAATTAAAAAAAAAATTAACACCTTCATAGACTCAAAAATAAGCAGTTAGAAGGTGTAATGGAAGAGGAGACTAAATTTTTAGTAGCAAGACAAAAATAATGCAAGAAAAAGAATCTAGATATAAACTCAATACAAAATGCCTAAAACCATAAAAAAAAAAAACCACACAGAAGGAGCCCAAAGGAGCCATGAACCAATAGAAAGGCATATTATGTTTTTGGATATAAATTTATTAACATCATTAGAAGGTCAATTTTTCTTAAGTTAATTTATAAATTGAAATGTAAACCTCAGTACAAATATCCTCCTTTTTGTTTCTTTAGTTCATAAAGTTTATTAAGAAAAACAAAAAAAAGCAAGAATAAAATAATAATGATATTTTTTAAAAAATGATACAAATGAACTTATTTGCAAAACAGAAATGACTCAGAGACATACAAAACAAACTTATGGTTACCAAAGGGGAAGGGGAGGAGGGATAAATTAGGAGATTGGGATTAAAATATACACACTACTATATGTAAAATAGATAACCAACAAGGACCTACTGTATAGCACAGGGAACTATACTCAGTGTCTTGTAATAACCTAGAGTGGAAAAGAATCTAAAAAACAAATATATATATATGTATAACTGAATCACTTTGCTGTAACCTGAAACTAATACAACATTGTAAATCAACTATATTTCAACCAAAAAAAAATTTTTAAGACAATAGAACATACAGTACAGCTACTATAATTGAAACAATGGTTTCAGCTCGCTAATGCAATAGAAAATCTGTTATTAGACCCAATTTGTTAAAATAGCATTTAAAATCAGTGGGGAAAAAAAGGACTTTTAAACAAGTATTGTTGGGATAAACTAGATATACACATAAAGGAACAGCTGTAAGTGAAATGTTTCTCAACCATACACCAGAATAAATTCCAAATTGAACTGTGAAAAATGGAAATGTACAAAGTGAAACCATATAGTTACTAGAAGAAAACATGGATTAATTTCTTTATTACCTAGGAGTGGATAAATCTTTTCTAACCATGATAATAAACTATTGATAAAACTATTAAAATGTTTTAAATCAATAGTTTATGATAATAAAATAAACTATTGATAAAATTGATTATAGAAAAACATTTATTTTTCAAAAATACGTTTTTTTTTTTTTTAAAAATACGTTTTTTGAAAAATAAAAAGCTCAACTTTCAAACTTATAGAAGACTTTTCTTTTATACTTTTCACCTCAATTCATAACTATTAACATTTTCCACATTTGCTTTCTCTCTCTTTCTATAACAGATACATTACTACTATTATTATTATCATCTGTTTAATAATAGTTGCAGGCATCATGACCCCATACCTTTACTTTAACATGTATCTGATAAAAACAAGGATATTCTGTTACATTACTATAGTATAATTATAAAAATCAGGAAATTCACAATTGTTAGACTACTAGTATCTAATAATATGCAGTCCTCTTTCAGAATTTGTCACTTTTATCTCAGCTGTTCCTTATAACAATTATTTTTCTCATGTGCTGTCATTAATTGTCATGTTTTGTTAGTCTAATCTGGAATACTTCCTTAGCTTTTGTCTTTTATGAAAGTGACATTTTTGAAGTGTAGTCCAATAGTTTATAGAATTTCTTTAAAATTGGGTTTGCCTTATTGTTTTCTCATTAAATTCAGATTATGCATTTTTTCATAGCTTTATTGAAATATATTTCACATACCATAAAATCAACCCACTTAAGTTGTACAGCTTAGTGGTTTTTGATATATTCACAGAGTTGCACAACCATCACTACTGTCTAATTTTAGAATATTTTCAAACTCCAAAATGACATTAGCAGTCATTCTCAATTCGTGCTCTTCTCCCCACCCCTACCATCCCAGTCCTAGGCAACCACTAATTTATTTTGTCTCTATGAATTTGCCTGTTCTAGACACTGCATATAAATGTAATCACAAAAATATGGATTTTTTTTTTTTTTTTTACTGGTTTCTCTCACTCAACATAATGATTTCAAGGTTTATCCTTGTTGAAGCATGTACTGGTATGCCAGCCATTCTTTTTTATTACCAATTAATATCCCAGTGTACAGATATACCCCATTTTGTTAATCATTTCATCAGTTGATGGACATAGGTTGTTTTCACTTCTTGCCTGTTAACGAATAGTTTGGTTTTTTTTTAAGAACATTTATTTGTTTGTTTTTTGGCTGTGTCGGGTCTTCGTTGCTGCGTGTGGGCTTTCTCTAGTTGTGGCGAGTCGGGGCTACTCTTCGTTGCGGTGTGCGGGCTTCTCATTGCAGAGCACGGGCCGTAGGCACGTGGGCTTCAGTAGTCGTGGCTCGTAGGCTCTAGAGCGCAGTCTCAGTAGTTGTGGCGCACAGGCTTAGTTACTCCAGGGTATGTAGGATCTTCCCGGACCAGGGATCGAACCCATGTCCCCTGCATTGGCAGGCGGATTCTTAACCGCTGTGGCACCAGGGAAGTCCCTGAGTATGTGTTTTTAATTCTCTTGGGTATGGAGAGTGGAATTTCTGGATCACGTGGTAGTTCTATGTTTAGCATTTTGATGAACTGCCAAACTGTTTTTTTTTTTTTTTTTTTTTTTTTTTTTTTTTTGCGGTATGCGGGCCTGTCACTATTGTGGCCTCTCCCGTTGCGGAGCACAGGCTCCGGACGCGCAGGCTCAGCGGCCATGGCTCACGGGCCCAGCCGCTCCGTGGCATGTGGGATCTTCCCGGACCGGGGCAGGAACCGGTGTCCCCTGCATTGGCAGGTGGACTCTCAACCACTGTGCCACCAGGGAAGCCCGCCAAACTGTTTTGAAAGCAGCTACACCATTTTACCTTCCCACCGACAATGTGTTGATATCAGGGTTCCAATTTCTCTGCATCTTCACTGATACTTGTCTATCATTTTCATTTGCTATCCTAGTGAGTGTGACGTGGTATCTTATTGGTTTTTATTTGCATTTCGCTAATAACTTATGATATTGAGCATCTTTTTATGTGTTTATTGGCCATTTGCATTTCTTATTTGGAGAAATGTCTACTTAGATTCTTTGCCCATTTTTTATTTTTACTTTTTGGAATGGTAAGTTTTTTATATATTCTGGATAAAAGTCCCTTGTTAGATATATAATTTGCAATTGTTTTATCCCATTTTGTGAGTTGTCTTTTCACTTTCTTACTTGTGTTCTTTGAAGCACAAAAGATTTTTATTTTAATAAAGTCCAATTAATCCATTTTTTTAGTTGCTTTTGCCTTTTTGGTGTTGTATCTAAGAAATTGTTGCCTAACCCAATATAATGAAGATATACTCCTATGTTTTCTTCTAGGAGTTTTATAGTTTTAACTATTATATTTAGGTCTGTGATCCAGTTTGAGTTTGATCCATTTTGAGACCATGTTTAATTTTTGTTTATAGTGTGAGGTAGAGGTCCAACTAAGTCTTTTGCATGTGGGTATCCAGTTTCCTTAACACCATTTGTTAAAAATGTTCTTCTTTCCCCACTTAATTCTCTTGGTACTCTTGTGAAAAATCAATTTACTGTAGATATAAGCGTTTAATTTTGGACTCTCAGTTCCTTTTCATTGTTTTATAAGTCTGTCCTTAGGCCAATACCACACTTTCTTGATTACTCTTGCTTTGTAGTAAGTTTCAAAATTGAGAAGTGTGAGTCTTTCGACCTTGTTCTTTCTTTACAAGATTGTTTTGGTTCTCCTGGGTCCCATATGAATATTAGGATCAGCTTGTTGATTTCTGGGAGGAAAAAAAAGCAACTAGGATTTGGATGGCGATTGTGCTGAATCACTTCATCACTTTGGGGAATATTGCCATTTTAATAATGGTAAGCATTTCAGTTTGTGAACATAGGCTATCTTTCCATTTGTTTAGATCTTAATTTCTTTCAGCAATGTTTTATAGTTTCAAGTGTACAAGTCTTGCAGTTCTGTTGTTAAATTTTTTTCTAAGTAGCTCATTTTTTAAAAAAATTTATTTATTTATTTTTGACTGTGTTGGGTCTTCGTTTCTGTGCGTGGGCTTTCTCTAGTTGCAGCGCGTAGGGGCTACTCTTCATCGCGGTGTGCGGGCCTCTCACTGTCGCGTCCTCTCTTGTTGTGGAGCACAGGCTCCAGACGCGCAGGCTCAGTAGTTGTGGCTCACGGGCCCAGTTGCTCCGCGGCATGTGGGATTTTCCCAGACCAGGGCTTGAACCCGTGTCCCCTGCATTGGCAGGCAGATTCTCAACCACTGCGCCACCAGGGAAGCGCAAGTTAGCTCATTTTTTTTAAGTACTTATTTTCTTTCTGTTACAAGATACTCTATGCCTGTCTTGTTCATTTCTTCACCCAGACTTAAAATGAGCCATTTCTCCAAGAAGCCCTGATTCTGTATAATGGGTAATGGTATTTAGAAAACATTATCAGAATGCTCAGTGTGTTCTAAAATACTCATTGTAGAGAGGAAACTAAGGCTCTCTGAGCTTAAATATCTTGTTTGTTGGCCTTCTGCAGATACTATTGTCAAGTAAAATGAGCCAGAATTGTTTGGAGAACACTGCATTCATGTTCGCAGCCAGAATAAATAAGACTGGTCTGGAATATATTATTGTTGTGAGATAGCAAGAATACTTTCCAAGATGTTTAGAAGTACTGACAAAGATGCCAGTTTCAAAGACCTTTTATTGGCTGAATTTTGATAATTTAAATTTGAAAAAGAAGACCATGATTATAATAACTAGAACTAGTTGAAGCTGTAAAAAGCCCTAAGTCCATGATAATGCTCAAAAAGAACAGATTGTGTTCCATAAAATCATACCTATATATGTCTGGGGATCTATGGTCCTCAGTTACAAAATACACAAAAATATATACCTCATGGTTACTGGCTAAATAACTCATCAAGGATCAAGGAGTAGACTGTGAAGAAATGGATCTGTAACTGTGGTCCTTAGACCATGTTCAGTATAAGAACCTCCCCAATACAAGTGTGGTTGTACATATGTTGAAGGAGCCTTCAAGGAAGTCTGGAGCTTAGTTCTGGACAAATGCTCAGGGAAGCTTGGGATTTGACCTATAACTCACCTACCTCTCAGTAAATTCCCCCATGCTAGGTGTACATTGTGTACATATATCAGGTTAGCTGGCAAACACTTTCCAGAATCTCAAGCAGTGGGAGAAGTCAGGAAGCTATAACACTCCCCTCCTATCAGGAGTATAAAGTAGGTGCTGCATATCCCTGCAAAAAACCTTCATTCTGTTTGGTTAGTATCACTGGCAACTGTGTATTTACACGAGGATTCTAGGGACCCAGGATGCTGTACAGGATGAAGTGTTGTCTAATTTCTATTTTTCCTATTTTAATGAAAGTCATATAGTTCTTTTTGTGTTTATCCTTCCCAATTGACACATTTATAGGAAAGAAAAAGTAGACAATTTTGACAGCTGTTGAAGATCTTTATGTACAATGTGAGTCTTTGGAACTAGCAATTAAAAGGTTACAATTTGTGTATTAAACTGGTAGAATAATATAAATTAACTAAATGATAATCCTTAAGTGTATTCACAGTTGTTATACCCTTTGATCGTCAGCATTTTTTTTTTTTGATCTTCAGCATTTTTGAAGTGTGTACCATAAATCCCATTGTTTGACTATGAGCGCTCATATTTTTGAGCAAAATTACTATTACTATTTTCCTGTCAACCAGAAAACTATTCTTATATCATATACAAAAGTTTAGAATGTTTATTTATAGAAAATTAAATAGTAATTTCACTATAACGTGATAATGATATATTTTTTAAAAAAGGCAAAAGACAAAGGGTTTGTGGGATGAATGTGATGTGAAGAATTTTCAGGTCACTCTGAGGTCTGACAGAATGATTATATAATTGTATATTTCCCAAGTGAACCATTCTAAGAGGAGTTGAACAATATTGCATGCAATTGGGATTTGTTGTTTTATAAAAGAATTTATTGATATAATTACAAACTATATCCATGAGAAGTGGCTGTTAGTGAAGAAAATACATGGTGAAAGGCAATTAGCATAAGCATATCCAGTCTTTGCTCTTAGTGATATAAATATATTCTTTACTAAGAATATGTAAATCCTTTGTTTCTATTAGTTTGACCAATATCCTGATTATCTCTGAGCAGAAAACATTCACGTTCACCTGTTGAGCAGGCCTCTGATGACTTCAGGAAGACTAGACAATTTTTTCTTTTGTCTTATTGGTGAAATCACCCCATAAGTTCTAACTATCCTATCTGATTTGTCCTCTTCTTTTTAAAATTGGAACTTTTATCTCTGAACTTATTTAAAATATATTATACTACTCATTTAAAAAAGGATTTAATGTAGCATCTTCTAGAAGGGGTTAGTTTTTGATGTCTTATGTAGCTACTAAGTATTTTCTAAGTGCATATCTCTCCTTCATGTATTTTTTTTTATTTGGAATGGTCCTTTGGGAGAATTAAAGTATTTTCCGGGAACTCTGATGACTCAGTTGAATTATAAAACATCAACTTGTAAGTGAGCAGCTCTGGTCATTCCAACATGGACAGGTTATGAGTAAAGATGGTAGGAAGGACTAGGTTTAGAGGACTGATATATTGGATATAACAGGAAATCAAGGGATGAGGTGTGTTGCAGTGCAGTTTAGATCCATGAGGGCTATTCTAAGAAAACTATGCCTAGACACATTACAAAATGAAACCCTAAGATAAAGAGAAAATCTTGAAAGCAGACAGAGGAAAGTGATGCTTTACATACAAAAGAACAGTGATTCAAATACCAACAGATTTTTCATCAGAAATCAGTGGCCATAAACGAAAACAAAAACAACAAAAGAAATCATAGTGGCCAGGAGACTTTAAAACTGAAACTTCAGTCAACCCAAAATTCTGTGTCCAGTGAAAATATCCTTCAGAAATGATGGCAAATTTAACACAATTTTATAAATGGAAAACTAAGAGAGATTTGTCTCCAGCAGACCTGTACTACAAGAAATGGTAGTGGAAGTTCTTCAAAGGAAAAAAGAATATTAACAGAAAAGTTGGATCTTCAGGAGCAAATGAAGAGCATCAGAAATGGTAAATATCTGGATAAAAATAAAAGACTATTTTTATCCTCTTAAGTTCTTTTAAAAAGACCTGTGGATGTTTAAAAGAAAATTATAACATTGTTCTTTGGGGTTTTCAATGTATGCAGATGTAATCCATAAGTGTATAATAAAACAAATCAATCAGCTGCTAGGAAATATATAAAACTATTTCAGAGTGTGGTTGGGGGAAGATGGTTAAAGGGACTGTATGCTTGTGAGGTGTCTATATTTTGCATGAAAATGTACAGTATTCTGGTTGAATTCTGATATATTTTCTTAAATAAAACACTAAAAAAATACAGAGATATGTCTTAAAAGTTGATAGAAATATTAAAAGGTAAGATTAAAAATTATTTGTTATATATATATATATTTTTTTTTAAACAAAGCTTTTATTTATTTATTTATTTTGCGGTACGCGGGCTTCTCACTACTGTGGCCTCTCCCGTGGCGGAGCACAGGCTCCGGATGCGCAGGCCCAGCGGCCATGGCCCACGGGCCCAGCCTCTACCGCGACACGTGGGATCCTCCCGGACCGGGGCACGAACCCACGTCTCCTGCATCGGCAGGCAGACTCGCAACCACTGGGCCACCAGGGAAGCCCCATTGTTATATTTTTAAAAGATAAGAAAGAAGAAATAGCAGCAATAGCAGCAGAGAGATAGAAAGAATAATAAAATATTGAATGAGATCTGATGATAACAGTAATTATATTAACTATTAAAGGTCTAAACACTGCAATTAAAAAGCAGATGTTGTCAGAGTGGATAAAAAAGGAAGACCAAACTATATACAGCTTACAAGAATTATCTTTTAGGTATAAAAACACACAGGTATGATGAAAGTAAATGAATGGACAAAACTATACCAGGCAAACAATAAGCATTAAAAGCAAGGAATAACTATATTAATATCAGATAAAATAGCTTTCAAGATAGAGGGTATTATCAGAGATAAAGAGGGATATTTCATAGTGTTAAAAGGATCAGGGGAAATGGGTCAAGATGGCAGAGGAGTAGGATGTGGGGCTCACCTTTTTCCTATAAGATACATCAAAAATACATCTACATGTGGAATGACTCACAGCACAGCTACTGAATGCTGGCAGAAGACATCAGACCTCCAAAAGGGCAAGAAAATCTCCATGTCACCAGGTAGGACAAAAGAAAAAAGAAAGAAAAGAGCGAAAAAGGAATTGGGATGGAATCTGTGCCCCTGGAAGGGAGCTGTGAAAGAGGAAAAGTTTCCACACACGGGGAAGTCTCCTCACTGGCCAGGAGATCAGCCAGGACAGAGGAGGAGATTTGGAGCCTTGGAGGAGAGCACAGCAAAGGTTTGTGGAGGGCAAAGCTGAGAGAGACCTGCACAGATTAGCGGTGCCAACTGGCATTTCCCAGGCTGAGATGCTTGTCCTTTGGGGCTGGTGGAGGCTGGGTATTGAGGTTCGGGCTTCGGAGGTCAGACACTGGGAAGAGGACTGGGATTGGCTGTGTGAAGACAGCCTGAGGGGGCTAGGGTGTGGTGCACCACATCTGAGGGAATCTGGGAAGAAGATCTCCTTCCCAGAAGAAGGGTGTGCTCGCCATAAGAGTTTCTTTCTCCATGTGCTCTCAAGTGGCAGGGCACCGTCTACATGAGTGGGGGCAGGCGTGAGCCGTCGCTGCCATCTCAGACTCCAGAGGCAGCGCAGACTTCAGCCTCTGTGGAGGTTCCTGTGAACAGGTGCAGGTCACCGCCTCCACCTTCCCAGAAGCTTGTGCAGCCCACCAACACCAAGTGTCCCGCAACCCTGCACCAACCACTGCCCCTGCCTCCCCTGGGGTGCATGTGATCCATACCACTTCTAAGGGTGCTCTGACCTGGCACCAACCACTGCCCCCACCTTCCTGGGAGTATGTGCAGCCAGCTGCCTTCGCCAAGGGACCCACGACCAGGAGCCAACCGCTGCCCCCGCCTTCCTGGGAACGTGTGTGTGGGCCGTGCATCCGCACACCCCTTATCAAGGGGATAATGGCCAGCACAGGCTGAGGAAAGAGATGGCAAGCATCCAAACCAAAAACAGCACTCACACCAAAAAAATTTAAACCCACATAAGCTATACAGACATGCTCCCGCATATAAATAGCCCTCCAACACTACAGTAGATATTTGTTTGTCCTAAACTCACAGAGTAAGAGAAATATAAGCAAAATGAAGAAGCAGAGGAACCACTCTCAGTTAAAAGACCAAGAAAATTCCCCTGAAGGAATAAACAATGAAACAGACCTCTTCAGTCTAACAGACACTGAGTTCAAAAAGGAGGTAATGAAAATACTGAAGGAATTAAGAAAGGCTATCAACAGAAATGCAGATTACTGTAAAAAGGGACTAGAAACTATAAGGAGGAGCCAAGAACAGTTAGAAAATTCATTTGCCAAGATGAAAGCTGAGCTCAAGGCAATGAATAGCAGAACGAATAATGCAGAAGAAAGAATAAGTGACATGGAAGATAGAATAATGGAAATTACCCAATTTCCAGACAGAAAATTTCCATTTGACAGAAAGCCAAATTAAAAAAAAAAATGAAAGCAATATAAGAGACATATGGAATAATATAAAGCAGGCCAATCTATGCATAACAGGGATTTCAGAAAGAGAAGAAAGAGAAAAGGGGATTGAAAATGTATATGAAGAAATTATGGCTGAAAACTTCCTAAACCTAAAGAAGGAAACAAATATCCAGATACAGGAAGCACAGAGGGTCCCAAACAAGATGAACCCTAACAGACCTACACCAAGACATAGTATAATAAAAATGGCAAAGTTAAAGATAAAGAGAGAATTCTAAAGGCAGCAAGAAAAAAACAGAGTTAATTACAAGAGAACCCCCATAAGGCTATCAGCTGTTTTCTCTACAGAAACACTACAGGCCAGAAGGGAGGGGCAAAATATATTCAAAGTCTTGAAAGAGAAAAATCTGCAACCTAGAATACTCTACCCAGCAAGATTATCATTTAGAATACAAAGAGAAATAAAGAATTTCTCAGACAAGCCAAAACTAAAAGAATACAGCAATACTAAACCTATCCTAAAAGTAATATTGAAAGGTCATCTCTAAATAGAAAAGAAGCAAAAAGATATAGGAAGGAGGAAATCACAATTGGAAAGTAAATCACTTAAATTAACCAGGCTACAGATCAAAAAGAAAAAAAAGTGAAAGCAATGATAAATAAAAGGAACAGCAAAAGGATAAACATGAAGATGTAAACAGGGACATCAAACTCATAAAATGTGGGGAAGGAGAGTAAGAAAATGCATATTCTTTTTTCTTTTTTAGAATGTGTCTAAACATACATGACTATCAGTCTAAAACAAGCAGATATAGGGAGGGGTTAACATACTTGAAAAACAGGCCAATCACAAATCAAAAATATACAGTAAATTCACAAAAACCAAAAAGAAGAGAACACAAGCATAAAATAAAAGGAAATAATCAAACCATAAAAAGAAAAACAAAAAGAAAAAGAAGAGAACAAAGACTACACTTGATATTATCCAAAAGGCCGAGAAGCAATTGAGAACAAAGACTAAACAAAGAATCAACTGGAAAACAAGATCTGAAATGGCAGTAAATACATATGTATCAATAATTACCTTAAATGTCAATGGCCTGAAGGCTCCAATCAGAAGACATAGAGTGGCAGACTGGATAAAAAAACAAAAGCCTACAATATGCTGCCTACAAGAGACCCACCTTAGAGCAAAGGACACACATAGTTTGAAACTAAAGGTATGGAAAAAGATATTTCAGGCAAACAGAAATGACAAGAAGGCAGGAGTTGCAATACTCATATAAGACAAAATAGACTTTAAAGTAAAGACTATAAAGAAAGACACTATATAATGATAAAAGGATTAATACAAGAAGAGGATATAACGCTTATCAACTTATACGCTACATATAAGCATTTAGAATGCTACACCAAAAAAAACTGCTGAACACATATTCTTTTCATGTGCACGTGGTACATTCCCACATACAGATCATATGATTAAAAAAAAAACAGATCAACAAATTTGAAAGGAATGAAATTATATAGAATATATTCTCTTAACCCAACACAATTAAAATAAAAGTCAATAACAATAAGATAGGAAAATACAGAGTATTTTGAAATTTAACAACGTACTTTGAAATTTAACAACATACTTTTTTCCTTTTCTTTTGGCAGCACAGCTATGTGGAATATAAAGTTCCCTGACCAGAGATTGAACCTGTGCCCCCTGCAGTGGAAGTGCAGAGTCCTAACCACTGGACTACCAGGGAATGCCCAACAATGTACTTCTAAATAAATTATAGAGCAAAAAAGAAATTAGAAAGGATTTTGAAGTGAAAGATAGTGAAAACACAACATATAAAAATTTGGGGGAGGGGCTTCCCTGGTGGCGCAGTGGTTGAGAGTCCGCCTGCCGATGCAGGGGACACGGGTTCGTGCCCCGGTCCGGGAAGATCCCACATGCCGCGGAGCGGCTGGGCCCGTGATCCACGGCCGCTGAGCCTGCACATCCGGAGCTTGTGCTCCACAACGGGAGAGGCCACAACAGTGAGAGGCCCGCGTAGCACCAAAGAAAAAAAAAAAAAAAAACTGCTCCCAAAAAAGTACATTAATTTTTTAAAAATTTAAGCAGAGTCATCAGTGATACACACTGTAACATAGACAGATTCTGCAACTTAAGTTCAGGCAAGTTACTGAGACAAAAACTTTCTGGAAAATAAAGCAGACTCCAGAGTTGCTATATGCTCTCTAAAATGTAGTTTTCAAAAATACTAGTCATGCAAAAAAAAAAAAAAAAAAGAAACAGTGACACATACCAGAAAATAAGATAGTCAGTAGTAACTAACTCTGGGTCCAAATGTTAGACTTAGCAGACAAAGATCTCAAAGCAACTATTAAAAATATGTTTTTAACATTTAAAAAACTTAAGTTTAAAGAACTAATGGAAAACATAGTAGTAACAACTCAACAAAAAAGGAATCTAAATAGAGAAATACAATCTGTAGAAAAAGAACCAAATAGAAATTCTAGAGCTTAAAAATACTGGAAAGTACTGGAATGAAAAATTCACTAGATGGGCTCAGTAGTGAAAAGAAAGACTCTGTGAACTTGAAAATTATTAGAAATACCCCAATTCAAGGAATAGGGAGACAAATTGAAGAAAAGTGATAAAAAAGAATCTCAGAGAACTTTAGGATAGTATGAAGTATCCCAACATACATTTAATGGACATGCTAAAATGAGAGGAAGGGTCGGGAGTGGCAGAAAAAAATAATTGAAGAAATAATTAATGAAAACCCCCCAATTTTGATAAGAACATTAAACTAGAGATTGAAGAAGCTCAGCAAGCTCCAAATATGAAAAAGACAAGGGATACACCTGGATAATTTACAGTGAAACTGTTGAAAGGCAAAGACAAATAGAAACTCTTCAAATAAGCAATAGGAAAAAAACTCATCATGAATAAGGGAGCAACAATGTGATTAATAGCTAAGTTCTCTAATCAGAAACAAGAAGAGCATCAAGAAGACAATGTAATGACATATTCAGGGTCCTGGAGTAGAGTCTGGTAGGGGAACTGACAACTAAGAATTCTATATGCAGTAAAATTATCCTTCAGTAATGAAAGTGAAAAACATTCCTTCTAAGAAAACAAAAACTAAGATTTTATTGCTTAGCAGGTCTGTACTACAACCATTACTTAATGAAATTCTTCATCATTACTTAATGATACTTAGCAATAACTCAGAGCCACATGAAGGAATGAAGAGCACTAGCAATGGTACATGTGTGGATAAATACAAAAGACCATATAATGTTTTTCCTTGTCTTATTTCTTCAAAAACCAAAAGTGTTTAAAGCAATAATTATAGTACTTTATTGTTAGACATGTATATGAAAGTAATATAATTAATATTAAGATTACTAATGAGGGTGGTTGATATGGACCATATAGGAGCACATTTGCTATAATAGAATTAAGTCAATTATTTATCTGAAATAGATTGTCATAAGTTAAAGATTCATTTTTTAACCCCTAAAGCAATGACTAAAAAGAAACTTTACAAAATCAAATAATTTAATCGAAAGAGGAATTACAATGTTACATTGAAAACATACTTATTTTATGTAAAAGACCCTAAAGGAGTAAAAGAGGACCAAAAAAGACATTTAGAAAGCAAATATCAAAATGGAAAATAAAATCCAACCATATCAGTAATTACAATACTTATGAATGGACTTCGATTGAAAGACAAAAATTTACATTTCTTTTCTTTATTCCTGTAGACAGTATTATGACTGTCTTCCATTTGCCCTTCCAGATCCACTCTTCTCCTTAGTATACTTTACTTTTTACCATAGGAAGCTTATTTGTTTGGATCATATGGGTGTACCCTCTGGCACCTGGTCAGTTTTTACCAATGAGGAGACCCTCAGGAATACTGAAGGGAAGAGTATGTAACAAGCATTTATTTTCCCTGGCTCCCTGTGGGGGCACAGCAGGCTATCTAGGTCTGTACACTGAAAGTGGCCTTTTCTACACTACTCCCTCCTCTGATTACAGTCACTAACCCCTCTACTTAAACCTACAGGTATAAGGAAAGGGAAAGTTCTTCTGCTGTTAGCCTTGGGTTATTGCACTGTCCCTTGTGGTTCCTCTTCACTCTTACTTTTATAAATAGTACCTTTGTACCTTAACCTCCTTTGGATTGTCCCAAGTTGAATGTGCCATCTGTGTCCTAAATGAACCCTGGCTAATATATCTATGAATTTTTAGGTAGGATTTTTTTTTTTACTCCATATCAGCCATCTTCTTTTAAATCTTTTTCAATGCTATATATATTTTTCTTCATTCTGAAAAATCTTCAAAACTCTCACATCTTCATTCTGTTTTAGTGTGCCTATAATGCATATATTAATTATTTTATTTGTTATTTTGTATTATGTAATTCCTTATATTGATGAATTGTTTTTCAGTCCATCTTGTCTTTTTAATTTCTATCTTTGCCTCTCCTGTTGCATATTCTTTGAAGTAACCAAGCAGATGAAAACTGTATGTTTACATTCTGTTCAGAGGAAACCATTTATAGAATGTATGCTATTTTACATTTGCCACAGTGTCTTTTCAAAGCAGTCTCCTCTTTCTCCCTCCCTCCCCCCCCGCCCCCCGCTTTCTTTTCATTTAACATTGCGGAGCACAGGCTCCAGACGCGCAGGCTCAACAGCCATGGCTCACGGGCCCAGCCGCTCCGCAGCGTGTGGGATCTCCCCGGACCGGGGCACGAACCCATGTCCCCTGCATCGCCAGGCGGACTCTCAACCACTGCGCCACCAGGGAAGCCCACCCCTGTATATTTTTACTTTAAAAACAACTGCGGGGAAATAGCCCTCCAAGCATTAACTTTGAAGGCAAATTTCTACCTCATTTTGAAATACCCATTGACATTTGTCTTGTATGGATTAGTTGACCTGTCATGTGTTTTTTGTCTTGGGTTTTCTGTCTAAGTTAGTGTGATATCTCAGTTTACAATGCTTAGAATGTATGTGCTATATTCAAGTCTATCTTTCCATCCTTTTCCACTCCAAGTATGCAAAATTTTGTAGGTTTCCACCATGTGCCGCTGCTTCTTTGTATTTCATGCTGGCAGTTTTAGTCTCTGAAGATATTACAGACAAAAGAAGCTAAGGTGGAACCTTTGGAATCAAGCTTCTGATTCTGGCTGCCTCAGTATATCATTCTGTATAATTGGGAAATGCCTGTCTTTTTACTCATCAGTACATTGCAACATGTAGTGGTAGTTGAGTTCTTTTTCTGTCTGTGTTAGTCTGTGCTATTCTTATTCATGGAATGTACTACTGATTCCATTCCCATTTTGTAACAGTGAAAATTCCACTAAAGTTTTATTGTTTAAAGTTTCTGTACTCTTTTAAGTCAACTCCCGTGTCCAGTTACTCTTGCTATTTTGTACTCCATTAACTCTCAAAGAATTTTAGATGAGGAAGAATTCATTAGAGATTATCTAGTAGAATTTTCTATTTGTTGAAGATATAGTAAAGAGGTTAAATTAGGATTCTAGGAACAACCAAATGCAATAAAATACAGGCAGTTCTTCTGTTTGCCAGTCCACTGCCCTTTGCATTATTTCATGCTACATCTTTTATTATTTGCGCTTATTTGTAGTGAATTCCATTAGAAAGAACCCTACTATAGTGATCAACATATCTAGCTTTTATTTATAGATATGTCATTAATTAGCTGAAAGATTTTGGAAGTCACTGAACTTTATTTGTAATTACAAAATAGATCATATAAGCCAGCTGATCCAGGTTTCCTTTAAGATCTATTTCAGTTTTAAGTTCAATTCTAAATGGTTTTCATTTATAAGATGCCAAGCAAAGACTACCTTAAGTTTTGGTGAGAGGGACCAGGTGACACAAAACTTGTAAGCTACGATTCTTTCCAACTCTTTTATATATTCTTTTAAAGTAAGTATACAATATCTATCTCAACTGTGCACAGTTGAGATTATGTACACATTTGAACAAATTCAAAAATAGTCTAATAGGAGAAATCTTACAGAAATGACATTTTTGAAAAACCACTAATGTCAAATGCTTATCAGGTATTTGTTAGTTAAAATTTTTAAACAGTTTTTTATAAAGAGGTAGTGTAGGAGGTTAGTTGAAAATGCCATCTTGAACACTCAACATCATTAATTATGGTGAAATGTAAACAAAAAGCACTTTACACTCTTTACACCCATTAAGGATGGTTACAATATCAAAGACAGCAGCAAATGACAGTGAGGATGTGGAGAAATTGTAACCCTCATATGTTGCTGGTGGGAATACACACGTTACAGCTACTCTGGACAATAGTTTGGCAGTTCCTCAAAAAGTTAAACGTATATGACTTAGCAATTTCACTCCAGGTGTATACCCAAGGGAACTGAAAACATAGGTTCACCAAAACCTGTATATGAGGGCTTCCCTGGTGGCGCAGTGGTTGGGAGTCCACCTGCTGATGCGGGGGACATGGGTTCGTGCCCCGGTCTGGGAAGGTCTCGCGTTCTGCGGCGCGGCTGGGCCCGTGGGCCATGGCTGCTGGGCCTGCGCGTCCGGAGCGTGTGCTCCGCGGCAAGAGAGGCCACGGCAGTGAGAGGCCCGCCTACTGCAAAAAAAAAAAAAAAAAAAAAAACCTGTATATGAATGTTTATAGCAGTATTATTCATAATAGCCAAAAGGTAGAAACAATCCAAATGTGCATTAGTGGACAAATGGAAAAAGAAAATGTGGTATATCCATACAGTGAAATATTATTCAACAATAAAATGGAATGAAGTACTGATACATGCTACAATATAGGTGAACCTTAAAAACATTATGCTATGTGAAAGAAGCCAATCACAAAAGACCACATGTTGTATGTTTCCATACATATGTAATGTCCAGAATAAGCAAATCCATAGAGAGAGCAAGTCGATTGGTGGTTGCTAGGAACTGGGTGAAGAGGAGAATTGGTAGTGGCTGCTAATGGGTATAGGATGTCTTTTTAGGGTGATGAAAATCTGGAATTAGACAGTAGTGATGATTGCACAAACTTGTGAATATACTAAAAAACATGGATTTGCATACTTTAAAAGGGTGAAATTTATAGTAAGTGATTTATATTTCAGTAATAAACATCTAAGAACTTCCCTGGCGGTCCAGTGGTTAAGACTCTGAGCTTCCAATGCAGGGGGCATGGGTTCAATCCTTGGTTGAGGAACTAAGATCCCACATGCTGCGCAGAGTGGCCAAGTAATAATAATAATAAAAATAATAATAAACATCTAAAACATGATAAGGTAGGTCATCACGAAATTGTTCAAAACCAGTGATAAAGAGAAAATCTTGAGAGCAGTTTGAAGAAAAGAGACACATGACTACAGAGCAACAAATATCAGAATTTAAGCAGATATAGCATCAGAAACAATGTAAAGAGGAAGACCATAGACCAGCATCTTTAAAATAAAGAAAATACTTTTAACCGAGAATCCTATACCCAGCAAAAATCTTTGAAACGTGAAAATGAAGTCTTTTATAGATATACAAAAGCTGAAAGACAAGTGATTTTTGATAAAGGTACAGAATCAACTTAATGGAAAAAGGATAGTCTTTTCAGTAGATAGAGCTGGCAAAATTGGATATCCATATGGCAGAAATGAATTTTCATCCATACTTTGCATGATATGTACAAAGTAACTCAAAATGGATCACAGGCCTAAATGTAAATAAGACCTCAACTATAAAGCTTCTAGAACAAAACATAAGGAAAGGAGAAAATCGTCATGATTTTCTACTAAGATTTCCAAAAGCTGGATCAATAAAAGTAAAAACTGATAAATCAGTTTTTATCAAGATAAAAATAAACTCTGCTCTTAAAAATATACCCTTAGGGCTTCCTTGGTGGCGCAGTGGTTGAGAGTCCGCCTGCCGAAGCAGGGGACACGGGCTCGTGCCCCGGTCCGGGAAATTATATCTCCAGCTTCTAAGTATTGCAGTATCACAGAACTTAGTCTGTGTGCAGTCACTCTTTGATCTCACCATTTCATATTTTAAATACTATAAGCAAGTAACTCCCAGATTTGTATTTCCAGCCAGGACCTTACCCCAGACTCCAAACTTACATAGCCTTCTTTGTGCTTAACATCTGCACCTGGATATTTAATTAGGGTCTTCAACGTAATAAGTAACAAACAAACCTACTGATTTTTTAAAAAATATATTTATTTTATTCATTATTTATTTTTGGCTGTGTCAGATCTTAGTTGCGGTGTGCTGGATCTTTGTTGAGGCATGCAAGATATCTTCGTTGCACTGCTCAGGTTTCTCTCTAGTTGCGGCGTTCGGACTCCTCTCTAGTTGTGGTGTGCAGGTTTTCTCTCTCTAGTTGCGGCATGTGGGCTCCAGAGTGCATGGGCTCTTTAGTTGTGGCGCAGGGGCTCCAGAGTGCATGGGCCTTGTAGTTTGGGGCATGCAGGCTCTCTCGTTGAGGCTCACGAGCTCAGTAGTTGTGGCATGTGGGCTTAGTTGCCCTATAGCATGTGGGATCTTAGTTCCCTGACCAGGGATCAAACCTGCGTCCCCTGCATTGGAAGGTGGATTCTTTACCACTGGACCACCAGGGAAGTCCCAAACCAACTGATTTACACCAAACCACAACACCCTCACCCAAAGCAGCTCTTTTGCAGTCTCCCTATGTACATAAACACTAACTTTTGCCTTCTAGTTCCTGAGGACAAAAACTGTGGAGTCATCATTCACTAGAAATCTTTCTCTTATAGCACATATCAAATCCATCAACAGATCCTTTACCTCTACCTTTAACATTTATAAAGAATCAGACCACTTTCTACTACTTCAATCACTACCATCAGTTCTAACCTTAGTATGATCATCCTTTGCTTAGAATTTTTAGCGATCTCCTACATGGTCTAACTTCCATTCTTTTTTCACTACAGTCTGTTCTAATACTAAAGCCAGAGAGAACTTTTTCAAAGTTAAGTCAGGCCATGTCCTTTCGTTGCTCAAAACCACACAGTGGTTTCCTCCTCAGGATAAAAATTCAACATCTTTGTATAATGGCTTCAAAAGCCCTGCAGAATATGGCACTCTCTTGACCTTATCTCTTGGTGCTCTTCTTGACCACATCAGCCTATTTACTGTTTGTTGAACAAACTAAGCATGCTCCTGTCACAGGACATTTGTAAATCTTGTTCCCTCTGCTTGGCAAGCTCTTCCCCCATAAGACTACATGCGTTATTCCCTCACTTTTAAAAAGTCTGTGCTCAGATGTCTTATCAGGAGGCCCTTTTTCACCTTTCCTAGAACTTCTTGTACATCTTGCTTTCCCTACTTTTTTCCATAAGACATGTCAAAATTATATATAGCAGGAATGTGCAAACTATGGCCATTGGATAAATCTTAGCTACCACCTGTTTTTGCATATAAAGTTTTCTTGGAACAGAACTATGCTCACTTTTTAATCTGTTGCCTATGGCTGGTTTTTCACTACAATGACAAAGTTGAGTAATCGCAATAGAGACATGAGACCTCTAAAGCCTAAAACATTTACTATTTGGCCATTTACAGAAGAAGGTTGCTGACCCTGATATGCACTATGTGTTTGCTTGTGTTTATTGCCTGTCTCTCACCACGAGAAAGTAAGTCCTATGAAGGCAGTTACTTTTTTCACTGCTGCATCCTTAGCACCTAGAATAGTATCTGGCACATAATAGGTATTCAATAAGTATTTCAGGAACAATTAAATGACAATTAAAGAGAATACATGATATGGTCTAGTGATTAAAGGATATATTAAAGGATTTTAGGCTTTAAAGACAAAAATTCTTCTAGATTATAAGCTTTGTTATTATGTATCATTATTATCTAAAAATAAATACACTTTTTTTTTCAATTAAGCATGTTTGCAATTAAGAAAAGAGACTCCTGTGTAGGGGGAATTCCCTGGTGGCCTAGTGATTAGGATTCCGGGCTTTCACTGCAGTGGCCTGGGTTCAGTCCCTGGTCGGGGAACTGAGATCCTGCAAGCCACGCATGTGGCCGAAAAAAAAGACTCCTGTGTAAAGATGCTAGAAAGAAGCTACAGAATCTCCCTCGTCTGATACCTAATGATATGATCTTCAACAATTAAAAAAAAAAAAAAAGATAAGAACAGCAGAACCAGAAGAAAAAAAGAAAACAAAACATTTGTCAGCAGTAACCAGAAATAAGAAACAGGATAGAATCTCAATGTCATATATTTCAAAAGATGATAGCTGAGGAAAGAAAAAGATTTGCCAAAGCATGGAATGGCACCCAGCCCCATTCTCCCCAAAATCTTTTCTTAATGTCAAGATTAATGATGATCTTGAGATTCATCATTGATACAACTGAAATAGTAGGGGGAGTAACTGTGTAGAGTCTCCTTACATTTTTCTTTTTCTTACTATGTGAAAGTAGAAAAAGCTGCTGAGAAGAGATGTCTGAAAGGTGAAAAGTGAGGATTAGGGATGATTTCCTGGCAGAAGCAGAGGCTTCAGGACTACTGAATTGAGGGAATGGTCTATATCCCAATGGCTGTCTCCCTATAGGAATAAGTTTGTTCCCTCCCCAAGTAGTTAGGGTGAAACGCCAGGAAAATCTCAAAGAACTGATCCCAATTCCTCCAACAAAAGCCACACATAAAAGCTGCCGCACACAAAAACAGAAATATGGATCAATGGAACAGGATAGAAAGCCCGGGGATAAACCCACGCACACATGGTCACCTCATTTTTGATAAAGGAGGCAAGAATATACAATACTGCCACAAAAGCTCGTCTCTTCTTATTCTTTGGCCATACAAAAAAATTCACAGTACATAAGTTTCTTTTTTGACATTTTTAAAGATTCAACTTATATTGTCTTTTTTTTTTTTTTTT